>NC_080029.1:100167583-100470614 GCF_030020395.1 Manis pentadactyla | reverse complement strand
AAAAATAATTATCTACAAAAAATAAATAAATTAATTAATTAAAATAAAAAAAAAAAGCAGGGGGTATCTACCGGCATGCTTTTGAATCAATAGCAATGGAAGTAAAGGTCTGGGAAGGATACCAGATTTGGCAGAGGGAGAAGTTAAGCTGCAACATAGTCTCAGTTGGAGCTTAAGCTAATCCCACAACGAGTTCTAAACATGAGATGACCCTTCAGAGCTGTCCTGAGTTGGGGTGAGAAGTGTAGGCCTTTATATACCCGTATAGATTAGTCATTGGGTATAGGCCTTTCCAGGAAGGAATCATGACCTTGGCTGATGTGGTTCTTTTTAGCAGCTGGGGGAATAAGCCCTTCAGTCCTAAAGTGGGTCTGAGGAGTGTATCTCAACATTCACCACATGTACCTTGATGCCCATATCTAAAGTTGTAACCCTGCCCCTACACTCTCCCTCCCCACCCCCCTGCCTTATATTTCTCCATTGCATTTATCACCTGACACAGTGTACAATTCACTTACTGATTTTTTTTTATTATCCTTCTTCCCCAACTAGACTGTGAGATTTTTGTGGATTTTTGCCTAAATGCATTTTTTTCATTTCTATATTTTAAGGATGTAGGATAGGGTCTAATATATATTGCTCAACACATACTGATGCCTGGAATATGATTTAATATGCTTTCCAGGGAAAAAGTACAGAGCTAGATAAGTAGAAAAAATAAGAATGGCCGGGAGGCGGAGCCAACATGGCGGCGTGAGTAGGACAGTGGGAATCTCCTCCCAAAAACATATATACTTTTGAAAATACAACAAACACAACTAGCCCTAAAAGAGAGACCAGAAGACGCAGGACAGTGGCCAGACTGCAGCTACACCAGCGAGAACCCAGCGACTGGTGAAAGGGGTAAGATACAAGCCCCGGCCCGGCGGGACCCGAGCGCCCCTCCCCCCAGCTCCCGGCGGGAGAAGAGCAGGCAGAGCGGGAGGGAGACGGAGCCCAGGACTGCCGAACACCCAGCCCCAGCCATCCGGGCCAGAGCGCAGACACAGTATATGCCCAGGGGGCCCTGGATACTGGGGGAACAGGGAGTAAGACCTCTGAGCGGGTGCTGAAGCTGATGCCCCTGTGACAAAGAAAAGCGGGGGCTTTTTGAAAGTCTTAAAGGGACAGGGACTTAACAGCTTGACGGAAACAACCCAGGTCACAGTACAGCAGCTGGAAATTACAGGGAAAACCGGGTGCACTAACCCCCTGGGCAACAGCTCTGAGACCCCTCACGGAGGCAAACAGTCAAGCAGCCCCCCCATCCATTACCCCACCGGGCGCTGCGAAAGCAGAGAAGCAGCCTGAGACAAATTCCGCCCACAGAAAGGGAAATTTCTCCCTTCCGGCCAGGCAAGACACAAAGACCCACTCTACACGCAATTACCCAACACAAGCCACTAGGGGTCGCAGTTGCCCCAGGAAAGAAAGGCCAGTAGCAAGTGAAAATTTTGGCCCTCCCAGCTGACAGTCAATAGCACCTGTCAACATGAAAAGGCAAAAAAATATGATCCAGACAAGACTAACCCAGACAGCTTCAGCATCTGCTACATCTTCCCCTGAGAAGGAATCTGGGGAGATAGATTTAGCCAGTCTACCTGAAAAAGAACTCAAAACAAAAGTCATAACCATGCTGATGGACTTGCAGAGAAATATGCAAGAACTAAGGAAGGAGAATTCAGAAATAAAACAAGCTCTGGAAGGACTTCAAAACAGAATGGACGAGATGCAAGAGACCATTAATGGACTAGAAAACAGAGAACAGGAACGCAGAGAAGCTGATGCAGAGAGAGATAAAAGGATCTCCAGGAATGAAAGAATTTTAAGAGAGCTGAGTGATCAATCTAAAAGGAATAATATAAGAATCATAGGCATTCCAGAAGAAGTAGAGAGAGAAAAGGGGATAGAAAATGTCTTTGAAGAATAATTGCTGAAAATTTCCCCAAACTAGGGGAAGAAATGGCCTCTCAGACCACAGAGGTACACAGAACTCCCATGACAAGGGATCCAAGGAGGCCAACACCAAGACACATAATAATTAAAATGGCAAAGATCAAAGACAAGGACAAAGTATTACAAGCAGCCAGAGAGAAAAAAAAGGTTACCTACAAAGGAAAACCCATCAGGCTATCATCAGACTTCTCAACAGAAACCCTACAGGCCAGAAGAGAATGGCATGATATACTTAATGCAATGAAACAGAAGGGCCTCGAACCGAGACTACTGTATCCAGCACGAATATCATTTAAATATGAAGGAGGGATTAAACAATTCCCAGACAAGCAAAAGTTGAGGGAATTTGACTCCCACAAACCACCTCTACAGGGCATCCTACAGGGACTGCTCTAGATGGGAGCACTCCTAAAAAGAGCACACAACAAAACACCCAACATATGAAGAAGGGAGGAAGAGGAATAAGAAGGGAGAGAAATAAAGAATCATCAGATTGTGTTTATAATAGCTCAACAAGCGAGTTACGTTAGACAGTAAGACAGTAAAGAAGCTAACCCTAAACCTTTGGTAACCACAAACTTAAAGCCTGCAATGGCAATAAATTCATACCTTTCAATAATCACCCTAAATGTAAATGGACTGAATGCACCAATCAAAAGACACAGAGTAATAGAATGGATAAAAAAGCAAGATCCATCCATATGCTGCTTACAAGAGACTCACCTCAAACCCAAAGACGCACACAGACTTAAAGTCAAGGGATGGAAAAAGATATTTCAAGCAAACAACAGAGAGAAGAAAGCAGGTGTTGCAATTCTGGTATCAGACAAAACAGACTTCAAAATAAAGAAAGTAACAAAAGACAAAGAAGGACATTACATAATGATAAAGGGCTCAGTCCATCAAGAGGATATAACCATTATAAATATATATGCACCCAATACAGGAGCACCAACATACCTGAAACAAATATTAACAGAACTAAAGGAGGAAATAGAATGCAACGCATTCATTCTAGGAGACTTCAACACACCACTCACTCCAAAGGACAGATCCACCAGACAGAAAATAAGTAAGGACACAGAGGCACTGAACAACACACTAGAACAGATGGACCTAATAGACATCTACAGAACTCTACATCCAAAAGCAACAGGATACACGTTCTTCTCAAGTGCACATGGAACATTCTCCAGAATAGACCACATACTAGGACACAAAAAGAGCCTCAGTAAATTCCAAAAGATTGAAATCCTACCAACCAACTTTTCAGACCACAAAGGCATTAAACTAGAAATAAACTGTTCAAAAAAAGCAAAAAGGCTCACAAACACATGGAGGCTAAACAACACGCTCCTAAATAATCAATGGATCAATGACCAAATCAAAATGGAGATCCAGCAATATATGGAAACAAATGACAACAACAACACTAAGCCCCAACTTCTGTGGGACGCAGCAAAAGCAGTCTTAAGAGGAAAGTATATAGCACTCCAAGCATATTTTAAAAAGGAAGAGCAATCCCAAATGAACGGTCTAATGTCACAATTATCAAAATTGTAAAAAGAAGAACAAATGAGGCCTAAGGTCAGCAGAAGGAGGGACATAATAAAGATCAGAGAAGAAATAAATAAAATTGAGAAGAATAAAACAATAGCAAAAATCAATGAAACCAAGAGCTGGTTCTTCGAGAAAATAAACAAAATAGATAAGCCTCTAGCCAGACTTATTAAGAGGAAAAGACAGTCAACACACATCAACAGAATCAGAAATGAGAAAGGAAAAATCACGACGGACCACACAGAAATACAAAGAATTATTAGAGACTACTATGAAAACCTATATGCTAACAAGCTGGGAAACCTAGGAGAAATGGACAACTTCCTAGAAAAATACAACCTTCCAAGACTGACCCAAAAAGAAACAGAAAATCTAAACAGACCAATTACCAGCAACGAAATTGAAGCGGTAATCAAAAAACTACCAAAGAACAAAACCCCCGGGCCAGATGGATTTACCTCGGAATTTGATCAGACATACAGGGAAGACATAATACCCATTCTCCTTAAAGTTTTCCAAGAAATAGAAGAGGAGGGGATACTCCCAAACTCATTCTATGAAGCTTACATCACCCTAATACCAAAACCAGGCAAAGACACCACCAAAAAAGAAAACTACAGACCAATATCCCTGATGAACGTAGACGCAAAAATACTCAACAAAATTTTAGCAAACCGAATTCAAAAATACATCAAAACCATCGTACACCATGACCAAGTGGGATTCATCCCAGGGATGTAAGGATGGCACAACATTCGAAAGTCCATCAATATCATCCACCACATCAACAAAAAGAAAGACAAAAACCACATGATCATCTCCGTAGATGCTGAAAAAGCATTTGACAAAAGTTCAACATCCATTCATGATAAAAACTCTCAGCAAAATGGGAATAGAGGGCAAGTACCTCAACATAATAAAGGCCATCTATGAAAAACCCACAGCCAACATTATATTGAATAGCGAGAAGCTGAAAGCATTTCCGCTGAGATCAGGAACTAGACAGGGATGCCCACTCTCCCCACTGTTATTTAACATAGTACTGGAGGTACTAGCCAAGGCAATCAGACAAAACAAAAAAATACAAGGAATCCAGATTGGCAAAGAAGAAGTCAAACTGTCACTATTTGCAGATGACATGATACTGTACATAAAAAACCCTAAAGACTCCACCCCAGAACTACTAGAACTGATATCGGAATACAGCAAAGTTGCAGGATACAAAATCAACACACAGAAATCTGTGGCTTTCCTATATACCAACAATGAACCAACAGAAAGAGAAATCAGGAAAACAACTCCATTCACAATTGCATAAAAAAAAAAAAATACCTAGGAATAAACCTAACCAAAGAAGTGAAAGACTTATATTCTGAAAACTACAAGTCACTCTTAAAAGAAATTAAAGGGGACACTAACAGATGGAAACGCATCCCATGCTCATGGCTAGGAAGAATTCATATCGTCAAAATGGCCATCCTGCCCAAAGCAATATACAGATTTGATGCAATCCCTATGAAACTACCAGCAACATTCTTCAATGAACTGGAACAAATAATTCAAAAATTCATATGGAACCACCAAAGACCCCGAATAGCCAAAGCAATCCTGAGAAAGAAGAATAAAGTAGGGGGGATCTCACTCCCCAACTTCAAGCTCTACTATAAAGCCATAGTAATCAAGACAATTTGGTACTGGCACAAGAACAGAGCCACAGACCAATGGAACAGACTAGACAATCCAGACATTAACTCAGACATATATGGTCAATTAATATTTGATAAAGGAGCCATGGACATACAATGACGAAATGACAGTCTCTTCAACAGATGGTGCTGGCAAAACTGGACAGCTACATGTAGGAGAATGAAACTGGACCATCGTCTAACCCCATATACAAAAGTAAACTCAAAATGGATCAAAGACCTGAATGTAAGTCATGAAACCATTAAACTCTTGGAAGAAAACATAGGCACAAACCTCTTAGACATAAACATGAGTGACCTCTTCTTGAACATATCTCCCCGGGCAAGGAAAACAACAGCAAAAATGAACAAGTGGGACTATATTAAGCTGAAAAGCTTCTGTACAGCAAAAGACACCATCAATAGAACAAAAAGGAACCCTACAGTATGGGAGAATATATTTGAAAATGACACATCCGATAAAGGCTTGACGTCCAGAATATATAAAGAGCTCACATGCCTCAACAAACAAAAAACAAATAACCCAATTAAAAAATGGGCAAAGGAACTGAACAGACGGTTCTCCAAAAAAGAAATACAGATGGCCAACAGACACATGAAAAGATGCTCCACATCGCTAATTATCAGAGAAATGCAAATTAAAACTACAATGAGGTATCACCTCACACCAGTAAGGATGGCTGCCATCCAAAAGATAAACAACAACAAATGTTGGCGAGGCTGTGGAGAAAGGGGAACCCTCCTACACTGCTGGTGGGAATGTAAACTTGTTCAACCATTGTGGAAAGCAGTATGGAGGTACATCAAAATGCTCAAAACAGACTTACCATTTGACCCAGGAATTGCACTCCTAGGAATTTACCCTAAGAATGCAGCAATCAAGTATGAGAAAGATCAGTGCACCCCTATGTTTATCGCAGCACTATTTACAATAGCCAACAATTGGAAGCAACCTAAATGTCCATCGATAGATGAATGGATAAAGAAGATGTGGTACATATACACAATGGAATACTACTCAGCCATAAGAAAAGGGCAAATCCAACCATTTGCAGCAACATGGATGGAGCTGGAGGGTATTTTGCTAAGTGAAACAAGCCAAGCAGAGAAAGAGAAATACCAAATGATTTCACTCATCTGTGGAATATAAGAACAAAGGAAAAACTGAAGGAACAAAACAGCAGCAGAATCACAGAACTCAAGAATGGACTAACAGGTACCAAAGGGAAAGGGACTGGGGAGGATGGGTGGGTAGGGAGGGATAAGGGGGGGAGAAGTAGGGGGGTATTAAGATTAGCATCCATAGCGGGGTGGGAGAAAGGGGAGGGCTGTACAACACAGAGAAGACAAGTAGTGATTCTACAACAGGTTGCTACGCTGATGGACAGTGACTGTAAAGGAGTATATAGGGGGGACCTGGTATAGGGGAGAGCCTAGTAAACAAAGTATTCGTCATGTAAGTGTAGATTAATGATTAAAAAAAAAAAATGCAGTTCCTATGTGGTGACCTCTAATGAGTTCTACACAATGATATAAAGGTCATATAAAAGTGTAGGCAAAGGGTCTGTTTGTGTTTATACAGAGGATCAAAGCCTAATTTGGCTACCCCGAAAATGAACTAAGATACGATATGAAAAAGAACTTCCAACATCAGCACTCTCGGGAAGACTCATGGCAGAAGATGATCAGAAAAAAAAAAAAAAAAACTTCAACAAAGATCCACACACTGTCACAGGTGTAGATGCACTCATCCCACCAGTTCCTGGACTTGCCATGGGAAAGATGAAGGAGATATCTAAGCTGGCCTGTGCATGCAGTAAAACAAAAATTGGACTGGATCTATACTGTTGGAATTCAACCAAGAATTAGGAGAAGTGCAAATTGTAGCACTCCAAAATCTTACAACCACAGACTATTTATCGTTAAAAGAACATATGGGATATGAACAGTCCCCAGGAATGGGGTGTTCTAGTTTATCTGAATTCTCTCAGACTGTTTAAGTTCAGTCGGACAATATCCACCATATCATAGATAAGTTTTCACAAATGCCTAAGGTGCCTAACTGGTTTTCTTGGTTTCACTGGAGATGGCTGGTTATTACAGGTATGCTTTGGTTATGTAACTATACTCCTATTATGTTAATGTGTGTGCGCAATTTAATTAGTAATTTAAAACCTATACATGCTGAAGTTACTCTACAAGAAGATATGTCAAAGAAATAATCTTCCCATGTTTTCTTCCGCCTGCTACTTCTATAGCTTTTCTTCTTCCTACCTAATCACAACCTTTAAATAGAACTCGTGCCACATGTCGAATTTACCGAGTATCATAATTCTTCCAAGTGGTAAAGACACCTCAAGACAAATGCTGGGCATAGAAGCCACAGGGCATAAATATGCAAAGAAGTAAAAAGCTAACCTTTTCAAACGATAAGGCTTCTCTCTCACTTACCAACTTAACATTTCCCTGTATGGCCCCGGAAGATGACTGGTTAGCCAGAGACGGGTAAGATTCCTCAAGGGAGGAACAACCTAAGACAGGCACAGTCGCAGGGGGCCATCTGGTGAGAAAATGGGGAGCAGCAGAGGTGAGGCTTAGAACCTCCCCCCTCATGTTCTGAGAGAAATCTTCTGCATACATGGATGTTTATTGCCCTCGTCTAGCGCGGATTAACACATAGTCTACAGGCACACACCTGATCATCTACATTTGCTCTCTTACAACACTAAACCCTGTTTTCTACCTTTATGTTGTATCTACCTACCACTTCAGCATTTTATTAAAAATAATAAAGAGAGAAATGTGGTATCCACATATAAATCAAGTATAAAAATCAAATGTGTATTCATATTTGAACTGACTGTTTATAGTTCATAATGCATGAGCAAAACCGAAAGTTTCTGTGATGACTGCCCTTGTACTGTTCACCATGTAACTTATTCACTATGTAAGAATTTGTTCTCCATGTAAGAACTTGTTCGTTATGCTTCAGAAGATTGGAGACTGACGAAAATTAGGCTTGGGGTGGATTAATGATTGTGCATTGAGCATTGACTCCCCTATACAGAATTTTATTGTTGTTAACAACCATTTGATCAATAAATATGAGAGATGCCCTAACAACAACAACCAAAAAAAAGTACACACTTCCAATTGTAAAATAAATAAGTAACCGGGATGTAATGTATAGCATAAGGAATATAGTCAAAATATTGTAACAACTTGGTATGGTGATAGCTGGTACCTAGAATTATCATGTATATAAATGTTGAATCACTGTGTTGTACACCTGAAACTAATGTAATGTAATACTGTGTGTCAACTACCCTTCAATAAAAAATAATTATCTAAAAAAAAAAAAAAAAAATCAAATGAATATTCATATTTGAACTGACTGTGTATAGTTCATAATGCATTAACAAAACCGAAAGCTTCTGTGATGACTGCCCTTGCACTGTTCACCATGTAACTTATTCACTATGTAAGAATTTGTACTCCAGGTAAGAATTTGTTCGTTATGCATCAGAAGATTGGAGACTGACGAAAATTGGGCTTGGGGTGGATTAATGATTGTGCATTGAGTATGGACCCCCCTATACAGAGATTTGTTGTGGTTAACAACTATTTGATCAATAAATATGAGAGATGCCCTCACAATATATATATATATATATATATATATATAAATATATATATATATATATATATAAACACACTTCCAATTGTAAAATAAATAAGTAACCGGGATGTAATGTATAGCATAAGGAATATAGTCAAAATATTGTAACAACTTGGTATGGTGATAGCTGGTACCTAGAAATATCATGTATATAAATGTTGAGTCGCTGTGTTGTACACCTGAAACTAATGTAATGCAATGCTGTTGTCAACTACCCTTCAATAAAAAATAAATAAAAAAAAAAAAAAAAAAAAAAAAAAGAATGGCCATTAGTTGAATTATTGAATCTGGGTAATGAGTACACAGAGAACCAATATATTGTCTTCTCTAATCTTGTAACTATTTGAAATTTGTCATAATATAAAGCTTGAAAAGAAAAGGTTTGTTTTAAATTTACTGCTTACTGATGGAGAGAGCAGTAAAAGCGACTGTTTTTCTTTCCGTTTTCTTTTTCTTCCCAAAAGTATTCAAAAAATACAATTAAACATCTTTCACAGTGGAAAAGAAAATCAATACCTTTGCTCTGGCTCTCCAAAGCCTACCCTCCAGCCATGCCTGTAGGTATGATGCTGCCACAGGGACCCCAAGGGACTTGGCTTCCAGTGCCCTTGCAGAGTTAGTAGTGCAATTTCAGTTTTCTTCTCCCAGGATGCCAACATTTTACAGACATTGGAGAATTAGGCCATCATTTCTTGCTAGACACTGCACAGACACAATTAGGACTGATGCATTCGGAGAAACTAAGAATGATTACTGGACTTGCCCTCCCATCAGTCACGGAACGGTGGATAGGAGAGGTGGGTGGGCTGACTCATGGGGAAAGTAGTTCCTTCTCTTCTGCTACCTCTACTCCAAACAAATACCCTAGAAAGGCCCCGCATCATATGGCTCCTATGGCCTCTCTGACCCCTTTTCCTTCCACTCACCCCCAATCTCCTAAGCTCCAGCTATACTGGCCTCTGCTGTTCTGATGTGGCCAGATATGCCCTGACCTTGCTGCCTTTACAGTGACCTCCTCTTCTGCCTAGATAGTCTCCTCATAGCTCATATCCTTCCCTCCTCCAAGCCTTAGCTTCAGTGTCACCTTCTCAGTGATGGGTTATTTAAAATCCTAACTACTTCTAACACCCGTGAACTCCCAACCCTAATATCCTTGCTCTCCTTTTCTGTTAAACCTTGATGCTTATTTATTTCAAATATACTATGTAATTTATTTATCTATCCTGAGTACCTATAATAGTGCCTGGCACATAAATAGTTATTGAAAAAAAATTGAATGAATTAATGGAGCTCAGAGTCCTATGCTTCTCAGACAGTGTTCGTACATTTAAGATTTTTCAAGTCAGTCCTAGTTTGAACTCTGTTGCTGTCAATCTCTCTCTGCATTCCTTCCCCTGCTCCATATATCTACCCATCCAGTTCATACGTTAAAAAACCAGAGTGGTATAGTGCTATAACTGTCAGACAGTTAATGAAAGTGTTGGGGTTTGTGTGTGTGTGTGTGTTTGATGTTTGGGCATTTGTCAACTTTTTTCAAAATCTATAATTTGTTATGATTTCTTTGCTCATCCAAATAAATATTCATCTTTACACCTAATTTGGTATTGTTATTCCTTTTTTCTAAGAAGGCCTCAAAAATTTTAGACCTCCAAAAAACGGGTTCCTACCCTGCCCATATGCTTATGAATGAACTGTAGATAGTAAGTGAAACAAGTCAGGACACCTATTTTATCTGAAACATGTAATTGAACAGCTCTCACGGTTGAATAGACCACATCATCTTGAGCACTGCGCTCAGCACAGTTCCTCTGAGAAGATGCTGAGTCTCTGACCCATCCTTTCTGGGAAATATCAGTCTTTCATGTAGACTTGCAAATATAAGAGTCTTTGCACTAATTGTTGAAGCCCTATCCAGTCACTCTTCCCAGAATTCTCATTATATAGTATTCATCAAATTTGATTAGGTCAAATGGTGAGTAGTAACAGCAGTGCTGCCAATTTCTCCCTCTGTATTCATACTCAGAATGCCTATAGAAGTTGAGTAGATTCATGCTACCCCTCTCTCATTTGCCCAAAGTTGGTTTCACATTTCACTTTTAAAAAGTATGACAGTGTTGGAAGCAGAGAATCCATTTTTAGAGCACAGAATGTCTTCCTTTTTAAAATGAAAACTCAGAACCCATAGGGTTGAGCTTTAGAAGGACAATCAGCAGGTTGGCAGTACAAGAGTGCTGAGTGAACTATGCTTTCTCAACTTTCCTTTGTATCTGAGGTTCTCTGAGGAGCTCTCATTTTTAGAGGCCATACTTCTTTCTGGCACTCCAAGGTGAACAGGAACCCCTATGCATTTTGGTTAAGAGTTAGGAGCATGGGCACTGGAATGAGACATATGGAGGCCATCAGTAAATTCCTCAAACTCTCTATGCCTCCATTCATTCACTATTCTCACAAAGGCTTGTTTACATTTGTATGTATTAATGAGCAAACACTGGGAATACACTAAGCAAGACAGCTGGGGCTTTGCCTGCATAATGCTTCCATTCTAGGGGGGACTAAGTGAATGTAGGGAAGACAGGTACTCTTCTCAGATCCCCCGCCTCCTCCACTGAGGACTGTCTTGTCCAGATTTATGCACCCTCTTGGGGTGGCCCATGGCCAAGATTAGCTCATGTCAACCTACAAAGGCCTGGCCCCCTTATCTCAGTTTGAGACAACTGTTAAGAGCCATCCCAGCCCCAGAGCTCCGACAGGCTTCTCTGAGACCTCAGTAACAGCTACGTTGCAGCCAGCTCCTCCCCTAGACGCTGCCTTCTTGTCTTAACAGGTGTGCCTGCTGAGAAGAGGCCCCAACAAAGCTTCTGCACACCACAGTACACTAAGAGTCTATTTTCAGAGAATTCAAGCTAACACAACAGACAGATATATAAGCTGGCTACTATAGATTGCGGTAAGTGAAGGAAGTAGAGTGATGTCATAGAGAACAGGGAAAAACAGCTTTAGCTCTGTGGGATAAGGGAAGGTCTCTTTTAGAGGCAGCATTTCAGGTGAGACCTAAAGGTGGAGACAGCACTCAGGAAAAGGGCCTATAAAGGAAATTTCCAGTCAGAGGGCTGAGCATGTATAAAGACCCCCTTGAAGGTAAGGAGCTTTGAATTTGGGGAAGGGAAAGGAGACCAGTGTGGTTGGAGCAGAGTGAGCAAGAGGGAAAGTGCCAGGAGATAAGGCTGAAGATGCTGCCAGGGATCAGATTATTCAAGGCCTTGTGGGCCTCAGCAAGGACTTTGTATTCTATTCCAAAAGTATGGGAAGGTCTACAGGGTTTTTAAGTTAAAGAGACAAATATCTGTTGACCACCTTGAGCTACTCAGTTAGCTCCAGTTCTGCCCCAGGATGCCTCACAGAACTCATAGGAGCCCCATGTGTTAAATCTTAAAGGAAATAGAGCAATACATCTGTCAGATATTACACCAACTAGTAGCTCAAGATGGTTAACAATTTCAACATTAAATTGAACTTCATTCAACCTGATGATGTCATATCCTTGGGAATCTGGGTTTTCAGCAGAGCTGTGAAAAAAGCCAAGTACCACACAGAATCACTGTGAAATAGGCAGTGAGGGTGGCAGTGTGCCATTCAGTTTCAAAGTTATTTTAGAGAAAGAGGAGCCATCATCAGGCTTAAAGCTGGAAGACAGAATGAGCTGGGCTACATGTGAGCTTCCATGACCTGGAGACGGGCCAATGCCATTACAGCCTTTCAAACCCCGAAGCTCTGGGTCTAATGCTTTCCCACAGTATGAAGTGACAGGGCGGCTTTACTCAAGCCGGCTCTGAATGTGGCTATGTTCCCCTGCCATGTGCTGGTGCAATTTCAATCACAATAATTCTGCAAAAGAACTTTCTTTTCTGCAGAGGGCTTTCTTCAGAGGAACTAGAAAGGAGTAATTAAAAGTCATTTTTTGTTGTAAATCTCCATCTCCTAGATGCTTCTTGACAGTAAAATCTATGTCTGGTTGTTGGCTTGAACTAGAGCTCTAGTCTCCCATCAGGGTTATTTTTTATTAAGGTTTAATTGACATACAGCATTATATTAGTTTCAGGTGTACAACATAATGATTTGATATTTGTATATATTGTGAAATGATCATGACAATAAATCTAGTTAACATCCATCACCATACGTAGTTTCAGATTTGTTTTCTTATGAAGAGAACTTTTAAGGTTTACTTTCTTAACAACTTTCAAATAATCTGTATTATTAACTATAAAATAGAGTTGCCATGCTGTATATTATATCCCTATGACTTACTTTTTGACTCCCTTCTCTCATTTCTCCCACCTCCTCTCCTCCACATCTGTCCTTTGTATCTGTGAACTTGTTTTATTTTGTTTTTTTAGATTCCCCATATAAATGAAATCATATGGTGTTTGTCTTTCATTATCTGACTTATTTTATTTAGCATAATGCCCTCGGGGTCCATCCGTATTGTCACAAATGGCAAGATTTTGTTCTTTTTTATGGCTGAATAATATCTCATATATATATATATATATATATATATATATATATATATATATATATTACACACACATACATACATAAATATTTATATCACATTTTCTTTATCCATTTATCCATTGGATATCTTGGCTATAGTAAATAATGCTACAATGAGCATGGGGTACATATATCTTCTCAAGTTAGTGTTTTTGTTTTCTTCAGTTAAATACCCAGAAGTAGAATTGGTGGATCATATAGTAGCTCTATTTTTAATTTTTTGAGGAGCCTCCATACTATTTTCCATAGTGGCTGCACTAATTTACATTCCTACCAACAGTACACCAGGATCCCAATTTCCCCACATCCTTGTGAACACTTGTTATTTCTTGTTTTTTTGATACTAGCCATACAGACTGGTGTGACATGCTATCTCATTGGTTTTGATTTACATTTGCCTGATGATTAGTGATGTTTGGCATCTTTTCATGTGCCTGTTGGTCATCTGTATGTCTTCTTTGGCCAAAGATCTGTTTGGGTCCTCTGCCCATTTTTTAATTGGAATGTTTGTTTCCTTTTGCTTTTGAGTTGTATGAGTTCTTTATATGTTTTAGATATTAACATCTTATATCAGATATATGATTGACCAATATGTTATCCCATACAGAAAGTTGCCTTTTTGATCTGTTGATGGTGTCCTTTGCTGTGCATAAGCTTTTTATTTTGATGTAGCCTCACTTGTTTATTTTTGCTTTAGTTCCCTCTGTTCTTGGTATTCAAATACAAAAAATTTTTACCAAGACCAATCTCAAGTAGCTTATTGCCTACATTTTCTTCTAGGAGTTTTATAGTTTCAGGTCTTACATTCAAGGCTTTCTTTAATCCATTTTGAGTTGATTTTTACATATGGTGTAAGGTCAGGGTCCACTTTTATTCTTTTGCATGTAGCTGTCCAGTTTTCCTATCACCATTTATTTAAGAGACTGTCTTTTCCCCCTTGTATATTCTTGGCTCCTTTATCACAAATTAATTGATTATATATGTGCGGGCTTATTTCTGGGCTCTCTTGTGTTCTATGTGTCTGTTTTTATGCCAATGCCATACCATCTTGATTACTATAGCTATGTAATCTAGCTTGAAATCAGGGAGTGTGATACCTCCAATTTTGTTCTTAAAAAGAAAAAAATTTAAAATACAATTTATGAATATCAAAAAATATCAAATATCTAGGAATATTATCTAGTGAAATATACAAGATCCCTGTGCTGAAATTGTAATGCATTGGGGAGAGAAATTTTAAAAGACCTGCATAAATGAAGAGAAAGGCCATGTTCATGTACTGGAAGAATTATTTTTGTTCAGATATCCATTTTTCTGTAACTGACCTATAAATTCATTGCAGTCCTAATCAAAATCCCAGTAGGCTCCTTTGAAGAAATTGATAAGCTCCGTCTAAAATTTATTTGGAAATGCAAAGGAATTGAATAGCCAACACCATTTTGAAAAAGAACAAAGTTGGAGTTCTTGCAGTACCTAAGTTGGACACTTATCATAAAGTTAAATAATTAAGACAGTGTGATATTTCCTTAAGAAGGTAAATATCAATGGAACAGAATAGAGAATCCAGAAAAGACCCAAGATGCCAAGTTAATTTAATAGAAAAATGGAAGTTTTTTTTAAATGAATGACACTGAGAAAACTGGATATGAGTATCAAAAAATAAATCTTGAACCTTATCTCATTCCATACACAAAAACATTAATTCAGAATTAATAATAAGAGGGAGTATAGCTCAGTGGTGGAGATCAAAATGAATAATAGATCATATGGTAAAAGCTGGAACTGTTTTAGAACTGTGTTGCTCAATACAGTAACCTCTAGCTACATGTGACTGTGAGCACATGCGAAGTGGGAAAGAGTACATGCACAGGTCCTCCCTGACCTGTTCCAGCGAGGAACAAGGAGGCCAGTATGGCTGGAGTAGAGTGAGCAAGGGAGAGAGGAGTAGAAGGGGATGGAATGAAGTCAGAGAGGTAGTAAAGGCAAGATCCGGTAGGTCGCAGAAAGGAGTTGGGGATGTTTTCTAAATGATATGGAAGCCATAGGACAGTTTTGAGCAGAGGAGTGACAGACTCTGAATTACCATTTTAAAATAAAAGGATCACTTCTGCTGCCATCTTGAGAGCAGACTGATTAGAGGAAACCCAGAAAGAAGAGAAGTGAGGCTGCTGTAGTAGTCTAGGGGAGAGCTGAGGGCTGCCTGGACTGGGGTGGTAGCAATGGAAGTGATGAGAAATTATCAAATTCTAAAGCCAACAGAATTTGGTACCTAACCAGATGTGGGGTGTAAGATAGAAGTCAAAGATTGCTCAAGCAACTGGAAGGATGGAATTGTCGTTAGTTGAGATGGGGAAAACTGAAAGAGAAACCGGTGTGTGTGTGTATATGTGCATGTGTGTTTTGCAGTAGCAGTGAATGGCTCCCAGGAACTCAGTTTTAGACACATCAAGCTTGAGATGCCTAGTAGGTATCCAAATGGAGGTGCCCGGCAAACTTCTGGATATATGGGTCTTGAGTTCAGGGGAGAGGCCTATTTTGGAGATGTGAGTTTGGAAGTATGGATGGCATTTTAAGCCATGAAACTGAATGAAATTGCCATTTCAGTAAGTGTAGATTGAAAAGAGAAGAGACCCAACTAAACTCTGGAACCCTCAAACACTTAGAAGTAAGATGAGGAGGAACCAGAAAAAGAGATACAGAGGAGCAGCCAAAGGACAGGAAGAGAGCCAGGCAAGTGGGGTGTCCTGGAAATCCAGCAAAGAGAGCATTCCAAGGATGAGAGAGTGATCAACTAAAACAGATGTTGATGGGTCACATAAGATGACATCAAAGAAATTAATTTAGGATTTAGCAGCATGGAGGCCTCTGGTGGCCTTGAGAGCAGTCTCAGTTTGAGTGACTGGGGGTTAAACCCGACTGGACCAGTTATAGAGGGAATCGGAGGAGAGAAACTGGAAACATTGAGTATAGCCATATCTTCCACTGAGTTTTCTTGTAGTGGGAAAGAGGGAAAGGAGTAGGGGCTGGAGAGAGGTTGGGATCAAGAGAGGTTTTTTGGTTTGTTTTTTGTTTTTGAAGATGGGAGAAATAACAAATATTTATTTGCATGTTAATGGGAATAATCCAGTAGAGAGCAAAAACATTTTTTATTTAGGACAACGAGGGAAGAATTGCTGGAGCCATGTACTTAACTAGACAAGCAGGTAAAGGTCTAATTAGGGCACAAACAGACAGGCTGGCTGTAGTGTGGTCACTTCATCCATAGGTACAGGGGGAAGGCCCAGTATTTGAGTGCATGTGCTGGTAGATGGGAGGTGGTAGATGGCCTGTGGGAGTTCTTTTGTGATTGCTTAAGTTTCCTCAGTAAACAGGAAGCCAGGTCATCTACTGAGAGTTGAAATAATGTTGCTATAAATAATTTAGTATGTGCCTTTTAAAACATACTTACGAGCCTTTCAGTTGAGATACATCTTAGTGGTAGAGATGTTGAACTATATAGAATGCAAATGGAATCAAATAGAATTTTTAGAATTAAATTTTTTCTGATTTTAAAAGTAGAAAATACCAAAAAAAGTTTAAAGAAGTAAATGACAATGATCTATAACAAGGATCTGTAACAATGATCTCTCCTAGAAATAAGCATTATTAACATTGTAACATATTTTATATCAATATATTAAATTTTCAAAGTTATTAAGGCTAACAGGAAAGTAGAAGTCGATTTTATGTACAATTTGACTACAGTTATAAAAATGGTGCTCAGAGAAAAAAGGACCAGAAAGAAATATAATAATATGTTAACAGGTTATGTTGGTAAAAACGTATGTGATTTCCTTTCCCTATTTCAAAAAACTTCTCCAATCTGATGTTTTTGAAAAGTTTACATTGTAAGTTTATTTAAAGAGAAACTATTTTTTGAAGCAATCCTCAAAGAAAGCTTCTAGAATTACCATACAACTGGTACTGAACCTAGTGAGTATTTGCCAAAACAATCCTACCTTTTCCATTCATGTGACACTGGACATCACTTTGTAGGATTGGGTTCACAAGGAGAGTACTCATGAAATAACAGAAGGCACTTATTTCTTCCAGGATAGACTACCCAACATTTAGGAAATACTGCCACCAAGTGGATGGTAGAAATTTAGTTTTCAGTCCTGCTGCTTCATATAGTAGTAAGTCAGATGATAGACAAAAGGGTGTGTGTATGTGTCCAGGGAAACTTTGGGGGCTGAGGTTGAACCAGGAGGGTTAACTCAGACAGTTGCTCATATATATGTGAGCCAAGGAGGAAAGATGAAATACGAAAGAGGAGGGAAGCTCAAAGGGAATCTTTAAAAGACTGAACTGTACAACTAGTACACTGAGTAATGCCTCCTGATCCCAATTTTAGAATCTATCCTACGGAAATAATCATGGATGTACAAAGTTGTAATGTTGATGTTACAACGATTTAATGCTGGTGTTTATCATTTTAAAATATATATATAACAAAAAAAACAGTAATGTAAATATCCAATGATTGAGGACTAACTGAATAAAAAAGGGCACGTCTCTACAATGAACAAACAGTTCTAGGTAGTGTGGCTCTAAATATCCTTGCAGTAGACATCTCTGTAACAAGCATTTTTGCTGCGAACATTCACCACATAACAAATTGGCTGTAGAGCAATTTTGCTATAAAAGATAAAATAATGAACAATAAAGAACAATAAAGAGGGACATTAAAAAGGATATAATGGAATATGAAAAAAAATTTCCATAAGGCAGTTTTTCCATAAGATAAAATCATGAAAAACAAAAGAGGGACGTTCATTCAAAAGGACATAATGAAACATGAAAAATGATTAACAAAATTTAAAAGCTTTTATTGTGAAATACAAATATTTAAATACATTTAAAATGTGTGTAGAGTCATGGAAATACTGCACAAATAACTGATATTACTTTGTGGGTTGATTCTAGGCATTTATTTTCAAAGTCTTTTATTCATAATATTATTCTTTTTTTTTTTTTTTTTTGCTTGTTAATTGTGTCCTCATTCAACATCGCACTTTTTCTTTTATTTTGCTAAAATTTCTTCCTTCATTAGGAGAGGTACCAGTTTCCAAAAACTAGGATGTGTATTTGGGTCAATCTTCAGAGTAAAGCAGCCAACTATTTTGCAGCCAGTTATTTGCAATATAAGAGGAATTGCAATCAGGACAAGCACACTACAGCAAAAGCCAGAGGCAAGTCTGGAGAACCAAAGAGAGGACTGCTCTTTTACAAAGGCAAGAGGGGAGTTGGGAAGGGGTATTATAAAGAAAAAGTCCATTGGAGCAAACTGTAGTTGGGAGTTCAAAGTGTAGTGGCTTTTCATTGGCTGACCGTGGTAGTCTCTCATTGGTTGGCTTGTTGCTGGGGAAGGAGAAAATCTCCTCCTAGGCTTCCTTCTGTTGGGAATGCAAAGTACATCTTTTCCTCTTGGGTCTGTAAAGGGCTTCAACCAATGATATGGCATGAGAGCTCCTTCTCTGGCCTCCCAGCTCTATTTTAAATGAGTTTTCCCTATTCCATTTCACATTTATAACTGAGCTTTGTATTACATTGTGAAAGCCTTCTGCACTGTTGTTTGCTCTTGGCATATTGTCACATGCCTGTTGAGAGTCATTCCAAAGTTCTATGGGAAATGTGAAAGAAATGCTAAAATTGTAATGCATTTGTAACTGAGCTTTGTTATTACTGTAACTGAGATGTTATCATTTTTTAGTACAGAACATAGTATGCAATCTGCCTCTATACTCTCTTATTTCACACTTTCAGTAAGTTTTATGTCTGTATTTCCTATCAAGTCAATATACATAGTTGTTACCATCCACTATTTTAAGACCACCATGTCTACTCATCACTGTATAGGCCATTTTGAGGGCCAGTTAAGATGTATGTAATATAAAAATCAGAACTTTGTCAATGGAGAAATGAAACCAAACTGATGTCTGGCTCTAATACATGAACCCTGCCAAAGGCAGTTGATTGGCCAATAGAGAAATGAAACCAGATTGTCAGCCAGTTATTTTATCTTTTATGGCAAAACTGTCTTATAGCCAATTAGTTTTGAGGCAAAAATATCTACTGCAAAGTTGTGTACAGCAAAGATGTTTAGTGAGAAAACACAGGACAATTAACTACTCTTTGACATTTAAGTGGTATTAAAAATGTCTAGTGACTAGGATGATGTTTATTTTTTTCAATGAAAGATGCAGATTACAAAGTATCATATGTCACCAATAGCTAAAAGACCATAAGGATATATGTCAAAATGTTTATAATAACAATAATAATTAACATATATTCAGTGTTTACTATGTGCCAGGCAGATTAAAATAGCTATCTTGGACCCACCTAGTCTTCTCTTCTCCAATTTAGTCTTTCTAATGTTTCTCTGGGCTTCCATTCCTAGTCTTTTTGGGCCCCAAACCTCTTTGAAAGTCTGGTCAAACATATGAACTCCAGAACGGTGTTTTTAAATACATAAAACAAAACACATTACATTAAACAGGAAACAAATTGCACTGAAATACAGTTATTAAAATATCTAAAAAGCAATTTTGTGATATAGTAATATCTTCTTTCTTAGTGCATTAAGTAAGATATAGTAGAAGGCATAGTAATAATATTTCTACAGGTATTAATAAATTATATTTCAAGATAATTGCACAACTATGATATGAAAATATTTTTTATTTCTCTTGGTGACGTCACTGTGTTTTGTGAGCTATATGCATAATTGAAATAAATGTTAAATTGCAGCTAAAACTTAGTGACAATAAAGATGCATTTATTTTCCTACCCATTGATTATAGGTTAAGAACCTCTGCTCCCTATTATCCAACCAGCTGTCTGATCATGTCATTCCCTTTTCAAACCCTTCAAATGGCTTCCCATCTCATTTAAATCCTTACCCAAAGAAGATGTGGCCCATAGTTCCATTTCTTATCTCATTTACTACCATTTACCACCAGTCCCCTTCTCACTCTCTGCCCTGAAGCTACACTGCCTTCTGTGTAGTTCTTTGAACACAAGCCAACACAGTCTTGGTCTTTGCTCTTGTTATTCTTTCTACCAGAGCATTTGCCCCTTAGATATTGGCAGGGCTTGCCTACTTATATCAGGAGTTGAAAAACTCCATAAAGAGACAGACAATAAATATTTTAGGCTTTGTGGGCCATATAATCTCTGTTGCAACTTTTTGGCTCTACTGTGACAGTACAAAAACAGCCATAAACAATGAATAAATGAAGGGGTGTGACTGTGTTCCTATAATTCTTTACTTCTGGACACTGAAATTTGAATTACCTATCATTTTCGTGTCATGAATTATTCTTTGAAAAATTTTTAAGCCATTTACAAATGTAAAAACCATTCTTAGCTCTTAGCTGTAAAAAAAAACAGACAGACAGTCAAATTTGGCCCAGAGTTTGCCAACCAATGCCTTGTAACACTCTGCTCTCTGTTTCAATGTGACTTCGTGGAGAGGTCTTCACTGGCCACTCTATCCCAAATAGCTTTCCCCTTCTCTTCTCCCTCTATTCCTTTGCCTTGCTTTATTTTTCTTCACTGAACTCCTCCTGACCCAACATATATTTTTATTTGCTTATTTTACATCTTTGTTCTAAGATGTAAACACCATGAGGCAGGGCCTTGGTTATTTTCTTTGCTGCTGTAACCCCACCTGTACCATAGTGCTGGGACAAAGTACAGACTCAGATACTTGTTGGATGAATATTCAGTTTTGGTGTGATATTATGATTTATAATAAGAAATGTATACATATATATATTTGGTCTTCATCCCTGTTTCTGCCATAGAGCTCCTAAAACCCTTGGAATTTCCTAAGTGATGAAAATGACAGAGAATGTTATATTAATGAGATTACTTTTGGACCTGCAGCTAAGGATGGGGGCTGGTTGCTAGGGGATGCACCCATGTGATTAAAGGGTTGGAACTTTCAGTTTCACTGCCCTGACCTACTGGGAGAGGAGAGGAGATAGAGTTTGACTCAGATACCAAAGGCCAATGATTTAATCAATCATGGCTGTATACTGAAGCTTCCATAAAAATGCAAAAGGACAGGGTCCAAAGAGCCTCTGGTTTGGTGAATACATGGAGACTGGGGAGAGTGGTAGTGCTTAGAGAGAACGTGGATGCTCCACTCCCTTTCCCGATAGCTTGCGGTAGCTCCAGGCCAGAGGGGGCTCCCAGCTCTGGGCAAATTCACTCTGGATTTGGTGAGACTAAAAAATGACAATGGAATGTTGTGGGGTAAAAGGGTTTATACCAAGCTTTGTTCTCATGATGGCAGGTCGAGAGCTAGATTCACATCCACCTCTAGCAAGTCTGAATGCAGCAGGCCTGTCTCTGTCTTTACCTCTGCTCCAGGCTCTGCTTCTGCTCCAGGCTCTGCTCTGAGCACTGGGCAGAGCTCTTTATATAGCAACATAGACAATAATGGCTTATTGCCGACATGTGTGCAAGCATGTGCCTGCATAGTAGGCCAAGTATTTCATCATTGTGTGTGCAAAGTGGGCAATTAGATTAGGATCAGGTGAGGATCCTGGCCATGGAATTTCCATTTTCCCTACACTGCAACCCTCCAGGATTCTCACCTTAAAATCTTCCTTGATGGTCCCTGTGAGAAAAAGTTGGAACATTGTAACCAGATTCTATAACAGCTATAGAGGCTACAACAACATACAAATAACAATAGAAACTATGATGATGATATACAAATAACAACAGATGATATTCTTCCTCAAGCCTGAGTAGACTGACTGCCATCAAGTGGTTATTCAAGCCATGTTCAAACAAGCTCTATTCAGATAAGTTCATGACTGGCACTTTCCATGGGAGGCCAATAGCAGAACTGATAGAGAGCTCAGTGAACACTCAGCAAGCAGTGGTTTTTGCTGGGGTGTGAGTCCAGTCCATGAGAGACAGTAGAGATTAACCTTAAGGGTGATAAGACACATGTTTTAATGACACCAACATAGGCAAATCCTGTCCATCAGGTAGGCTGTATGAAAGAGAGTGGTCCTACAATAAGATTGTGGCAGGAAGGGGGTCCTGTCTGGGTCTGCTATAGCATACCTTTACCCCATTCCCTGTGGGGATTACTGAGGGCTGTATGTATAGTGTTACTGGAGACTGCATGCACTGGCTGTAAAGATAAAACAAAAGGAATGGCTTAAAGATGGCAGCATGAGAGGTGAGATGGAAACCTCCTCCCAAAATCACGTATAATATGAAAATATAGCAAATACAACTAATCCGGAAAGAGTAACAGGAAAGAAGACTGTGGCAGATTGCCTACACCTGGGGAAAAGAGCTGACCTTCCAGCAAAACTGGATAGCTACATGTAAGAGAATGAAACTGGATTATTGTCTAACTCCATACACAAAAGTAAACTCGAAATGGATCAAAGAACTGAATATAAGTCCTGTAACTATAAAACTCTTAGAAGAAAACATAGGCAAAAATCTCTTAACTATAAACATGAGCAACTTTTTCCTGCACACATCTCCTAGGACAAGAGAAACAAAAGCAAAAATGAACACATGGGACTACATCAAACTAAAAAGCTTCTGTACAGCAAAGGACATCATCACTAGAACTAAAAGGCATCATACAGTATGGGAGAATACATTTTTAAATGACGTATATGCAAGGGGTTAACATAAAAAATATATAAAGAGCTCACATGCCTCAATACTCAAAAAACAAGTAATCTGATTAATAAATGGGTGGAGGATATGAACAGACACTTCTCCAAAGAAGAAACTTAGATGGCCAACAGGCACATGAAAAGATGCTCCACATCGCTAATTATCAGGGAAATGCAAATTAAAACCACAGTGAGATATCACCTCACACCAGTTAGGCTGGCCAACATAGAAAAGACAAAGAACGACAAATTCTGGTGAGGATGTGGAGAAAGGGGAACCCTCCTACACTGCTGGTGGGAGTGTAAATTAGTTCAACTATTGTGGAAAGCAGTATGGAGGTTCCTCAAAAAACTAAAAGTAGAAATACCATTTGACCCAGGAATTCCACTCCTAGGAACTTACCCAAAGAAAACAAAATCTCATATTTCAAAAAGACATATGCACCCCTATGTTTATCGCAGCACTATTTACAATAGCCTAGATATGGAAACAACCTAAGTGTCCATCAGTAGATGAATGGATAAAGAAGATGTGGTACATATATACATGGAATATTATTCAGCCATAAGAAGAAAACAAATCCTACCATTTGCAACAACATGGGTGGAGCTAGAGGGTATTATGCTCAGTGAAATAAGCCAGGTAGAGAAAGACAAATATCAAATAATTTCCCTCATTTCTGGAGTATAACAATGAAGCAAAACTGAAGGAACAAAACAGCAGCAGACTCACAGACTCCAAGAAGGGACTAGTGGTTACCAAAGGGGAGGGGTGGGGGAGGGTGGGGGGGGAGGGAAGGAGAAGGGGATTGAGGGGTATTATGACTGGTACACATGGTGTGTGTGTGGGATCACGGGGAAGACAGTGTAGCACAAGACAATTAGTGACTCTGTGGCATCTTACTATGCTGATGGACAGTGACTGCGATGGGGTGTGGAGGGGACTTGATAATATGGGTGAATGTAGTAACCACAACGTTTTTCACGTGAAACCTTAAAAAAATAATAAAAAGATAAAACAAAACTCTCTGGTAAGATGCTCTTACCTTCTGGCTGTTTAGGATACACTACTATGATCCGTGGGGGCCACTATGTCATTACTACAGGAATACACAGGAGGCCAGCTTCCAGGTCTTGTCACCAGGGTGCTAGGAGGGCCAGCCATTGCTGGTCCATGTGTCAAAATGTCGAAGGCCACATCCACAGAACACAGTCTCTGGGATTTATTGCAATCAGTGCTGGTAGCAAGGTATTATTCCAGTGGACAAACCCGGGCTTCTACAATTTCTCCTTCATTTGTACTTGAAATTGTATAGGGAGACAGCAATGTGTGTTAGCATGTCTATGGGGTTCAGTACCCCTTTCTGGGGTTTCTCATTCAAGTGCTGTAGCACTGTCCATAAGCAGACTGACCATGCCCATAGACTATTGGTGTCTGACTTCAGGCCAAATTTTAACAAACCATTATACCTCTCTATCATGCATTGCCTCAGTAGGATTATTTGGTACATGAAACTTCCACTTTATCCCTAAGTGCTGCATCCATTCTCGTAGTGTGTGTCTAGTAAAGTGGGTGCTTTGATTGTTCTCAATTACCTGCAGTCATCCATAGGCTGCAAAGAGACACTCTAGGTCCATTTTGGTTGTTCACTGGTCTGTGTGACATGCAGGAAAAGCAACCAGAAGTCCAGTAGCTGTGTCCACATAAGTCAGGGCATATTCATAGAATATTCATACCCTTCCATCATGAGCAGAGGCCCAAAATAGTCTATCTGCCACCTTACAAGGAGTATTAGCCCCTTAGTCATCATTCCAGGTTGTTGTGGGACTTGGTGTAAGTCTATTTTAGAGCACATAATGCACTCCTTCTGGGCTCTGCTGACTTCTTCAAGGGTTAAAGGCAGGCCTCACCGATGGGCTACAGCCCACATTGTCTTCTGCCCCACAACATTGGTTTAGCCATTGGGCCATATCAGAGGCAGGCTTTCCTTCTACCCAACATATCTGGGCCATTTCATCTGCTTTATTGTTTCTTGGGGATGTCTTGGGCAAATGTTGTGTCAGGGGCAAATGATATACTGTAACTGTTTTAGTCTGACTAGAGGCCCATAAGTTTTGCCACAACTCTTGCCCCCAAAGGGATCAGTGACCAACCAACCAGTTGGCATGGTACCATGTTGTAGCTACAAAGTCAAGCCCCAATAACAGGCTCTGTAGCCAGCAAGGCATGTACACAGCAGCCAATTGTTTCTCTTATTAAGGTGTACCATACCTGTGTTCCTTTCCAGAACTGTGACCAGAACCCAAATGGTTGGCAGGTTCATTTAAGCTTCTGCCAGAGGTCCCAGTCATAACTGTCTTCAGTCAAATGGATATCCAGCTTGCAGGGCCTTGATGGGTCTCTCACATTCAAGAACTGCATGGCCTTGACTGCCTGATTTGCAGCAGCTAGGCAAATGCTTATGATTAATCCCAGTCCCACCTGACACCCTTTCATAACCAAAAGGTATAGGGGCTTCAGAATTTGTGCCAAGTGTGGGATAAACGCTCTCCAGTAGGTTGAAAGACCCAAAACCTCTTGCAATAGTTTTACAGTTGTCTATAAGAGAATCAGAAGTAAGCATGACATCATACACAGTATAAGATGCCTTATTCCCAGTGGGATTTGGGCTTGTTCCACTCTGATAGCCTTACTCCAGTATCCATCTGTAACAGCAGGGGTCCTGGGAAACTGCTCAGGGTTGCCATAAATCAATGAGCATTCAGCTTCTGTGCCTAACAGAGCCAGGACACATTGTATATTCACTGGGGACCAATGAATTGCTATTTCAACATGTGGTCTCTGGTCCCCACCTTGTCCCCTAAGGTGGGTGCCTTGACCCTCCCCTCAGTCAAACTGTATAGCCCAATTGTCTTCCCGTGAGAGTCCAGGCAGGGTCAGCTCACTCTCCACCAGTAAGTCTTTTAGACATGCAGGCCAGACTTGTGGCTTTGTCTCCAGTTTCCATTTCTTGGTCCTCACCTTAGCCAACCACTCAAACTTCAGGCTTCAGTTCGGGCTTCAGTTGTTGCCACAGCTCCAGTAAGATTTTATTTGACTTCCCATCCAATTTCTCTCTGTCTGCTCCTGCCTTTGTCAAATCAACCCACATCTGGGTCCTCATGAACTTCACGGGGCTCTTTAAACTCTTCCTCTGAGTAGGGGACCATACTCCCTTCTGTGCCGGCATAACTTTAGCCTCCCTCAAATCTGCCACAGTATGGGTAACACATTTATGGGTTGCTCTAAGGGGCAAGAATGGCCACTAGGAACCCAAAAAGGAGCAGGGGAGCTATTTGTACACCTTATCCCTCATCCCCACTGTAAACAGCTCCTCATCTGGGCCATAATTCTCTGGCCTATAGATGGCACTTTTTATGCCCAACTCGCATAATACCTGCTGGAGCCTGGCATATATCTGCCATCTAGGGGGAAGATGGTAAGTCATCCTGATTGGGCCATACAGAGTAAAGTGCTGCCATAATCCTGCACTTTGAGAAGGAAGTGGTTTACTGGGGTTTGGTATGCATTTTGTAATCACTGCTGCAAGGCAGGATGAGTTGTCAGGGAAGCTGGCTCTCCCATTTCTAACCCAGACAGAATAATCCCAGCCACCCCTACATCACAAACGTACAGGAGCCAGTCTGATATGGACCCAAAGGGTTTCTGCTGAAACCAGAAGCCCAAATCCACCAGCTCTACCTGTATAAAGGGGCAGAACATGGTGTGCTCCATGACCTGGGAGGGGGCTGCATCTCTTCTGGAGGAACCCACGGTTACTGAGTCTTTATTTTCTTAACTACTACCAGGGGGGATTTCAGCAGAGGAGGGGTTGGTGCCTTCAGCACCACTTCTACCTCCTCATTCTCCCCCAGCATATCCCCCATCACTTCCAGAGATGATGGCAAATTCTACTGCTGCCCCATACAGCACCTCAATCTCAGTCACCACTACTTCCTTTATCTTCTCTACAGTGTTTTGCAGTGAATCCATCTCAACCAACATATCTTTTACCTCCTCCACTGCACTACACAGCCTACATTCTTGCACTGCCCCTTCTTGTGCTTCTTGCAGGAGTACATCCTTCTCCTTTATGGCTTTCTTAATACTGTGATAAATAGTCAACCCATTACTTCCTCTGCTAGGTGGACACCCTGTTTCTTTAAGGATTTCTCAATCTCGTGGAGGGCCTCCACAACTGTCCCAGCCATCACCTCCACCCTCTCCCACTACTTGGGATGAGCCCATTCCTCTAGGAAGACCACCACCTCAGACCATGTGCCCAGTGGGGGACACCCAAGTATCTCTTTACCCATATGAGCATACTGCAGTATTTCCCTGTACATAAGGGCAGCCTGTTGAAGCACCCCTCCCATAAGGGCAGTTTGTTCCATTTTTTGGTCTGCAGTGAATCCTGCTAACTATGCCAAAATGTTGCTCTGGGCTGGAGGGGGCTCCCGGCTCTAGGCAAGTTCACTCCGGATTTGCTGAGACCAGTAAGTGATGAAAGAATGTTGGTGGGGTAAAAGGGTTTATACCAAGTTTTATTCTCACAGTGGCAGGTTGAGTGACAGAATAATGTTTGCATCCAGCAAGTCCATCTCTGTTTCTGTCTCAGCTCCAGGCCCTTCCTCTGCTCCAGGCTCTGACTTTGCCTCCAAGCCTCTGTTCTGTTCCAAGTACTGGGTGGAGCTCTTTAAATAGCATACAGGCAATAATGGCTTATTGCCAGCAGGTGTGTAAGCATCAACGTTCGCAGTTTGTTACATCAGCAGGTAGAGGAGGGTCAGTTGAGGATCCTGGCCATAGGAACTTCCATTTTCCCTATGTCCACTTTGAGCATTAGAGGAAATTTCTTCCTCTCCAATAAGGTGATTGGCCTTCTCTGAACATACCATGTGTCTTGTTGCTTCTGTTTTTATATGTGCTTTTCTCACTTCTTTGTCTGGTGAATACTTCAGAACATGGTCAAGTTAGGACTGATCAAGTAAAATGAAGAGGGTCCATCAAAAGATTCCAGCAGGCATCTTATGGGCATCCAGAAAGAAAAGGCAATTGGGCCACACAGGGTCTTTACTAGGAGGTCCACGGCCAGGGTCTACTAACTCCATTGTTAATGGCCTCTGATCTCTGCTTCCTGTTGTGTTTGATTTTGTTTCCTGCTAATCTCTGTAGCCCAGTCTTTCTATTCATTTAGGCTTCCTCTGCTCCATAGTTTGGCCTGCTCTTGAGTTCACTTGAATCCCATCTTTACAAGACCTTTTAAGTTCCACCCCACCATTATTTAACCAAAGATTTCTTATGTCCCAATTCCACATTCACAGTGCAAAGAATCTGATTGGTTCATCAGGCCAGTATGTCAATTCTCATGTGAACAGGTGTCTAGCCCTGATCCAACCAGCTGATGCAAACCTTTGTGGAGTCAGATGGGACAAACCCGGTCAGTTAGGTTCCCCCTTTTGGCTGAGAAGTTAGATCAAGGCAATTTCAAAGAAAGGGGCATGATTTGGATTGGCATCTCAAAATGTGTTTATTGGCACAACTAAACATTACTCCGTAGTTCTTTATGCCATTATCAATACCACACATTGTATGTGACTTGTGGTTTTTGTGTTTTTCCTACTTTATTAGAATCTCTGCTCCTTGAGGGCAAGATTTAGCACTGTATGACTTCAATGTGCTTCTGTTTATTTATCTGTAAAAAGGAATTCATAAAAGTTTCTAGGTAATTAGGTGCTATGTGCATTAAAGATAACAGCTCAGTAAATATTACCTATCAGTATTATCTCATCTTCTTTGTGGGTTCTTCAATCTCCCTGTTCTGACATATCATTGGTAAGTAGCATTCAAAAATTTCTGTGTTTGTGGTTGAACTGAATTCTCAGTAGGTAAGTTATGAGTGGGTTTTGCCTTGGAGATATATGGGATCACTTCTTTCCTAAGAGTAATCCTAATTGTGCCTTTTCTCTCCTAGTTATTTTGCTGTTCCATTTGTGGATGTCTACTTTCTAAGTCACAGCTCTTACATATTGTATATAAATTACTTTTCTACATATCTTTAATATGTACTAAATGGGTCCCTGAGTTCAGGGGTGACATTTTTCTGCCTTACTATCATGTTTGTGCCCCTAGAGTCTTGCTTGGAGCCTGGCATGAAGGAGCCCAGTACTGAACCAGTATCTGATGTTCCAGTTTTGAGCTCATCTTCTAGCAGGACTGTAGACATATACCCAAGCTATAAAGTGTCAGGAAATATTATCCAAGACTTGTAAATGGGCAAAAGAAATTATTGGAGGTCCTTTCAGTAGAGTGTTGGACATTGTTTGGTGGAATCTTAAGGGATTATGTGATTATATTTGATTTGCTACTGACTAGACTATTTTTTTTCTTTTAAAAGTTTATGATTTTATTTTTCACAGTTAGATCTACCTATAATAGATTTAAAAAAATTTTTTGGTATCATTACTCTACAATTACATGAGGAACATTATATTTACTAGACTCACCCCATCACCAAGTTCCCCCACATTCCCCATTGCAATCATTGTCCATCAGCGTAGTAAGAGGTTGTAGAATCACTACTTGTCTTCTCTGTGTTGTACAGCCCTCCCCTTGCCCTCCCACATTATACATGCTGATCATAATGCCCCCTTTCTTTCCCCACCC
Organism: Manis pentadactyla; assembly: GCF_030020395.1. Lineage (NCBI taxonomy): Eukaryota > Metazoa > Chordata > Mammalia > Pholidota > Manidae > Manis > Manis pentadactyla. The sequence continues at coordinate 100,440,707 of NC_080029.1, read as the reverse complement.
CCTTATCCCTCCCTTCCCACCCGTCCTCCCCAGTCCTTTTCCATTTGGCAACTGTTAGTCCATTCTTGGTTTCTGTGAGTCTTCTGGTGTTTTGCTCCTTCAGGTTTTCCTTTGTTCTTATACTCCACAGATGAGTGAAATCATTTGATACTTGTCGTTCTCTGCCTGGCTTATTTCACTGAGCATAATACCCTCCAGCTCCATTCATGTTGTTGCAAATGGTAGGATTAATTTTATTCTTATGGCTGAATAATATTCCATTGTGTATATGTACCACATCTTCTTTATCCATTCATTTACTGATGGACACTTAAGTTCCTTCCATTTCTTGGCTATTGTAAATAGTGCTGTGATAAACAGGGGTGCATTTGTCTTTTTCAAACTGGGCTGCTGTGTTCTTAGGGTAAATTCCTAGGAGTGGAATTCCTGGGTCAAATGGGACTAGACTATTTTAATACTCTGTGAGAGTAGAAGTTAAATTTTGGAAAAATAATTTAGCAATATTTATAGCTATATATATAATTATTCATAGCAATATAAATAATTCATGTTCATAGCAATGCAAATGAACTCTGTCAGGTAGAGAATGTAAATCTCTGTAAGTTAAGTTCTAATTTGAACAGTTTTAACATCTTAACTGGTTTCCTCACTAACGAGTGAGTTAAAATCTTTGGCATAATTTCATTTTGTGTTTGCATGGGAGGAGTGCTTTTAACTCTTTGAAAAAGTATGTTTTAGTAGAAATAATGTGATAAATCCTACAATCACTAGGGAGCAAAGATTTCACCCAGGAGGCGATTTTTAAGCAGGGCTTTAAGGAAATAGTTGAATTAAGGTACAGTTGTGATTAGGGGAGAGGATGAGGGAAATAAAAAAGTGCTATAGGAAAAAAAAACTGTAGATGTGGTGGGGCTGTCTCAGGTTTACCTTTGGCCCCCATTGCCTAAGAGACATAAGACTCAAAATGACCACAGGCTCCTCAACCCCTTTGCAAAGGCGGTAAGGCTATGTAGGGCTATGGAGTCATCATTATCATTAGTCCCAAGATCAAAGGCCCAGGGGGATCTGACCTTTTTGGGTATCCCAACACATCCTCTATATAGACTCATTCAGGATACAGAACCCACTGAAATACATATCTTTTTAACAAATTTAGACATAGCATTTGCATTCAGATTCAAAATTTTTTGTGTAAGGGTATATAAATAATTTTATTTGGAAAATAGTGAAATACATTCCATCAACCCCTTATATTCTCATTTAAAATTTATTTCTGCAATAGGAAAATTGACATGACTTACATAATATTAATCATGAGCATGGTTTCCTAGTTTCTTAATTAAACCTCTTCATATACTTAAGGGCCACCTTTTGTTTAAAAATTTTGTTTAAACAAAATTTAAAAAGTCATTGTTTTCTCAATATAAAAGAAATGTATATGCATTCATTGTGGAAAATTGGGAAGAAATATTTAAAAAAAGATTAAAAATTAAATTTGCTCATAATTCTACCAACTAGGCATGAGAACTGTTAACATACCTTCCAGATTTTTTCCTTTGACCATACACACATAGAGGTTTTTTTTTTCTGTTTTTAATTCACAAAAAAAAGGCTTTATTTTTTGGTTGAGGGGAAATTCACATAATATAAAATCAGCTTCCTAAAAGTGAACAAGTCGAGGACATCTAGTTCCAAAACATTGCCACATAAAGAGACCCAGGACCCATTAAATATTACTCCCCATTCTCTCAACCCTAGTCACTGGCAACCAACCACCACACTGTTTTCTCTCTCTATGGATCTGTCTATTCCAGATATTCAGCATAAACAGAATTATACATTATGTGACCTTTTGTGTCTGGCTTCTTTCACTGAGCATTCCTTTTTTGAGCTTCATCTGTGTTATAGCACGTATCGGTACGTCATTCCTCGTTATGGCTGAATAATATTCTATTGCATATAGACCACAATTTATCCATTCATCTGTTGGTGGACAGCTATTTTTATAGTCTGCTTTGAAAAACACAATAAAACCTTAATATATACTGAACATTTGTCCATGGACTGTTTTTATAATCTTGCTTTATATGTGGTCACAGGAATATGCCTGTACTAATACGTGTACAATATTTAGAACTGGATAAAAGGAGAGTCAAGTTAGAACTTCAATTTTTTTTGTTAATACCTAGTGCATGTAGGCACACCTCCACACAGGTACGTGCAGAGCACCACTACTATCACCACTGGAGCCAGACTCTCCTTAGCTTTCTTTCTTGTTTCTGCCCCTAGATATGAATTGTTTCTTACTGGAAGGGACACAATGAGAAGGTACAGGTTTCTGTCCCCTTACCTCTCTTTAGGGTTGTGGTATTAGGGAGCCCACTTCTGACTGTAGTGGCCTATCCCTAACAGTACTTGGTGGTCTCAGTACCATAGTGTCTGGTTATTAGCTTGATTTATTTTTATCTCAGTAGCCAGAAGAACATAGTAAGTTCATTTTGTTCTCTAAGTTTAAGACTAGATCAACTTATTTCTCCCTATTTAAAATTTTTCTCCAGCACCATGCCAGTCAAACGAATTCATTTTTCCAGAGGCATAGAATGGTCTGTTTACTACTCAGCAGGCCAGGCCTAGTTTTGGTAACTAAGTTTAAACTATTTTATAGTTCTTATTCCTTATGTCAATGTCACTAGCCTTTTATCCTATCAACCACTAACTTCCCCTCCCCATAGGATGTAGGATTTTATTTTTGGAGATCTTGGGAAGATATGTGAGTTCTAAAATATTTGTGACATTTTTACTAATTCAATTTACATAATGTACCCCCAATACAGTTAATACTTGCTTGGCTTAATAAGCGTTTCTTGAGTTCCTACTGTGTTCCAGGCATTTTGCCAGGATTTAGGAATAAACAAAACAGAAGCAAAGCTAAAAATATGAGTTAGGATTAGGAACAATTCTAACAGGGACCCAAAAAATGCTAGTTTAAACAAGATAGAGGTTTATTTCTCTCTCATGTGAAAATCCAGATGTAGAAGCCCATGGCTGGTTAGGAGCCCCACAATTGTCTGGGACTCAGTGGAAAGTTCCCAACTTTCTACTCTGCTCTCCTTATGGTTAAGCCTCATCCTCATGTTCTAAGATGCAGCTCCAGCTATTGCATCTCTATTTTCAGGAAACAGGATGGAGAAAGGAAGAATGAAGGCATAAAGGGTATGGTAGCTACCTTTCAAGGAAAATTTCCAGAAACTGCTATACATCTATCTCTTCTTCAGCTAGCATCTCATTTATCAGAACTTAGCCACATGATCAAATAACAACATGGTAGGCTGGAAATATACTCTTTTTTCCAGGCATTTATTTCCCAGCTAAAAACTCGAGATTCTAAAGAGGAGGAAACAGATAACGGAGAAAGCCATCAGCGATTGTTATCAAGACACAGTCCCTGCCCTTTACACAGATAAGGAAAGGGAATACCTTAGGAGTGCATAACAAACGGATCTAATTGACACTGCACAAAGCTCCCCAGAGATGGGGGCTTCTGAACTGAATTTTTAGGAAGAGTAGGAATTAGTCAGGCAAACGGTAAGTGTGGTGATGGTGGTGAGGGGATTTCTAGATAGGGGAAGTAGAGAGATTCCAGAGGCTTTAAAGATGGAAAGATTTACTAGCACTTCAGTGGGGTTGCAACATGTACTTAGAGGTCAGGAATATGAAGTTGGAAAGATAAGTAGAGGTTAGGTCATGTCATGTCTGGTCACTTAAATGAGTTTATGAAATTACTAACCATTGATCTTTAAGGAAACCAGTTATACTTGTAGAACATCTTATTTTTCACAGTACAATCATAAATAGTGCCTGCAAAGATATAAGCCATTTGCTACAATTCCTCTAAGATGACCAATCTTCTCAGATCCTAGCAACAAAATAATCCAACTAGATCAAAACTTACCTTATTCACCTGCTTATAAGATTTATAAAGATTCATCCCTGCCTACTCAAAAAAAGTGCTTAAATATTATTGCCTTGTGTTCAGTGCATCCATATTAGAGATAAAAAGCTAAAGGCTTAAGGTGGGAGTTAAATAATTGAGATTCTGAGATATAGTTACCAAGAAGACAGTAATTTCATGCTGTCTGTAGCAGAGAAAGACATCTAGCTAGAATATAAAATTGTCCATTCTACAAATGGTATTCTTCTTAATTCAAACAAAGCAAAAATAACAAATCAGAAGCTATAGAGATGATCAGAGGTAGAGTCTGGGTCTGTGATAAAGACAAAGAGGCTATAATTCCACCTATATTCCTTTGCAATATGGCTTTTCTGTTCCTATCGTTGAAAGGTGGAATTTATCTCCCATGTCCTTGAATCTGCACTGACCCTGTGACTTGTTTAGGCCAAGGAATGCAGCAGAAATGATTCTCTGTGTGACCTTTCAATGGCCTGAGCCTGCTGTGGAAGTCAGTCTAGCCTGTGGAGGATGAAAGGCCACAGGGAGGGGAATCAAGCACCCCAGCCAACAACTACCAACAACTGCCAACTGTGAGTCCATCTTGGAACTTCTAGCCCAGGTGACCCTTCCAGCTGAATGCAGGTACATGAATAAGCCCGAGTGACACCCAGCAGCAGAAGGCCCCACCCAATTCACAGAGCACAATAAATAATAAATCGTTGTTTTAGGCCACTAAGTTTCAGGGTGCTTTGTTACACAGCAGTAGATAACTGAAATAAGGTAATTCCCTCAATATTTTAGGTTAAAATACATTACCGTTATAGTTTATGACTCAAAAGCAAGGAAGACATTGCTATTATATCAATTTCAAGCTTAGTGTAATAGACTTTGTAAAATGAACTGGTATTAGGGAGTCAGGACTTTCATTGCTATCAACCAAAGTAGACAGCAACTTAAAGTATTAGACATCTGTAAGAAAACTGTAAGGTCTCCACAACTAGAGGAAATATTTCAAAACATGGGTATTAGCCTCCTTAAATAAACAAATGGGCTCACTTGGGAAATTCACGATTCAGAGACAGTTCACCAGTAAAGAACTGATAACAATAGACATATCAAAGATAGCATTATGGCACTCTAGAAATTCCAATTACTTCTAGGTAAGAATAAGAATGACTCAGATGATGCCCCTTGACACTTGAAGATAAAATCCTTGAATTCTGTGGTATGGTAGTCCTCTTCCAAGGTGACCCCAGTGATTCTCATTTCTTTGGGAACTACTCTCCCACACTAAATCATGGCTGGTCCAGGCATCCACTAAATATGGTGGAAGTGATGGGTGACTTCTAGGGCTAAGTTATAAAAGAAATTGCATTTTCCACCTTGCTCTCTCTCTTAGGTAACTTGCTTTTGGGGCAGCCAGCTGCTGTGTAATGCAGCTCTATGGAGAGGACCACACAGTGAGGAACTGAGGCCTCCAGCCAGCCACTCAGGGCAACCTGCCAGCACACTCTCATGGCCCACTCAGATGACTGAAACTCTAGCTGACACTTCTTTTTCAAAAGCTCTATTGAGGATACAGTTTATTTACTATTAAATTCACTAATTTTAAGCATACAGTTCAATGAATTTCTAGGAAATTTCCGAGTTGTGCACCATGACCACAATCTAATTTTAGAATATTCCCATCATGCCAAAAGAAACCTCATACTCATTAGTATTTACTTCCCACTTCACTACCAGCCCCAGGTAACTCCTAATCTATTTTCTGTGTCTATAGATTTGCCTTTTTAGAAAATTTAATTTAAATGGAATCATGCAATATGTGGTCTTTTGTGTCTAGCTTTAGTATCTAGCTGACATTTTGAGAGACTTTTACCAAAACCTCCCAATTAAGCCACTATGAATTCTTGATTCACAGAGTTAAGGAGACACTGTTTATTGTTGATTTTAGCTACTAAGTTTTGGGGTAATTTGTTATGCAGTAATAGATAACTAGTACATGTGAGTATGTGATTACAGCTGGGAAACTAAGTCCCTTTGATATCCAATGTTGTATTAAACCCAACTGTGAAGGTATAACACTTGTTATTAATAAAACTCATGGACACGGAAAATTATACCTTACAGTTGTATTTTCGTGATTTGCTAATGACATAAAACTGCTACTTTTCTTAAGTTTTGAAAGAAAGCCATTTCCAGATCAGAAGAAAGAATCTCCTCTTTATTTTTAGGTCTGAGAAAAAGGTTAGATGAACAAGGAAGAAATGAAATCGTGGACAGTTACACGGTGGTACAGCTGTCCTCGTGGCTGCGCTACTAAGGAAACTCGCCATATTAGTCTGAAATGAGTTTTAGTTGATCAGATCAGACAACAGAAGGCTCCACTGTAATTGCAGGAGACTTAACTAGCCAGTTGCAACCTTGAGATGTTGCTATCAAGAAGTCATTTAAAGGATTCATGAGGGAGAGAGGAACAGGTAGATGCGGGTTTCTGATTTTGAGTCGATACCAAAATGAAGAAGGAAGAGGTTTACAATTTCACAACTATGTGAAAGGATCAAACTTCATGGAATGCTGTCAAACAAGAGTAAATTGTGAAATGGTTTAAATAACGTGGAATTAATAATGCTCTTGACAGCAGGAATATAAATGATCGTCTGATGATGGTTTTGACTCAGTTTCTAATGCAGTGAGGGTTGAAGACTAAGAAATTCATCTTGAATCCAGTAGTAACAATGATTTTCAAGCTTTGAAATACTTCTTTAAGTTTTGAAGGTGAAGATTAAAATCTTTGACACTTAGAAACAGTGTTCATTTCTTGTTATACAGCTGTTGTTCACAAAAACACTATTTTGCTGTATGTTTTGTTCTAGTTTTTATTGAAATGTTTGTCTACATGTCTTAAACCTTCTTGCAAATGAATGTATTTAAATTTATTGTATTTTAACTGCTTGCTTTATAACAATTTTTACTGATATATGCTGTATATACAGGAATTCTCTCAAATTTATTTGATACTGTGGCATGCTTCTTAGTTGCTAATACCTGGAGGCAGCATCAATATTTGCCTTCATGGAACTTCATGAGCAGTATGAGGCTTCATTTTACTGAACATTTGTGTGTGTATGTTTTGTTGTTTGCTCTATTTTCACTATTTTTTAGCTATGTGGTTTAGCACCTTTACTCATGCTTAAAGATACATAATTAAACATACAGAACCTGTGATTTCATAGAACCCAATATACTTACTGTACACAGTATATCATATTAGCATGAGCATGTAGTACTTCCCTCCACAAAACAACTGTAAAATAATTTAAAGACTTTTGACAAATGCAAATTAATACATGTATAATGAAAGGTACTTTTTATGTCATACATTTTTCTTGCGAAATTGGGTGTTCCTATTCACAGTCGTATCTTGTATGTAAGCAAATCAAGTACTATGATTAAGGCACTGGGGAAAAAAAATATGATACTGATTCTTACTTGAAATACCTAAGACTCTAGTAGAAGAAACAGACATAAACCAATACTTTGTGATATGTGTGTTTCAAGTGGAGGAAGCCTCAAAATGTTTGGGGGTGGACAAGGAAGGCTTTGCTGAGTAGGTGACTTTTAACTTATTTGTGGTTTATCAGATCAACAAGGGGAGGAAAGGCATTCCAGACAGAGCAAAGAGCATGAATCAAGACAAGGAAGTATAAAGAACACAGTATGCTCTGGAAACAGGAAATAGTTCCAAGTGGGACTGGAGCATAGTGGGTGGGAGGGAGCAGCCTGAGATGACAGGAAGATTAGGCAGAAACCAGAAGGAATGGATTTGTCAGCCAAACTAAGGAGTTTAGACTTTCACTGTAGGGAGTGGGAATTTTAAGCAGAGGAATTTTTCTTTAAAAATATTTCTCTGGCTGTGGTGTGGTGGATGGATGAGAGAGCAAAGAGATGAAAAGCAAACTATTAGGAGGCTCTTACAGTAATTAAATGAGAGGTCTGAAATGAAGGTAAATGGTAGTGGCGATGATAAGGGACATAAATTAGGGATCTGGAAAAGGGACCCTTAGATACAGGCTAGAGAGAGAGAAAGGAGCCCAAGTGTCTCTCTGGTTTTTCATCTGCTTAACCGGGGATGGGGTGGGGGGAACAGTTATGCCACTAAATGAAAAAGAAAAGGAAAATGCCTTAGGTCATTGGGAATGATTTTTGACTCCTCCTTCTGCTTGCCACTGAACAGATCACTAATCTCTGACAGGCCTTTGCCTCCCATCTTCCCTACCCTTCTAATTATCCTTCTCAGTGCTACAAAGTCATCTTCCTAAAGCAGCTCTGATTGTGTGAATTTCTGCTCAGAAAAATTTGATGGACAACCCTAGGTCGCCTTGCAGAATGAAGCCTAAGCTTCTTAGTGAAGCATTCAAGACTCTCCAAGTTCAGGCAGGCCACAAACTACCTCCTGAGTACCTTTTTTGTTAACTATCACTTTCTTTCCCCACCCTATCCAGATTTCCTCTGCTTCAAACATGCCTTTTGTTCCTCCACCACCTCTAAGCCTTAGCTCGTGGTACTTTCTCTATTTGAATGCACAGTTTCTTGTGCCATCTCAGCCTGCCAAAATTCTACCCAGTCCTTCCTGTCAGCGTTTCCATAGCACTTACCCATCCCCTTAGTCAAAACTATTTTTCCTTTTCTGTGGTGCATAGACTTCCGAGTCTCAATCACAACTTTTGGCGTTCTTCCTGGTTTTATAGACAGTTTTATCTTGGAATCCCTTCTACTCCCTTGCTGCAGTGACTTATGCACAGTATGGGCTCAAACATTTGTGATGACTTGACCTGGAGCAGAAATCTGATCCCTGTCTTAACCACTCAAAGTTTACAGACCGTCTGGAAAAATCAGGCGATTCTGTGAATCCATGACATCACACATGAAACGAATAGTCTAGAGGCGTCACCTGTCTTTAGAGAGCCCTTTGGCCATCTAGAACATCCGTGACAAAAGGTGGGAGCAAAATAATTTGCTGTCAGGAGTATGGCTTCTCCAAACAGTTGCAAGACGACTTGTTTATGTAAAACGAAATATTTTATGCACCGTACTTTAAAAGAATCCTTAGTCATCTAAGATTTCCGAGGTGGATTTTTCCGGTGATGGGTTTCCTGAGGTCAGCTGCACTGACCATCACACATTGTACTCAGGAATGCATTAAAGTCAGCACAATGGACTCGCGGTGTGTCCCCTGTGCTGAATTGCTCAATGGCCCGGATCCGCCCGGATCTTGCCCCGCGGCCGCCCCTGCCCCCACCGGCCGCAGGCGGGAGGCTCCAAGGGAACTCCCGCAGGTCTGCGCGCGCAATCCCAGGACGAGGCTCCGCGCCGCGCGCGCAATTGCCCTGGAAACCACTGCGCGCGCACGCGCACGCGGGGAGGGAGCAAGAATAGGCTAAGAGCTCAGTGGCGGGAGGAGGGGTTTACCCTTCCACTCCACTGTCGCTCCCGGGAGGTGGGCGCGCGCCCCACAATCTCCTTCGGGCGGAGCGTCCCTTCCAGCACGCGCGCGACTCGCGCGCTACCCCGGGCGTCCCCCTCACACGCACCCTTGCCCTCCCGCATTTGTGCGCCGGTGCAGCAGGCAGCGGGAGCATCCGGGCACTTCCGCAGCCGATCGGCAATCCGGGCGGGGCGGCGGCGGTCGAGGAGCTCCCAAGGCTGGGACCTGGCGAGGGGAAGCCGGGAGGGGGCGAGGCGTTAAGCCAGAGCCGCCGCGGCGCGGGTGCCGAGGGCGACGGAGGGGGAAGCGCTCTAGCTCGTCGCTCCTCTCGCGCACTCCCCTGGCCAGCCCGGACTCTGGAGATGCATCTGCATCAGGTCCTCACCGGGGCTGTCAACCCTGGAGACAACTGCTACTCCGTGGGCAGCGTCGGGGACGTCCCCTTCACGGTGAGCGGAGTCCAGGAGCCCAGGGGGGAGACCGGGATCCGGACGCGGGGTCCGACACTCCCCGTCCCGGGCCCACGGAGAGGCTGCAAGGTGTTGGTGGGCCCCAGCCGCGCCCCCTGGGCAGCCCAAATTTCAGGGTGGCGGGGGGCGGCGCGTGGGACTGCGAGCCCTGCGGCTGGTGTAGGAGATTACCCGTCAGGGAAGAGACTGTCCGCCCTCAGCAAACGGGCCCCGGGGGTGACTGGACTAGAAGGTTCCTCTCCTAGACCGCTCCGGGTCTGTGGTGGAGGAAGATGGTTGCAACCGCTGAAAACCCCAGAGCGTCCGTTTCGCACCTGCTGTCGCCTGCGTGGAGGCGAGGAGACTTGGTCTTGTCTGGGAGCGCGGAGGCGATGCTGCGCCTGGCTTCCCCCCGCGCTGTGTTAGGGCAGCGAGGATCCTCTGGAGCCTCGGCTTCTAAACCCGACCCTCAATCTCCTGATACGCAGACTCTTAATTCCACTGAGAAAACAGAAAAATTCATTCTCTGCCCCTGAAAAATTTAGAATAGGGTTAGAGTGACAGCGGCCTGAAGAATTCTTATTTATCACGAGATCACAGGTTGGTAACCTTCCTAGGTGATATTTAATCCGTTCTCAAGGTAGGCTGGTTTGTCTGTTTTTAAACTAAAGCAATGGGAAAATTTTATGACATTGTTTTTCTTGTTTGTGATTGTAAAGTGTATGTAAACAATAACGTTAGAACCTCTTTAAAATCCAATGAAATAGACATATTTCTCAATGAGCTTGGATGGACCAGTACTTTTTGAGAATGACATGTTAGTATGGCTAATTCAAACCAAGCCCTGGAGCTTCTTTTATCTAGATAGATTCACATGGATTAATGTGAGTTCCTTTTTTGTATTAAATTTATTCATAGTTCTTAGAAGGAACTGTAGGCGGTGAGACCTCAATTACATACACATTGTTATTGATAACCATTCTGCTTGATAAAATTGTAAAGAAGATAATGGTATGGTTTTTAGACAAGGGAAACACTTTAATCTGGTGTCTGCCCTCCAATAGCATGTTTTTAAAGCTGCAGAAATAAGAAAAGCTCCAGCAAAACTGCAGAATCATGTAGCACAATGCATTCTGGAACAGAATTTACCTATCATTGTGATACATTTTGTGTACAATCTTGTGATAAGATTGCCTTTTGGCCATTTTAAGTTTTAAATGTTATCAACCTGACTGTTTCAGTTTAGAATGAACCCTTTAAAAATATAATTTGCCTGACTTGTATTGTTACATCTATGCCCATCCATGGTGTTATCTGTGTTTTATGTCCATGTGACCTGAAAGATCCATATAGAATTGAGCTTGGACTTCAAGTGTATACAGAGTCTTTGGGTAATACAAGAAATTTTCCTCTCCCCAGATTGTGTAGGTGGGGAGGAAGTTTTTCAGGTTTCCCCAGATTTCTGTCATCAAGAAACAAATCTGGAACCTTGGGTTATTGCATATTTCCACACTATCATGGTGGTGGTAGTTTTCTGTATCCATCTGAAGTGTAACGGTGTCTCTCTGCAGGGCTGGTGTGGAGGGCTAAACAGGTTCAGGTTCAGTCTGGAAAAGCCAGCGCAAGAACAGTTAGCACTGTGCAGGTGTGGTTATGCTGTAGGCTACTCATGACCAGGTCCTTGGAATCATTTTCAGATCTTTTTCCACCTCCCTAAGTCAACCTGTCACCAAGTCTAGCTGATTCTGCAGTGTCTATCAGATTTACCTCTTTTCATGTCCTTAGTTACCACCTAATTGTAAAATGTTATTTGTATTACTGAATATAAAAGCTTCCAAACTGGTTTTCCTGGTATTCATCTCTGATCACTTCAGTTCATTCTTCACACAGCTGCTGGGATAATTTTCTTCAAATACCAGTTCACCATATTGTTTTTCGCTCAAGAATATGTAGTTGTTCCTAATAGCTGTTATGAAATTTAAACTTGTCAGATGTTCTTCTGCTGTCTTTGACTTTATTCAACTATAGGTACTCCTCACCTTGGTCCCTCTGCTATAGACATACTAACTTTTCATTGTAAGTCTATATTTTTATGTTGCAACAAGAGAATCTTTTATTTTCATATTCTCAGATATGACTCAAAATTTACCTGGTTTAGGATGGGACACTGTCTGTGACACTGATCACTTTGGCCCTTTGGCATTTACAAATCCCTGTTGCACACCATCTCATTTTAATATTAATTTGGAATGCACTAATCCAGTTATAATTTTGCCATGAACTAGATATGACCTTTTGGACTCTGAACAAATTTGCTTAAAAAATAGAGAACGAGCCGATTTCCAAGTACTCTCATCAACCAATAGTTATTTGAATGCCTATATTAATATAGTAAACAAAAAAAATAAAGCTCTTTTATGTAGATTATGCCATTTATTTTGTGGCATACTCAGATGAAAAACTAGTTTGGGTCAGATAACTAAGAAGAGGATCAGGCAGGACTGGAATGGAGGTCTTGTGACTTCTCTTGCGGGCTTTTCTCTGTTAGTATCTTTCTACCCTCTTACTGCTTTCTCAGAAGTGTGTGTGTGTGTGTGTGTGTGTGTGTGTGTGTGTGTGTGTGTGTGTGTGTGTGTGTGTGTGTGTGTGTATAAGGCCTACATGTGCCCAGTGTGTGTGTGTGTGTGTGTGTGTGTGTGTGTGTGTGTTTGTGTGTGTGTGTGTAAGGCCTACATGTGCCCAGTATAGAAGGAAAGACCCTTGAAGCTAGCCAGTGGTTCTTAGCCAATGATATATTTCATGATAACCTGAGAACCTTTTCAAAACAGGGTAGATCATTTATTTCAGTCTGTAAAACTGGAAGTTTTGAAAAGGAATTGTTCTAAAAGGATTTTGAAGTGTTTGTGAAATTGTAATTGAAAAACAGTGTGTTAATATATTGCATGGTAAGCAGTAGGTGGTGTGATCAGCTGGGCTGTGATTGACTATTGGTTATGTCACCATGGCCCAACTGATGACTGACATGGCGATGCAACTTGCAGTGTACAGTTTGAGTGATGTGAGTACTTTTAGTGGTAACATGTAAGCTAAGACGGTTTCACTTGCGTTTTGTTAATTAGCAGTTTTTCAGAACACTCAACAGTGGTTGTATAAATATAGTTGTATATATCACCTTTTGATCATTCTGTTCTTTTCGATGTAAGATCTAAATTCTGGAAGTACTGTTATCCTGCAATAAGTCAGATCCCAGTTAGTCCAAGGAGGTGATCTTCTACCATGTATGAACTGAGTTGACCTTTGCTTTGCCATTGAGACATTTATTACTATCTTTTTATAGATAAGTGAATGTTTTACGGCATAATGCAACAGATAGTATAAATTTCTTCTTTATGTCATTACTTTTCTGAAAAATAGTCCTTAGTTTTCAAACTTTTCTGTAAGCATTAAAATATTAATTAAAAGAATGATGTATGTGATTATTATTAATTTGATAATTATCAAAGTAATAATTTGATTTTTTTCACATTTTGGCATGGGTGTGGACTGTATTTTCAGGTGTATAGAGACAGTTGGTGCTGTTCCAGTCTGTTGTGAATTCAACACATTGATCACAGTTTATAAAAATTAATGTCATTTCCACTTTCAGGGAGCCTATAACACTGGCAGAGAGTAGGAATGATGCACATAATTATCATGTAAGGCAATGAATGAGATCATATGTAGTTGGGAAGATAAAAGATTTCAAGAGGAAGATTGACATTTGGAAAGAGAGAGAGGTAGGTATAAGGCCTTTCTGGATGGCAAGAACAACAATGCCAAAGAATATAAAGGACAAATTATTGATATAAAGGATAAATCATTGGGTGATTATTTCTTCACAATAGTGATTTTAAAAAAAAACACAGGGTTCTTTTAAATAGCAAAGACCCTTAGAATGTTGAAAAATATAATTTGCAAATTAAATATTTAGGCAAATTATATTTTTTCCATAGCTTTTTAGGAAAACATATCTGTATTGTGACATTTATTGACTTTTGCTGGTCTTTTGTTTTTTCTTAAACTACCACCAGAAAGTTAGTAATGAATGAAAAAACATTCACTTTTAAGTTAAAACATAATGTTATAAGACCTCTTTTTCTGGCATTTAGATATATTTTAGTTCCACTGTAGTATAATAAGAGTCTAGTCCTAGAACTATGGCAACACTGAACTTTGAAAATGATCAGCCTTTTTGTACATTTAGCAAATATTTGTTAAACATGTAGGTCTGTGAGGCTCTATGGAGAATAACAAACAACAACAATACAAAACATAGTTTTGATTTCAGAGTTTATTAAAGAAATGGAGGAAATGGTAATCTACTAGGAGAGTTAAGAAATGTGCTTACCCACAGCAGGCCAGCTGTGTAGTATTGGCACTTAAATGCTTGTGGGAATTCAGGAAAAATACGAGATTACTTTTGGCCAGGGGAACTGGGTTGCTGGCCAGAAAAATGCTTCTGTGCTGGGTGCTTGTCAATAGGTTTAATAGCTCATGCAGTTATTGACAACTTACGCTGAGAGCAAAGGGAAGGAAGTTAAGAATTGAGAGTAGACTTGTTTTCTAAGAGAAATGATCCCATTTGTTCTTGGAGAGTAGCTTCTTGTTTATTTATATGGTATCTTTCAGAGTTTGTGGGCTTGTGTCTGGTGTTAGCCTATAGGTGAATATGAAGTTATGTAAGTTCTTATTTATGTTCCTGTGTGGATTAGTCTTCCTGCTTATCAGTGAGAAGGCTCCTAGCAGCTACCAGAAACTCGTATAGTCCTGAATAATGCCTGCCCAGAAATGAGAGGTCCAAGACCAACCGCTTGTATCATCTTGGCTTAAACCTGTTTAGGTTTTCTATTTGTAAAATGATGTTCTTAAATTAGGTTCTCTTTAAGTAGCAGACCCTGAGTGAACATTTGTGGACTTCTAGAGATTTCCAAGGGGCAAAGGAGAAAATGGACCCAAAACAAAGTGACTGTGGTGAAGTTACAGGTCTGGAGTCTATTGTATTTTGCCTCTCCACATGTATGTACACGACTACTGGTCAGACTTTACCCTCAGGGAGCCTGACCTCCTTTCTGGCTCATAGGATAAGCCATGCAGAGTGTTTATGAAGTAGGAGGTCTTCTTTTGGCTCACAGTCAAGGAGAAGGCCCTTGTTCAAGATTGTATCCTGTGCATCTGGTGATGGTGGTTGCCTGGGACTGTCACAATGCAGTATGGAGTGGGAGATGGGGCCAGTGTGATGGTGTTGAGGTTCTCTGCCCACTACATATATTAACTCCTTTACTTTCTGTTCTTAGAATTTTGGGTATTCCAAAGAAGACTTTAGAAATTATAATCAGTGTCTTAACTTGGAACTTGGGAAATTTTTAGAACAAATCAGTCTAAGTATTTAATCACCAAAAAGAGCACGGGGTGTTGGGTTACAACTGCAGTGGCACAGTGGAAAACAAGTCATGCCCAACTAATTTAATCTTCTTCTGTGATAAAAAGCAAAGCAGTATTTTAAAAGGAAATAATAGAGACTATCTAATTCAGATTTAGTAAGGCTCTTGTAGCTTGTGGGTTATTTTTTAAGACAAGTTTGGAAGCCAGATATAGAAGTTTGAGAGTTTTCTATCTTTTTGAATTGGTAGAATTCTTTTGTATTAATTTTTGCTTTGGAACCTTAATCCATGATACAGCAGGATAGAACCTATTGTTGGGGGAGCAGGCACAACCTACACAGGTGGTAGTATGGCTATTTTATTCTCTTGGAGATAGCTCATGTTACCCTGGATTTGGTGTTTATGTGTAGAACAAATTGCCTGTGCTTTTTTTTGCAGACATTCTCATTTCATGATTGCTAAGGGCTCCTTTAATGCTTCTTTTTCCTCCCATCCTAAATACCTAAATATTAAGAGGGTTATCTTATATCTATCTGATAGAGAAGTCATAAGATATAAAAGGTCACCAAATAGAGTGCGACTGTACATGAAAATTTGTTGGAATGATTTGAAAGCCATGAATAATATTCTTTTAGATTATCATTGGAGATATGTTCCTTTAGGGTTACTTCCTCTAAAACTTGAGCCCTCTCAGGAATAATAACACTCAGTTTAACTCATACTAAGTCTTGATGTTTTCATCCTGTGATTTCAGGAGAAATCCAGAAAACCTTAGACTATATGGGCATTATGTAAGGAGTCATGGATGGACCCCCAAAATGTATAAAAGTTTTGGCTTAGTTTCAGTTCAAAGATACACGTAGCTTATATGGTAGCTGTAGTTCAAAACAAAATACCAACATTTTCCTAGGAGTAATGACTGGCTTGTGATATGCTAGTAACTTCCTCAGGTATCCTCTGGCCTTGACTATATTGATACTTGGGATAATCTAATTAGGAGGAGATATTTGGATTATTATCCTAAACTCTATGCATAGCATCTTCTATCATTCCTTTTATGTGGATGAATTCTCAGTGTTTTCAGCAAAGGCCATTTCCTCCATATACACAGGTGATTTTAAAATGGGAGTGATTTCCTCCCCTTAGGCGATATTTGGCAATATCTGGAGACATTTTTTATTGTTGTGATGGGGTTGGTGGGGTGGACTGGCATCTAGTGGAGAGAAGCCAGAGATCCTGATAAAAGTCCTACAATGCACAGGACAGCCCCCAACAATGAAGGATATTCAGCCCAAAATGTCAGTACTGTTCACGATGTGAGAAACCCTGATTAATACCCTAATTCCCATCCGCCTTATCTACTCAAAGGCTTTGCTCTAGTGTGTCTCCTTTACTTTCCTATAAAATTGCTTTTTCTTCTTTATTGAAGTACTTTCTTCATTTGGCTTTCCTGGTTTTCCTCTGCTTCCCTTCACTGCTCCTTGTCAGCCAGTTTCCAGAATCCTATATGCAGCTGTGTCTTTGGCTCTCTCTCTTGTTGTCTGATAGCTTGTCTGTGTCTAAAAGTGATCTCAGAGACCCCATTCTCATAACATTCTGCTCCTCCAGCTTTCCCTAAATCAGGAAATGGCTACTGCATTTTTTTCTCCAGTTACCTTGGAATCTTTCATTCTTTCATTTATACGTCATCTAATATCAGCAAATTCTGTTGGCTGTGCCTTCAAAATGCATCCAGCATCTGACGACATGTCATGTTCTGTACTGCTGCCACCCTGGTCCAAGATGCCACCTCTTTCCAGGATTATGGCAATAACCTCTTAACAGGTCTCCCTGCCTTGTCTGCCTTTAGTCTTACTGTCTTTCAGTTTATTCTCAACATAGCCAGAATGACCCTTTTAACATGAACCAAATCTTGTTAGTCCCTTGTTTAAAACAAGTTCAAATGACTTCTTTTTTCACTCAATGACCTGTGTGCCTTCAGTGCCCTTTTCGGCTATTTCTTTGGCACCTAGAACATAATTTTATGGTGGTACAAGAAAAGTACTCAAAAGTTAATAAACAGGGCACTTAGTGTAATACATAATGTTCTTATAGGAAACAGTGATTGCTTTTATAAGACATTTTAAAATAATACTTCTTGATATAGGTCGATGGAATTAGGCCATATTTATATGAATAATATTTATAGGATAGGGGCAGGTATAGCAGATATAATACAATCCAGGTATAAAGCTTTGCTGGTCTGGTTTAATCTGAGGATGTGTGTTAGTGTATTGAGAGGAATTGAAGGCCCATCAAGCAGTTCTCAAATTTCCCTTATTTATGCTTTTGAAAGACTTTAATACACAAAGAATTGGAGATTAATCTAGTACCTGGAATCTAGTAATTCTGCATTTTAAGAGTTACATGTTTTAACCATCAGCTGAGCTGGGATTGGTATTGAAAACTGAGGAGTCTGCAAAGACATAATTGAGGTGGCTGCCACCCTTGGTGGTAAGCTGAACTCAGTCAAAGGAATACTCTTGGATAGAAGCAAGATTTTCTTTAGAAAGTAATTTTAAGAATGTGCAAATACATAGACAAAATTTTGTGCTGGAAAATTTTTGTATAGATAAAATCAAAAGCTTAATTTGGTCATTAAAACTGAAAAGCAAACAAAAACTGAAAAGAACTCAAAATTATTAATGGACTATCTACATTGTAAAAACATAATTCAAACATTGTTGAAATATAGAAAGAAAAAAAGGAAAGTTTCCATTCCTCAGTAGAATTTTGATTAGTATAACTTCCTGGTTATCCTTTACTTAAAAAATTTGAGTGCCTAGGCATTGTGCATACCTTCTAAGGTAAACCAGCTATTTAAAAGCCCACAGTGGATAAGAGGAGTTGGTTTAGGTTGTTTATAAGCTGTAAAGTAGTTAAACTGGGGATCATCTACCAAAGTGGTGACTTTGGTTATAGGTTAATTGAACTGTATATCCTTCATTCTGGCAGCATTTAATAGTGCCATTGTATGTGGTTGCTATATGGAAACGACAATTTTTTTTGAAGGGGTAGGATTAATATCTACCTTCTGTGTCTAATGGGTACATGAAATGAAATGTTTTTCTATTTAGATTTAGTTTAGGAAATTCAGCTCTAGAAATTAAAGGATTTAATCTAAGGCACACAGCTAAACCTATGGCAGAATTAAGACTGGAGCCCAAGGCTCATGTGCCTTTGCAGATAATTTAAAAATGCAGAAGAAAGATAAAATCATTTGTAGTGGTATAATCCAGAGATAACCCCTCTTAACAACTTGGTAAATTGGACTGAGGGTTCATGGTGGAGGCTGCATATAAGATTTGAGAATATTTATCAGTACTTTTTTCTTGAATGAGTTTTGGATATTTATTTTTCTCAGAATTTACTCTTCTTTTGTGTAGGTGTTCAAATTTATTAGTATAAGATTGTTTACAGCAACCTCATCTCTTTAAGGTCTGCAACATCTGTTGTATTGTTTCCTTTTTCATTACTACCATTGATTATTTTGTGCCTTCTTTTTTTTCTTCTACAGAAGTTAATCGACTTTATTAATCTTTAAAAATAACCCACTTCCAAGTTTTCTTGTTCTATGTTTATTTCTATTTCAGTAACATGTATTCTTAATTTATTCTTTCCTGCTTTCAAACATTATTTGCATTCACCTTGCCATTTTCTCCCTAACTTGAGATAAGTATTTATTTGCTCATTCCAGTCTTTCTTTCTCATGTATGCACTTAAGAATGTAAGTTTTGTATTCTTAAGGCCTACTATATCTGCATGCCACAAAGCTGTTTTTTAAATTACTAACTCATAAATCATTTAGAAGTGTGTTTCTAAATTTACAAATAATGGGATATTTATAGTTATTATTCTGCTTACTAATTTCTTGCATAGCTGTCCAAACAACATACAATATATACTGCCAACCCTTTTAAGCCTGTTGAAATTTCAGTTGGTCAATTTCTGTAAATGTTCCATGTGTGCTTAAAGAAAATGTGTGCTTTGCAATTCTTAGGTACAGTGTTCTGCATATGTCCTTTAGGTCAAGTTTGTTCATCATGCTGTTAAATCTTCTAAAACTTTACTGCTTTTCTGTCTACTTATTCATTTTCTTACTGAGAGATGTGTTAAAATCTAGGAGTGGATTTATCCCTATCTTCTTGTAGACTTAAAATTTTTGCTTAATTTATTTGTGATTACAAATATGAAAATGATTTAATCTTCCTGGTGAGTTGACCTATCATTATGAAACAATATTAAAAAAAAAACTCTAGTAATGCTTTCTGTAGTCTACCTCATCTGATGTTAATATAGCTTTTTCAGCAATCTTTTGGTTAGCACTTTGAAGTTTATCTTTTTTCAGCCCTTTTCTGTCAACTTCTCTATATAGTTACATTTCAGAACTGTGTCTTCTAAATATCCCATAGTTGTGTTAATCAGAACTTTAAATTCGTATTATTTATTTACTTATATTTGATGGAATTACTGGCATGTTTGTATTTAAATCCATCATCTATTTGTCTCTTTTGTTCTTTGTCCCTTTTTTCCTCCTCTTTGACCCCTTTTTTTTTTCATTCCATTTTTTCCCTCAGGTAGTCCTAAAGTTATATGTTCCATTTCTACTTTAGAACTTAAAACTTGCATTCTTAAATTATCACTTAACTTACCAAAGGTTGCTGAGGCTTTATGGTCCTTCTAGGCAATACAAGAACCCTTTATATTGTTTTTTCTTTTTTCTTTTTTGATTATTGCTTATAATCTATCCTTTGGTGATGTCTGTTCATATTTAGAAACCTTATAAGACATTATTATTGTTTTATGTAGTCAATCCTTATTTAGATTTACTTACATGTTTACTATTTGTTCTTTATTGCTTCCTGCATCTCTCACATACCATTTGGGGGTCATTTTCTTTCATCCTGGAGAACTTCCTTTAGAATTTACTTTGGCATGGATATGTTGATGCTGTAATGTCATCTTTTTCAATCCTGTTTGGAACTTTTCAGATTTTTGAGTCTGAATTGATGTATTTCATCAAATCTGAAAAATATTCAGCTAATACCTCTTCAACTACTGCCTCTGCCCCACTGACCTCATAAGACTAATATAGTAAACAGATATTAGACCTCTCACTATATTTCTGTGTCTAATATCCTCTCCTGTATTTTCTCTTTATCCCTCTCTGCAGCGTTCTGGATGGTTTCTCCTAATCCATTTGCTAATCCTGTCTTCAGTCATGTCTGATGTGCTTTATTGTACTTGCTGCACCGGCTAGCACAAGGTTTTTCTCTTTTTGTTTTGTAGATGTCCTTTATAAGATTGAGAAAGTTTCCCCTTACTCCTGTTCTGCTGCAAGTTTTTATCATGAAGGGATACTGAATATTGTCTGTTTTTTTCTCTTCCTCAATTGATACGGTCATGTGGTTTTTCTTTGTAGACTTAATGTGGTAGGTTGTTAACTGGTTGTTGCAAATTGAGTCAGCTTTGTATGACTGGTATATTATCCTTTTTATATATGGCTGGATTCATTTTGCTAATATTATGGAGTGTTTTTTTGCATCTGTGTTCATTAAGGATATTGATCTATAATTTTTTTCCTTGTATTGTTTTTGTTTGGTTTTGATGTCATTGTAATGCTGTTTTCATAAAATGAGTTTGGAAGTGTGTCTTCCTTTTCTGTTTTCTGTCTGGTCATGTAGAATTGGTATGATTTATTCTGTAAATGTTAGTAGAATTTGCAAATGAAACCATCTGGTTGGAATTTTATTTTTCAGAAGGTTTTTACCTATACATTTGATTTCTTTTGTACTTTGTGGTCTTGGAAGAATTGGTCTTTTTCAGCCATTTCATTGCCATACTTATGTGTATAGAGTTGTTTATAGTATTTCATTATTTTTTCAGTGTCAGCAAGGTTAGTACTGATATTCCCTTCTTTATTCTTAATATTGGTTATGTGTGTCTTCCCTATTTTTCTTTGTCTTACTAGAGGTTTAGATGTTTTGCTGATCTTTTTCAAAGAACCAGATTTTGATTTTATTCATATTCTCTTTTGTATTTCTGTTGTCAATTTAATTGATTTTTGCTTTATAATTTCCTTCCTTTTGCATGCTTTGAATTTGTTTTGCTCTTTTGCTGATTTATCAAGGTAGAAGTTACATTACTGATTTGAGGGTGTTCACTTACACTGCTTTGAGCATTTTTATATCAGCCACTTAACATCTTTGATAATTTGAACATCTGTGTCAGTTGATTGTCTTTTCCCATGTGCTGAGATTTTCTTAGTTCTTTGCATGCTGAGTGATTTTGGGTTGTAACCTGGATTTTTAAGAAGACTGTGTCATGGAATTCTAGGTCTTGCGCAAATCCTATGGAAAATGTTGGTATTTTTGTTTTAGCGGGCAGGCAGCCTGTTTGGTGAGGCCACGAGTGCTGGCTGAGCAGCCTTCTGTGGGTTGTAGTTTCAATGTCAGTTCCGTTTTCAAAGCCTTCCCTTTGCTAGCTGGAGGTGATCTGTGGATGTGCCGCCTCGTGGCCCAGAGAGGACTTGGGCAGCGGTCTCTCTTGTAGTTGAGTCCTCAGCAGTCTTCCTTGTGTTGTTTAAGGTAAAACCCATGCATGTGCTGCCTAGGGGTGAGCCCGAGAGTTTATTGACAAGCTTATTGGGCCACTTCCCTTTCTGTGATTTCTCTGGTACTTTCTATTTTTCTCGAGCTCCCCTCTGTGGTTCTCCTGCTGGGAAGTTGAGACTTTACTTACCCTGCTCTGTGCTTTCTGTGACTTTGCCTGTGTTCTGTGCCAAGTAGCAGAGGCTAGAGAAAGAAAAAAGAGCAACAGGTGTTCATCCCACTCTTCTGGGCTCAGAGCTCCTCACACTGGGGCTTGGTATTGCTTGGGGAGTAGGATGTGAGAAAATGGGAGGGAAAAAAGTGTAAACAGTAAATTTTCCCTCTTTGTAAATTTAGTTTCTTTTCCCACTTATTGAGCCAAAAGTAAATAGCTTCTCCTGGAGCTCTCTTTTTTTGCTTCTTGGTATCATCCTACCTTCAGTTAAGCTTTCCATTGGTACATTGGAGTTCAAATTACAATCTTTCTTGGTTCACCTGCTCTTATTTACTTTTCAGAGTCTTCAAGGAGCTGCACCATGCATTTTTGTCCATGTTTTATGGCTGCATTCAATGGGAGAAACATAATTTATTGTGGTTCTTACTCAGACCTAGGACTACGATGCCATTTTTCATACCATCAAAAAATATCAAGGACCTAGCAATAAATCTAATGATGCTTGAGAAAGCCTGTATGGGCAAAATTAATAAAACTTTATTGAGATACCTAAATAAAGGGAGATAAATACCATGTTTATGGATGAATACTCACTACTGTACAGATAACAATTATTTCCAAGTTGATTTATAGCTTTGATGTGTTCCCAGTCAAAATCTTAAGAGGATTTTGTAATTTGACAGAATAGGGCCAAG
Organism: Manis pentadactyla; assembly: GCF_030020395.1. Lineage (NCBI taxonomy): Eukaryota > Metazoa > Chordata > Mammalia > Pholidota > Manidae > Manis > Manis pentadactyla. Next base: position 100,417,899 of record NC_080029.1, on the reverse strand, counting down.
AATAGATGAGGTGACCTGGAAGAACAATAACATGAGAGCACTTTTTCTATCAGCTTAAGACTTATGAGTCTGCAGTCATTAAGTAGTGTGGTGGTGGCCTAACAAATACACTAAGTAACAAAACAGAACACCAGGAACAGACTCACACATTTATTGATGATTGATTTGTGTCAAAGAGAACATAGTGGAGCAGTATAGAATGGTTGATCTTTTCAGTCAGTGGTGCTGTAACATCTTGTATATATAGGAAATAAATAAAACTTGATCCCTAACTCACCTTATACACAAAAATGAACTCCAGGTAGATTATAGATGTAGATGTGAAAGACAGAACAATAAAGATTTTAGAAGGCAATAAAAAAAAGTTCTTTCATGACCTTCAGGTTGCAAAAAATTTCTTAAACAAAACACCAAATATACCTCAATTGCAGATAGAAATAAATGTATTTTGGAAATAATGAGCCAGGTTTCTTTTATTGAAGAAGGGAGTTAAAAATATGAAAAGTAGGAAGGTTAGAATGAATCCTGTGGTGGATATAATTGGATTAGAGGCATCAGTGTGACCTCATATATATGTGTGTGAACCCATGTGTGTATATATTATGTGTTTATAGTATAATGTATATTTCTAAATATGTGTATATATATATGTGTGTGTGTGTGTAAATATATATGTGTGTATATATATATACAAGTATATATATTTACATCATATATAAATACATATAAGTATATATATTTAGAGAGTGAGAGAGCAGTGATATATAGATATGATGGGGATGTATGTGTGTCTTGGGACATCATTGCTCTGAGCCTTTCAGTGGAGAGTTGAAATGAGTGTGGGTGTTTACACCACACACACACACACACACACACACACACAAGCACGCACTCTCTCTTTCCTTATCTGCCAGCTGAGAGGACCTAGAAACAATGAAACCCCAGTAACAGTAACACATCTGGCATCTAGATCTTGGTTTCTAAGTACTATTCCCTACTAAAATGAAATAACATTCCTTGGAGAAATAGCTGATTCTCGGCTGAAGCAGGGAAGACACAAAATAAGCCTGGAATTTCTTGTACAAGAACATAAGGAATTGCTCAAAGAATGATAATGTGAAAAGAACACAGGAGATACTTTGAAGGGTTCCTACTGAGTAAATCTGGGACAATTTGAGCATGAAAATAAGTGATAGTAATAGACTATAACCCTTTGAATGAAATAAGAATCCATGTAATATAAATAAGTACAAAAGTAAATAAGGGAAACTTCCTCATAGAGGAGAGCCAACTAATAATGAAATCATGGAATTAGAAGATTACCATTTGGCAACCACTGTAGTAATAATTGATTTAGGTAAGAATTGTCCAGTTGATATGAAAACTAGTGGGTTAAAGTCTGGTAAGTAACAGGATATTTACATAGCCTCAAAATATCTTCCTACAAGATACTTATTAATGACCAAGGACAAATAATAACTTTATGGAGGAGAAACCTGGCAGTTGTCACTTACATCAAGGATCAAATTTAACATCACCAGAGGCAAGTTGACAAATGTGCTCTTTCTAAAATGCAGTGAAAGAACATGGTCACATTTCAGTGATATTTTTGCTCAAATGCATACCCAGAATCTAATCATGAGGAAGTATCAGACAAACCCAAATTTTGTGACATTCTGCAAAATAATTGGGATGTTCTTTAAAACTGTTAATGTCATGAAACATGAAGAAAAAATGGGGAACTATGTCAGATTAAAGGAGTCTAAGGAGACATGATAACTAAATACGTAATCTGGATTTTATTCTGCTATAAAGGACAACATTGCCAACAGTTGGAGAAATCTGAATAAGCTCTATAGATTAGATAATAGTGATGTATTGATAGTTACTGATTTTGATAATTATACTGTGCTTATATAAGATAATTTTTTCATAGGACACGCTAGAGTATTAAGGAATAAAAGGAAATAACATCTGCAGCTCACTCTCAAATGGCTCAGGAAAAAATATGTATATGGGTACATAGAGAAAAGGATAAAGCAAATGTGATAAGATATTGACATTTGGGGAATCAAGATAAGAGGTATACAGGAATCCTGTGTAACTATTCCTACAGCGTTTTGTAAGCTTGAAATTGTTACAATTAAAAATGAAAAGAAAATCAAGTACCGTAAAAATAAAAGATTGATAAACTGGACTACTTTAAAATTAGAACTTCAGTTTCTTAAATATAAAGTTAAGAGTGAAAATGCAAGCCATGGAGTTGGAGACGATAATTGCAATATATGTGTTTGACAAAGGACTAGTATGCAGAATATAAAAATGTCTGCAAGTCAATAAGAAAATGACTGAGACCTTAATAGAAAATGGGTGAAAATCTTGAACAGGCACATTACAGAAAGAGAAAATTAAGTGACCAATAAATACGTGAAGATGGGTTCTACCTCATTAGTAATGGGGAATGCAAATTGAAATCAGGAACTACCCTTACATACCTGCCATATTTACAAAAGATAATCTGACATGTCTAGTGATAGCAAGGATGTCCAGAAAAGGGAATTCTCATACACTGCTAGTGAAAGTATTTATTAGTATAACTACTTTGGAAAATGATTGTATAAAAATATATAATATAAAAATCTTCATACACCAAAATTTAAGAAATAGGTACTCTGTGATCCATCAGTTTCTCTTCTGTAAATATATTCCAGAGAAACTCATGTACATATGCAGGATATCTCTACAGGAATGTTCCGTGCAGCATTGTTTATAATAGGCAAAGTGTCCATGGACATTAGAATGGATATATTGTGGTACATATGAGGGAATATCAATAAATAACAAAAACGAATGAATCACAGCTGCATATACCACGAAAAGAGCAAGACACAAAGAGTCCGTTAACAGTATTTTATTTACACAAAGTTCAGAGAGCAGGCAAAACTAAACTGTAGTGTTCAGGCATGCATGCGGAGGTAGAAAAATGACAAAGGACAAGGAAGTGACTTCCCAAAAAGTCAGGGCAGTGCTACTTCTGATTGAGGGAGAGAAGTGTTCTTTGGAAGGGACACATAGTCTTTTGGGTTGCTGCAAGTATTCTCTTCCTTTTTTCAGTGGTGATTACACATGTGTTAATTTAATTTATTCCTTGTGATATTTAATATACATCTCTAAATTTTTTTACAATGGGCTTAGAATTTTGTGAGCTAGTGGATATAGATATATGTTTATATTTTTTTGTCTGCTATTTTCAATGAGAATCTCAAGTCTTTGCAAATTAAAAAAAAGAAGTGATTATCCACATCTTCCTTTCCTCTCTTCCCTGACAAAATGTAAACTTCATGTGGCAGAGACTGTTTTCTACCATATTATGCCTTGGTGTCTGGTCCATAGTACCTGCTCAGTAAACATTTGTTGACTTGAATCCCCAACAGTCATGCTGTAACTATTTGTTGAGAGTTAAAGGGAATAAATTATTTCACAACTTACCTTAAGTAACGGGGAATTAATTTTAAGAATACAAAGAGGAGTGGAAGACAGATCTTCCAAGAATCTTGTAACACACGTTGTATTACAGCTGAGCCTTGGATATCAGGAACTTGGTCAGCTTTGGGGACTGGTTATTCTGTCATTTGTGGGCTATGTGGCTCTTAAGTGTCTCAGCCTATCTGTGTTGGATCCATTAAAACAGGCTTGCGTGAAGACCAGGGACCACCCTTTCCTCTGTGTACATACAACCCTTTTAGCTTTCGTGTCTGTTACTACCTGCTACATTTCTTGTAATTTCCTAACATTTCTTGTTGAATATCAAGGAAATGGAATCTGACCCAGCTCACTATTTTAAGCCAGGCCACAACATAAGACTGTTGGCCTGTCTGTAGTTTTGGTAATAAATTCTTGGCCTTTGGGTTCAAATGTCAAACCCTGGTCCAGTCAGTTGTATGCAGTGGGTGTTGGTCGTGCCATGTGATCTGCCAGAGCTCCCCATTCAGAAGAACCTGTGGATGGGGCAGTTTTGTCTAGAAAGTTCTGTGAGTAAGATGGATAATATACTTGACATGATAAACCATAATTTTCCTATTATGGGATGTTTAGGCTGTTTCCATTTTTTATTACTTTAGTGCTGCAATAAAGATCTTAGTCAATTGTAATGTTTGTTTGTATGTCTGAATGTTTTCTTAGGATAGAGTTCTAGAAATAGACTCACTGAGTCCATGTACTTAGATCTCTTATAGTCTCTTAATTCTATTACTTAATTCTCTTAATTCTATTACTGAATTGTTTTCCAGATAAGTTCTATGATTTTATACTGCAGTGACAGATGTACCATATACTCTTGCTCATTGCTTTTTGTTGTTCTTTATTTAAGGCTAAAAAAAGGACATTTCGCTATCCAGTGCTCCAAAGCCACCTTATATCTAGGTACAGGCATACCTTGGAGATATTGTAGTTTTGGTTCCAGACCATATGAATTTTTTGGTTTCCAAGTGCATATAAAAGTTATGTTTACACTATACTGTTGTCTGTTAATTGTGCAATGTCATTATGCCAAAAAAACCAATGTATATACCTTAGTAAAAAATAACATTATTGCTAAAAAGGCTCATTATCATCTGAGCTTTCAGCAAGTCTTAATCTTTTTGCTGGTGCAGGTTTTGCCTTGATGTTGATGGCTGCTGACTAATCAGGGTGTGGGTTGCCGAAGGTTGGGGTGGCTGTGGCAGTTTCTTAAATTAATACAATAGTGAACTTTTGATCCCTCCTTTCACGAACAATTTCTCTGTAGCATTCAATGCTGTTTGATAGCATTTTACCCAAATAAGAACTTGTTTCAAAATTGGAATCAGTCCTCTCAAACCCTGCCACTGCTTTATCAACTTTTCGTTTGTGTAAATAGTTTAAATCCTTTGTTGTCATTTTGACACTCTTCTCAGCATCTTTACCAAGACTGTATTCCATCTCAAGAAACCACTTTCTTTGGTCATCTGTAAAAAGCATCTCCTCACCCCTTCAAATTTTATCATGAAATTGCAGCAATTCAGTTGCATCTTCAGGCTCCACTCCTAATTCTAGTTCTCTTGCTGCTTCCACCACATCTGCAGTGACCTCCTCCAATGAAGTCTTGAACGCCGCAGAGTCATCCGGGAGGCTTAGAATCAACTTCTTCCAAACTCCTGTTAATGTTGATATTTTGACCTCCTCCCATGAACCATGAGTGTTCTTAATTTCATTTGGAATGGTGAATATTTTCCGTAAGGTTTTCAACAGGCTTTGACTTTGCCCTGATCCATCAGAGGAATCATTGTTTATGGCAACGATAGCCTTATGAAATGTATTTCTTAAATAAGACTTAAAGTTGAAATGACTTCTTGATCTCTGGGCTGTAGAATGGATGTTGGGTCAGCAGGCATGAAAACAACAGTAACTTCATACATCTCCATCAGAGCTCTTGGGTGACCAGGTACATTGTCATGAGCAGTCATATTTTGAAAATAATCCTTTTTTCTGAGAGGTAGATTTCAACAGTGGGTTTGAAATAACTAAACAATGTTGTAAACGGATGTGCTGTCTTCCAGGCTTTGCTGTTCCATCTATAGATTTATATAGAGGTGATTTATTTATAGGCAGAGTAGATTTAGCATGATTCTTAAGAGTCCTAGGACTTTTGAAAAGGTAAATGAGCATTGGCTTTAACTCGTCAACAGCTGCATTAGCCCCTAACACGACAGTCAGCCTGTTCTTTGAAGGTTTGAAGCCAGACGTTGACTTCTCTTTAGCTATGAAAGTTCTAGACAGACATCTTCCAATAGAAGGCTGTTTCTTCTGCTTGGAAAATCTGTTGTTTAGTGTAGCCACCTTCATTAATCGTCTTCTCTAGATCTTCTAGATAACTCGCTGCAGCTTCTACACCAGCACTTACTGCTTCACCTTTTGCTTTTATGTTATGGAGATGTAAACCTCATGAACCTACCTCTGCTAGCTTCCAAATTTTTCTTCTACAGCTTTCTCCCTTCTCTCAGTCTTTATAGAATTAAAGAGAGGTAGTGCTTTGCTCTGAAATAGACTTGGCTTAAGGGAATGTGATGTTTGGTTTGATCGTATATCCAGACCCCCAAAACTTTCTCCCTATCATCAAAAAGTTTGTTTTGCTTCCTTACTATATCATTTGTTCACTGGCGTAGCACTTAAAAAAAAATTTTGATATCGTTAATGTACAATTACTTGAACAACATTATGGTTACTAGACACCCCCTATTATCAAGTCCCCCCCACATACCCCATTACAGTCACTGTCCATCAGCATAATAAGATGCTATAGAATCACTACTTGTCTTCTCTGTATATACTGCCTTCCCCATATGCCTACCCCCTACATTATGTGTGCTAATCATAATGCCCCCCTTTCCCCCTTATCCATCCCTTCCCACCCATCCTCCCCAGTCCCTTTCCCTTTGGTAACTGTTACTCCATTCTTGGGTTCTGTGAGTCTGCTGCTGTTTTGTTCCTTCAGTTTTTGCTTTGTTCTTATACTCCACAGATGAGTGAAATCATTTGATACTTGTCTTTCTCCGCCTGGCTTATTTCACTGAGCATAATACCCTCTAGCTCCATCCATGTTGTTGCAAATGGTAGGATTTGTTTTCTTCTTATGGCTGAATAATATTCCATCCTGTATATGTACCACCTCTTCTTTCTCCATTCATCTACTGATGGACACTTAGGTTGCTTCCATTTCTTGGCTATTGTAAATAGTGCTGTGATAAACATAGGGGTGCATATGTCTTTCAAACTGGGCTGCTGCATTCTTAGGGTAAATTCCTAAGAGTGGAATTCCTGGGTCAAATGGTATTTCTATTTTGAGTTTTTTGAGGAACCTCCATACTGCTTTCCACAATGGTTGAACTAATTTACATTCCCACCAGCAGTGTAGGAGGGTTCCCCTTTCTCCACATCCTTGCCAACATTTGTTGTTGTTTGTCTTTTGGTGGAGTAGCACTTTTAATTTCCTTCAAGAACTTTACCTTTGCCTTCACAACTTGGTTAACCGGGCAAGAGCCCTAACTTTCGGATAGGGAGGCCCAAGGAAAGGGCAGAGAGAGGGGAATGGCTGATCAGTGGGTGTTCAGAACATACACACATTTACCCATTAAATTTGCTGTCTTATATAGATGTGGTTAGTGGTGCCCCAAAACAATTACAATAGTCACATTAAAGGTCACTGATCACAGATCACCATAACAAATGTAATAATAAAAAAATCTGAAATACTGTGAGAATTGAGCAAATGAGCAAATGCCCTTGGGAAATGGTGCTGATAGACTTGGTCAATTCAGAGTTGCTACAAACCTTCATTTTGTAAAAAATGCTCAGTCTGCTAAGCACAATAAGGTGTAGCTCAATAAAACAAAAGTATGTCTGTACATATTCTGGGTCCCAAGAGATCACAGATGACTGACTGCTTTAATTACTCGCTCTGTTATACATCCTGTTTTGTTAGCTTGCTATCCTAGCATCCTCACTGTATTCTCCACTCTAATATCATGGCAAGTTCCACATTTTCTTTGAAGCCCTGCTCTGCCTGTCCACAATCTTTGTACCAGTTTTGGTTCTAGTGAGGGCAAGGGACAGATGAACTGGAGCAAAAACAAGGTTTATTTCAGGACACACATTGAACTATCAAGGAGGGGCATTTGGGCCTCAGAGTGATTGGAACTAAAAAGCTGTTAGAATCAAGACTGCCTTCACTTAGGGATTTTATATACTTATCTCTCGAGTTTGTTATTGTTTTTGGATGTCTGATCCATTAGCTTCTCAAACTGTTGGTTTCAGTTTCAAGTTGTGCATGGTTCATTTAATGGCTTCCTTATTTCTGTATATGTTTGACTTTTCAGCTCAAATTTTCCTGCTAACTCTGGGTCTTTTGGTTTAAATTCCTCAAAGTAGACTTTGGCTTAGCTCATCTTCTTCATCTCCCATCCTGTCAGCTCTGAGTAGGGACAAGAGTCATAAGATGAAGAATGTTTAGCTTGAGCTCTATGTAAACTAGTGCCCACTGGATTGTTTAATCTTTTTATCAGGTCTTTTTGAGGCAAATTTATGTAACACCAAATTATAGCTTAAAAGTTGAAAGGAGTCTCAGAAGTGATCTAGTCACAGTCTTACATTTGACTGATGAAAGAAACCTATATAGAGAGATTGTGATTCACCCCTTGTTATCTATTGTCAGTATTGGCATCTCTAGGTTCTCAGGAATGTACTCTTTTCATCATATTGAAGTTATTGGAAGTTTATTACAATTTAATAGCTTAATCATATTATTTGGGAAATACTTTTTTGAACACTATCAGGGCCATCTCCCTCAAAATATCAATATTTAGGTTAAATCATTTTCTGAAAATTTCCAGTGGTTAAAAATATTTGGAAGTTGTCAAACATTACATATTACTATTGCTACATAATCCAAAATATACTATTAACTTTAAAATTCTTTAAAATTTAAGATGTATTAAGACAAATTTAGAAACAAAATGTTGGGTCACTTATTTTCTCGAATTTCTAGTAATTTAATGGCCAAACTATGTTCATTCTATTTCTTTAGAAGTAGAAAATTTATAAAAGTAGTATTTTACCTCATTATTCTTTATAAGGCAAATTGTTATATATCCCAAGCTTTAGAGAACAAATTTAGGCTGAAAGGTGACTGTAAGTTTTTTATACTGCTGGCCAGTCCAATGGGCTTATTTTTGCCATTTTCCTTTACAAATTTTTGATAGTTAATACTTTGAATGGTTTGTTCTTAATGACTGACATAATTATTTAAGAGAGTTTTTTTTGGTTTTCACTTCCAGACTGTTTAGTGAGAATGCATGTAAGCTGAAGATAGAGCTGGTTTTGTAATGGTTAATTAGGGCAAGTTAATTAATTATTGCACATTTCTATTTTCAAGGTCTCATTCCTTTCAGATATTACCAGCATCAGTAAATAAATAAACTCCGTGTTTCTGTTCAGGGGTTTAGAAATAGGCTTAGTTTGCACTGCAGATGTCTGTGTTCTCTTTAGCTTGGTATTTAGGAGATTGTTATAGCTCCACTCTATTTTGTTAGTAACTTATCAAAATTAGCTAGTTTTTGGCTGATATTAGAAAATAGATCCCTTTTAAATTTAACGTTTTAATTTTAACTGAAGAACTTTCAGATCCATTGCTCCTCTGGGGCTGTTAGGAAAAAATTGGAACAGATATCATTTTGTTTCTTACCACTTCCAAGCACTTGTAATGTTCTCTAAATTTTCTTTGGCCATAGAGTTTTGTTTTTACATATTATTAAGCTTTATCTTATGTTTCACTAGCATACCATGTGCAGTTTGGCTCTTTTCTATTGCTACTTATAAGCAGTCTGTTAATTTTGCATTTCCTTTTGTGAGTTGTTTGAAAAGGAACTATCCCTTAGATTACCACACAAGTCGTTATTATTAGTTTACTTCTGACATTGCTTCACCTGTGGTTGGCTTAAGACACTGTTTAGGCTCTAAGCTTTTGCATACGATTTACTTTCTCATTTACTTATTCTGCTCATTCAACATTCTTGAGTGGACTTTAGCTGTTAGAATGATTGAAAAAAGTGTTTCTTAGATATGCAGAAAAAAGAGCTTCTTATTCAAATCATACCCTTTTCCTTCTTTTGCTAACTGTAGAGTGGAGTTGTATCTGAATGACGGAGGCTGATTTCTTTTGGGGGTGGTGGTAGTAGTTAATAATGGCAAGGGTTTGATTTTAGGTGTAGAAACTTGTAGAAAGACAAATGAGGCTGATTGAATATATTGCTGGTAACAAATACTCTTATTTTGTAGACTTAAATTTTATTTTGAGAACTCTCATTAAGTATGTGTATTTTTTATACATAAATCTGAAGTTTCCTAGCAATCTATAAATTGGGCCTGTAAAATAGTCCATGGCCTATCGTGACCTATAAAACTTTTAAAATTAGAATTGTATATTACATAAAAATGCTACCTCAATTTAAAAAAATGAGTTATTCGTTCCTTAATATGTTTGGGCCTTAATGTATCTTTAATTTAGGCATTTTGTTAAAGAAAAACCTCGTTAGCTGTATATGACAAAGGGTAAATTTCCTTAATCTATAAGGAGCTCTTATAAACTATTTAGAATAATAAGACTAAAGACCCAGTTAAAAAATGGACCAATAACATCATTGGTCAGTTTGCAGAGAAAGAAATGTAAGTGGTTGATAAATAAATGAAAAGATGCTCAACTTAGTTCATTATAAAATACAGATTAAAACAACAGGGAGATGCCAAGTTTTGTTGGGTTGGGCAGATTAAAACATTTGATAATGATCAGGGTTGGTGAGGAAGTGGAGAAACAGGCACCTTAATACACATGGGGAATACCATCTTTTTTGGGGGTACTTTGCAGTGGTTACTAATTTTAGTCACTGACCCAGCAAGTTATGTCTTAGAATATATCCTGTGTGTATATTTGCTCACATATGCTTAATAGCATATATACATAGGTGTTTATTGAAGCATATTTTGCCATGGTAAGAGACTAGAAGCTAAATTAATTATGGCAAAGCCAGAAAATGGAACACTGTGCAACTACTAGGAAGGATGAGGTAATTCCTTCTGTATTGATATTGAAAGTTCTTTAAAATATATTGTTAATTAAGTGGAAAAAAGTTGCAGAATTGTGTGTAGCATAACTTCTTTATGTTAAAAAATACTTATACATAGATACATTTGTATATACACTAAACATTTCAGGAAGGGTTCGTAGGTAATTGATTGCTCCTCGGGAATAGGAGGGCTGGTCAAGGTTAACGCAACTTAACTTTCCTGTTTAGTTTTTAAATTCAGTAACACGTGTTATTTTCTCTATTAAAAAAAATTTATTATGAAAACATTAAAATAAAAACATTAAAAATGGTTTGTTTGGTTTGTAGATGGCTTTAATGGATAAGTGATGTATAAAAGTTCTAGTTTATAAGGGACCCATTCAATAAGGAAATGTATTTGTCCATTTTAGAAATTCACTTTTAATTCTGAGAGTGTCATAAACAGGATTTTATTTAGGTGGTCAAAATGAAGAGAGGGAAAGGATATTTTCTTGGGAAATTTTTGTTAATCTGTGCTTTGTTTTCTTGGTTGTAAGACTTTGCACACAGGTCAAGATTAGTCTCTTAAGACTATTTTCCGGAGGTAACTGTACAATAAAGTAACCACCGAAGTTCAGACAACCCTATCTCTTTAGGTTTTCCTTTGTTTATAGAGCAAAGATCATAGCAGAAATGGAGAATTTAAGTGAATTTTTGCAATTAACCATTTATGTAAGTAACTAACAAAAATTTGACCAAAAGAAAACAAAATGATAGAACATAGTCATTGGTGAAGTGGATAAAACAGGTAGATACCAGAATCTGCCTCCCAGCCTCATATTTACCTTATGCCCAAGGTATTTAATTAAATTCTATGAACTTCCATTGCCTTATATTAAAGTGGGATTAATAACCAACTTCTAGGATTATTGCAATCTTGAAAAAAAGGGGTAACACTTTCAGTAGAATATTCCTGGTAGGACTACAGCACCTTGTTAAATTAGATAAACCTCTCAACATGCTTAATACCTCTTGATCCATTAGTGCCTTTCTTTTTCTTTTTAACTTTTATACATCTGTCAACAGTGGTCAGCAGTGATCTCAAACCTTGACCCTGTTACTGACAGGATGTTAAAGCATCCAATTACTGCACAGAAAATTCCAGCATAATTATTTGTACTATATGTTCTCATAGGAAAGGTCATGTTTGTATAAGATGTTAAAAAATTTGTTTCTTTACACTTTAATTTATCTAAGACTTAAAGGAAATCTGAGAAATTAGAACAGTGTTTGTGGGATATGAGTATTAATTGTTTACTTTTCTGAAAATAATGTTCAGGTAATTACATGTAAAACTGAAGTTAGAGAAGACAATGAGAGTGTTATGCCTATTCAGCTACACTTAATCACTGTTCGTTCGCAATGACATTAAATCCCCTAGAAAAGTCAGCCACATAAAAAGTTTTTATTATGATAATGATAGTATGTTAAATCAGAGTACTTTATGACTTTAGAAGATGATATTTAATTTTTTTCATCAAGTTTAACATTCTAATAGGGTAAAAGAAGGTCATTTGTGTTCTAGCCTCACCTAATTGGTAAGGCTCTTCTAATAAAATTTTGGATATCACAACTAAAAACAAAGAAAATAATGTTGGTAATAACAAATACTCAGGGTTTTAGCTTCTGCAAAATTGCTGTGGGATAATATGACACCCTGTGTACTTCATCTAAGGAAGAGATTCTGTTAGACAAACTAATGATTTGGGAAAGCAAGCACATTTACATGATTTTAAATATAATTTCCACAAGTTCAGAGACTTCTGGAGACCACCTATAACTTACACTCATTAAATTCCAGGTTGAAAACTCTTAGTTTTAATGCTCAAAGCAGAGACTACTTTTCTAACAGGGTGGATTTGAACTCCCAAAATAAGATTTAAGCAAATGAGGATTACTCTTTTGAAAGCACATCATTTGACTTTATAGTGTATGCTGCAGAATTCTCTCTTTATTATAAATTATTGTCCACTAGCTATTCTTTACCATCATAAGGACAGTTCAGTCTTTCCATAAAAGAAATCCTCCCACCTGAATGGAAGGAAAGGGTGTTTTTCTAATACCTTTTCTCTTTTCTTGGGCCTTAAATGTGTGTTGGGGTCAAACCATGTCCCTGACTCAGAGATAAAATGTCTTATAGGTCAGTACTGTTAAAAGTGCTGGATACTGGTGTGTAGATGTAGTGTTGTGGCACTGGAGCAGTTCTTCTAAGAACCCAGGGGATGAAGAGCCTGATCCAGGGATTGATTGCATTTGCTCCAGAAAAGGCTTGCTGCCCCTTTTGCTGCTTCCTTAGAGTGATCCTGTGGCCTGTCTCCCATATGTGGCATAGTTTCTACTGAGCTAAATTAGAGATACTTCATTTAGCTAGTACAAAGGAGCCCACACCTCATGTTCTCTGGAGTCATTTTAGTATTTGCTTGTAGTCTCAGCAAGCACCCTTTTTTCCTCCTAAACTATAAATTCTTCCACTGGTAAGACTGAATTCTGAAAAAGAAGATTGAAACAAAATTACTTTTGACCTGAAATTGAAAGAATGGGAGTTTCTTGATTATATGTGTTAAATGTTTTGGGATTGCAAAGATGGATGTGGACCTTCTAGTACTACTAGGACATCTTAATAGAGTAGAGGTGAGGTGATGCTGTTACAAGAGCCGGAGCTGAATATTAATAAATATTATTTAAGGAGCAAGGAGCAAATGAATGCTCATCTATGAACTTGGACAAATCACTTATCCTTTCTGGGCCTCAGTTTCTCCATCTTTAAAAGGGGTCTGTGAAGAAAAAGTGTTTGTAAAGACCCTAGCAGACTCCCTGATCATAGTAGGCATTCAGTAAATGGTAAATTGCTAAGGAAGGCTTTGATAGACTCCCTTCCAGGAGGTCTTCTAAATCCATGGTACTGTTAGTCTGGAAAATCAGCCAAAATATCTCTTTCCCAGAGAAAGGTAAAGAATAGTAAGATTCCTCCTCCATTTTTTTGCAGGTGGTTATTGTGCAGTAGTTTAGGGCATTGTTTTCTAGCCATGACCATGGGTGTTATATAAGATTGTAGGCATTGCCTATGGTTCTGCAGGAAACCATTACCAGACATAATTATTCCACTTTGCTGGGAATTACTAGTTTTGTAAGGGATTTGAGACCGTTTTAGACTAGTAGTTTCTAAACTTTTGGTAGCTATATTTCCACTGTATGGATATTTAGTAATTTATTTAACCACTCTCCTCCTGATGGATGGTATGATTGTTTTTAGAAGGCAGTGAATATCCTTCTACATGTATTTTGGCAAACTTTGAAAGTATACTTATAGGGTAAAATAGGGACTTGTTTGATCAAAGGGGTATACTGTATTTAAGATTTTGGTAGATATTGCTAAATTCTTTTATCCATGAAGATTCTGATTTAGCAAGTCTGGGGTGGGACCAAGCAATCTGTATGTTTAACAAGTTCCTTAGGTGAATTTTGACACAGCCAGGTTTGAGAACTATTGCGGGATCAGAAAAATGGCAAGATTCTCTATAGCTAAGGAGTAATGGTAATGTCCCCTGGGAAAGATCAGGCAATTATGGATATATAGGGAAGAGTAAGCATCCTTTTTCGTGACTAAGCAGTAAGAGTTTATCTGCCTATAGTAGCAGTTGCTAGGGATGGGCCCATGGTTAGAGAAGCAAGTGTACTAATAATTATCTGGAGTATTTTAGGTTTATTTGACATGTAGGGAAAAAGAGCATAAGAATTGTTAAGGACCTGAGCTTAAACATCTTACACTTAATAACTGTGAATTAATGAATTTGAATCTTTCTTTAAACAAAGAAGGTAATATCTTCCAGTTTGCTGCAAAGATGAAAGGGGGAGTGATATAACGTCTGTTGAGTACCTTCTGGCTTCTGCAGTATTTTGTGGCTGTTTTGGTCATGGCAGGCTGTCATTTAGTTGTGATTGGTGATACTTGGTTCTCTCCATTAGACTTATTGGGACCACATTTTATGATTTTTATTCCCAATCCCTAGTGCAGTTCTGTTTTGTTAAGTGAATAATGTGTGCTAAACACTTTGCAAGTAGATTTCCATTTAATTTTCACAATTAACCTGAGAGAAAAGTATTATTTCTTCCATTTTACCACAAGGAAATGTTCAGAGAGCTTAAATAACTTACTTAAGATAATAAAGTATGGCAGAACCCAAATTGAAAATTCTGCATGTGTGATTCCAAACTAGGTAAATCTGTGCTCTTAACATCAATCCACTTTGTGGAGATAATGCTATAGAGCACTTTGGAAAGTGTGAAATGCTGTTCAAGGATAAGATTATTTTTGTTATTTTAATAATATAATTTTTTTATTGAGTTCTTAAACATGTTAGTCTCAGGTGTACAACATAATGATCATCAATAAGTTTACTTAACATTTGTCACCATACATATTTACAGAAAATATTTTTCTTTGATGTGGATTAATAATATACAGATTAGCAGGGTAATACAAGTATTTCTTCTGCCTATGCTCAATATTCCCTTTCAGTTTAGCTTTCTTGAATGCATGGTATAGCAAATCTGCCTTGTCTATAAGAGTACAAGTAGTTATTTCCTCCTGTGAGTGATTTTTTTCCCATGTTTCTTTTGCTTAAAATTCTGTTTTTCTTTTGGTGAACTTCTTGATATTTTTAATATGTAAGTTGAAGATGACTCATAGTAGTTATCGCAGGGTTTTGGCAACATTGGAAGTTTTAGTAACAAGTAGAAAGTGTTTGACTTCCTTCCTGGTCTTTATCTTCATTTTCTCTTTTGTTAGCAGTCATATGCGGACCTCTTCAGGGCAGGGGTCATTGACTTAGATGTCATCACATGTCACCCTTGGCTCTTGGATATGTTTTGTAGGACATTACCATATTGGTTAATGCTGTAGAAATGGTGGGGAAAAAAATACTACTTCATAAATTATATATATATGTTTGGAAGAAAAAGAAAAATGTCCCCATCCTCTGTCCTTTATATCATTACAAAATTCACAAAGTTGCAAGACAGGAATAGCATACATCAAGAAGTGTGGCAATAGGAAGAAAAAGTAGTTTTACTCATTATAGTTATGCTGAACGAGGAAATTTTCCAGGAACTTAAATTAATATTGTGTTATATTTTGTTTTTCAGACAATATAGTTGTACTTGCCAATGTTTTTTGTTATGTGAATCAGTTTATTTTTTATTTAATTTGTGTGTGTGTGAGAGAGAGAGAGAGGGAAAACCCACCCACTTTGGGTTAGTGTCCTCTCTCCCCCAGGCCTGGTGAGATTGAGGGGAAAGTGCAGGCAGGCTGCACCATGGCTTCCCTTAGGCAGTTGATGAATTTAGGTTTAGTTTTTGCCTTAGTGCATATAATTTTGCCTAAGGGGTTCATGTGTATTTAACCAGCTCTTTAAGTTTTGTAGAATTGTGTTGGAAAATGCATCTGGTTTCCATCTTGATCTTTCTCAGGCCTTGTTTGAACCCTGGAACACAATTGAAGCCTTCAATGCCTTATCATTTTCAGAGGGAGGTTTTATTCTTTAGGGTTTACTGAGATGAGATTTGGAAAGAAATTCTGAACTGGAAAGATTTATGACTTGTAGGGATAGAGGCTATAGTACTTAAGAACTGGAAGAATACTTTTCCTGTTGGTAGCAGTTGTTTGATGAAAATGCATAGGGTGTCATCACCCCATTATTTTTTTGATGTAACTTTTAATGTTCTTACTTGTAAATTGATATTCTTAATATTCTTTCATTAACTTTTTATAAAATATGTCAGAATATACACTACAATGGCAATAAAATTAAGATAAACTATTAATAATGATACAAAAGTTACATTACATATAACATTTTTCTTTTTAGGCATATGGATCAGGCTGTGATATTGTTATTCTGGCAAGTGATTTTGAATGTGTGCAAATCATTCCTGGTGCTAAGCATGGAAACATCCAAGTCAGCTGTGTGGAGTGTTCTAACCAGCAAGGAAGAGTAAGGGATTTAATTACTTTATTAAATGTCATCTTTTAATGTATTTAACAATCTCAGAATATTCTTCTCCTTTTCTACCAGGCTTGCCTACAGTTTCTTATGATTGTACCTTGCCTAGCTGGCTATTGATAGGAGTGGGTAAAGTGATAGGCTGTATACAAATTATAAAGAGCCATTAATCTGGCAATGTGATAATTAATTATATATTAATTAATTTTCTGAGTAATAGCAAATTTTATCAAGGATATATGAAATCATAATATTCATGGTGATAAATAGTAATCATGCAAATACATGCCAAATTATAAATTATGATCATTATACCAGCCTACTGTCCCTCCCTGCTGCTTGTCTGAAGCTTTAATATTTGTGTAAATTTACTACAATATGACAATCCAGTGATATAACTGACTTAGTATTGAAACACTGAATTTCCTGGTATTTCTGATACTTGCATTTTGGTTTTCTGATTTTTTTTCCCAGTTCTTTTTTTCATAAGCATGGCTTACCTTTTAGAAAACACTGAGAGTGTCAAATTTCTCTCATTAATTGTATTGCTTATACTCCTAAGGCAAGCAGGGTAGCTTTAAACCTGCCTAGCATTGTATAGTTGTTCAGAAATGATTTTTAATAAATGCTGGTAATAATCTCAATAAGCAAACTTCTGGGAGCAAAGTTTTTTTCATATATAAGACCTTGGTGTCCAAAACTATGTCTCTACTTTTCCTTACCTGGCTGAAGGTAAAGAAGGCAAAATTGTGACATCTTTGATTTATTGTCTTTGTTTGCCATCTTCTTTTATTGCCTTTATCCCAGTCCTTGTGGTGATAACTTTCATATTTATGACTTTGTGTTAGCCATTTATAATCATCTATTCATTGATGGACATGTTCAACATGATCATTCATAACACTTTATGTCTAAGTGTTACCTCAGCCAGCCATTTTAAGTAGCTGTCCCCCTACCATTGAAGATTAAAAGCCTTTTCTTAGAAAGAAATATTAGATATTAAGTAGAAGTTAAAATCACTTTTTGGCATGAGGATGTGCTGAAATCACAGCAGACCTCTTTTGCTGGCCTTGAAAGAATGTATATCTACTATAGTTTTATAGGATGACCTACAGGTTCAGGGGTGACAGAAGGAATGGCTTTTGAGCTGTTCCCTGTAGTTGATTCCCTCTTGCCCAGAAGAGGATGAATTGGGAGCTGGCTTTCAAGGCACTATTGAAAAACAGTGAAGTAGCTTCTAAGAACAGAGGGATTAATGTCCCTTCTTATTAGGTATGTATGTCCTTTCTTATTAGTTATGTGACCTGGAGCAAAATTCTCCTGGCCCTGAATCTCTAGCTTCAGTCCTCTGGAGATGTCTGTGTAGCCCTTTCTCCTCCATTTGTAGTGGATTTCTCTTTGATTTCTCCTTAGTCCATTTTCTCTATTCCTTCTAGATGGATTTCCCAATTGGTGTTTTTTGTTTTGTGGTGTAATTAATGTCACTTTATCTGATATATTTTTAATAAATATTAACTCTTTGATGTCTTTCTGTACTTCTCATGGTTTTTGTATTATTTTCACTGGATTATAAAATATCTGATAGGTATACCATTGAAATATCTTTGTTAAAAAAAAGTTATTTCTATATTTAAAAACTTAGAAAGGGTGATTTCACTGAAACCAATATAATATTATATATTAACTGTATTCCAATAAATTAAAAAAAGAAAAAAGGATGATTTTTTTTGAATAGATCAAGCTTGTACTTGATATGTAAAATAAGGCCTGCTGAATTTTTGGTAACAGAGAAAGGATTTTAAGTTCAGTACTTTTCCAGTTATGTTTATGAAAGGGATAAACCGTGAATACTGTCAGAATTGTATTATATGTAATCAGTTTATACATTTTTGTGAAAAGGAAGTTATCTTTATTTTCTCTTTTCCAAAATATTAATGCTTTGTTCATTCTTTTTTAGATTGCAGCTTCATATGGTAATGCTGTTTGTATTTTTGAGCCCTTGGGTATAAATTCTCATAAGAGAAAGTGTGTAAGTATTAAATGATAGTAGAAAACTTTAAGAAGTAAGTTAGGTGAAGAATCCATTTGTTAGCAATAAAGAGCCTCTTAGGAGCTGGTGCTGAAGGTGGTCTGAAATGTGTGAAGATGGTCAGGTGCTTTATGGTAAGATCTTTTACATTCACTAGGAGTATACCCCCCAGGCTTTTTAAAAAGTCAGTTTTCTAGAATATTCCTAATTGAGAGTTAGTACCTTATTAATTGGTATCTACCCTAGTTGAACTATTACTTCTTGTCTAGATAACTAGCCTAGTCTATGATACCTGTTTTCTACTCCCCTTTCTCTATTAGCAACAGTGCAGATCATGACATTTCTATGCTTAAAACTCTATAATGGCTCCTTATTTCTCTCAGATTCAAAGCCAGAAAGCCTTAGAATAGACCAGCCTATCTTCCTTCTCGTACCCACTTATTACCTCTCAGAGCTCATCTCATATATTTTTGTCCTTTGTGATATCACTCTAGCCACATGAGTGTTTTTACTATTCTCAAATAGTTACCACCCATCTCCTGTAGGGCCTTTGCATTGGTTTTCTCCTCTGGAATGTTCTTAGGTCCAGGGCCAGCTCTTGCAGATCCTTTGTCTTTGCCTAGTGCCTTCTCAGAGGCGTCCACTTTGACTGTCCTTTTAAAAATTGCTGCTTGCTTCTACTATCTTTATTCTATACCACCCCCCCACATCCTTCTATTTTTAAACTTTTTTCTGTAGCACTTACCTTGTTTGTTTATTCACTGTTTACTATTTAAAATGTAAGCTCCATGAGGGTAGGGAGTTTTGTTTCTTTTGTTCACTGATGCATCCCAAATACTTAGGAGAGTATCTGGAGCATAATAAGTGCTCCTAAATATTTGTTAAATGAACAAGTTGGAGTCATAGGTGAACTCACTTATCAGCTAAGTGGTCTAGCATATTACATTGAGAACCACCCAGATTCATTCTGGGTGCTGTATTATATTTATTTTACTTAATACTTAGAAAATCCTATGTGGTTAGAATTATCAACCCCTTTAAAAATTAGAACTCCACCACCACTCAAAAATAGTCAAAATTGCCAATGTGAAATCTGAATGCCAAGAGTATATATTACCAGTAACTAAAAAAAAATTTTTTTTGAGTGTACTCTTAAATGCATTGAAACAAGTGGTTTTGATATTTTTCATTAAATATATGTATTTAAATATTTTTTTACATCTCCAAAAAAATAATTGAATTAAAATATTAGTCTTTTCCCTATGATAGTATTAAGAAATGGATATCAAATTTTAGGTAAGAGTCATATATAGTGCATACTAAAAATTCAGATTCAAGGGTTCCCCTCCACAAATTTCTGCTATGTAGTTGGTCTACAGATTGCGCTCTAAGGAATACTAAAGGAAAGAATGGTAGGGATGTCTGTACTTTTAGGACTGATTTAATTACTACTTTAAAATAGACCTACTACTTTAATTACTACTTTAAAATAAGTTGTTTTTAAAATACTATTGTGACTCTTGTCAGCAGTGGTAAAGTTTAAAAAATACCATATTTCCCTGATAAAAAAATATAAAATTATGTTTGGATAATGAAATTTAGGTTTCACAATATTATTTTAAATTCTACCTGTAGATAGTCATGAAATCTTGAATAAATAATTTGTTAAATATTTAAAAAATACTGTAAAGAGAGAGGGACTTGCCATTTATTTAATTGTTATTATTTGCCAAGCAGTTGATGTATACATTGTACTATACTTCGCAGCGGACATTTTATGTTTATGTGCTACAAAGAAATATATACACTTTTTTCTTTTTTTACCTAGATGTTATATTTCATGGCAAAGGCCTTTGACTTTTAAATTTCAAATCTTCTTTCCACTTTTTAGAATGGAAAGAGTAAGAAAAAAGGATGGAAAGTATTCAAATAAATATAGGTCAGGTTTGCAGATTTCATATATAGTTCAAATTTGTTGACTTTTTGGGAGGTATATATAGTTTTGTTTTAGACATTGAGTCCGTAGGATGATGATAATTTCCACTTCTTTCTAATGTGCATTTATTTTGTCATGAACATTATTGAACATTTATTGTGTATATCAGCCATTACAACACTGAGACACAAAGCTTATTAGGGCATAATTACCATGGCATAATTCCTGCCTTTGAAGAGTTGCAATTTAATAGGAGAGTCAGACATATAAACAAATAATAATTCAGTGTGACCAGCTTTATAATGGTAGAATGTAAAAAGTGCTATGAGTGGTGCCAGGATGTCAGGAAAGGCTTCACAGTAGAAGTGACAATTTAGCTAGATCTGGATGTAAGCATAGGATTTTGCAGGTTAGGAGAGGGAAAGATATCCTAAGTAAGAATGTATGTATAAACTTGAAGGAAGCCTGAGAGATCATGTTTTGTGTGGACATGGTAAGCAGCTTGATAAGGCAGAATAAATAGTAAGTGGAACCACTGGAAGTTACTTTAAAAACGGTAATGAAATATTTATGTCTTTGTTTCAGATTATAAGGTCTTAAAGAAACTGATAAAATGGTAGTGTTTATGGATGTTATTTAAAAAATATCTTTTCTCTTCATCTGTTTCAGCAACTCAAATGTCAGTGGCTTAAAACTGGACAGTTTTTTTTGAGTTCCGTGACATACAATTTAGCATGGGATCCTCAAGGTATTTAGCAATTATACTTAGAAATAAGAAAAATAAACACTTATTTTAAATGTGTAATTATATTGTGATATAGTCTTCCATCATAAGAAAATGATTATTAGTATTTTTTCTTTTTCTAGTGTGGGAGTATACTTTTTCTCCTTGGTATACACTGCTTTGTCCAGTACTTAGTTACTACTAGGTCTGTGCTCTTTTGCCCTGCCTGTGAATGTTTTATTCCAAGAAACAGTGATGATGTTTTCTTAGTTCAAATGTACTGCATTTACTTTTATTGTATTTATTAAGACAGAAAAGAAGGTAAAACAAGACCAAAAACCCTACCTTTTGTTACTTGTGTTTCAGGAAATTGTTGTTTTTAATTTTGAAAGATTAGAAACCTCAACTGATAGTTGTTCCTTTTTATGTTCACAGTTAGGGTAATTTTTATATTCTGTGTAGAAAAACAAATGTCATTTATCTTTAGTTATGTTAGACAAACAAATGTCATTTATCTTTAGTTATGTTTTATATCCTAGGAACATTCTATGTTGTATATACCAGTTTTTGGTTATTCTACTATTTTTTTTTTTTAAGGAGATTTACCTGCCACACAGTAGCTCTTTGCCAATAAGCTTTTCTTTTTTGTTCTTAAGTGTCCCTCAAGAACTATTCTTTTTAGTCTAATGGATTCTTAGAACTTTTAAGTGGATATACCCCATGTGTTTTTCATAGACAATATTACTTATTTTTCACAGAATACATTATTATAAACTTAAATAGAAGCTTACATGTACATTTCTTTCTCTAGGTAATCCTTGCTTATTCATCAGAACATTCTTTAATTTTCAGATAACAGATTGTTGACAGCAACTGATTCTGTTCAGTTGTGGGCTCCTCCAGGAGGTGACATTCTAGAAGAGGAGGAAGAAATTGATAATAAAATTCCTCCCATTTTAAATGATTGGAAGTGCATCTGGCAGTGCAAGTTAGTGTCTAACTCTGTTGTTATGTTCATTAATTTAAAAAAAGTTCCCTAAAATATGTTCCCTTTTACAATCATCGTTATTTTTTGATGGTGACATAGCCTTTAGAAGCCTAGAAAGTAGACTTCTTCAAACCCTAACCCTTAATAGTGTAGTATCATCCTTTAACCTGTGCTACAGTCGATTGTTTGAAAAAGGGCAAAAATATTTTCATAGGAATAACCTCAGAACTTGGGTTGACAAGATTGGCACATAGGAATTACTCATTAATGGATAAGATGTGTATGGGAGGGGGAGGGGGAAGTTGTATTGAAAGTTGCCAGCCACTCTTTCAAGTGGAGGGATGGCTGTCTCTTTAACAATATGGATTCTGTGAAGGGGAGCAATTACCTGAGCTCAGTTTTTAACATGTTATATTTAGGATGT
Source organism: Manis pentadactyla (assembly GCF_030020395.1). Classification (NCBI taxonomy): domain Eukaryota; kingdom Metazoa; phylum Chordata; class Mammalia; order Pholidota; family Manidae; genus Manis; species Manis pentadactyla. Next base: position 100,395,123 of record NC_080029.1, on the reverse strand, counting down.
TGGTGTGGGACATGTAGGTGGAGATAGCATTTATGCATGTTAATTGTATTCTTTGTAGCCTCAAAGTTTGTATTCGTTTTAATTAATTCATTTGTATTTTTAGGGAGGTGAAAACACAACACTCTTGTTCTGATGATGATATGAAAATTTTATTTTGACCAACATATATATATAGTATTTCAGATTTTTCAAATGCTATTTAACTTTTTTTTTTACCTTAGAACTTCAGTATCTGTGTATTTGATGGAATGGTCCCCTGATGGTGAATATTTTGCTACTGCTGGAAAGGTAAAGGACCAAACAAAAAAAAATACCAATTTAAAATATTCTGTGTTCATTTTCATTTTCATCTTCCTCGTCTGTAAAATTGGGATTATCCTACTCTGCAAGCTGGCCTCAGGATGAGTGATAAAAGATCTGATATGTTCCCCATAGGTAGTAGGCACTTGGGAAATAGTGGCTATCATTATTATTATTTGAACTTTCTTTAAAATCAACATTTTTAAAAATTAATTTTTATGTTTAAAGAATAACATATGAACACAAGTTTAAAAGTAAAATAGTACTAGTAGATTCACAATGAGAAGAACTCCCTTCCTCCTGCTCTTAATTCCTGTGTTCTAGAGGCAGTTTACTGTCAGATTGCATATTTTGGCATCTGCATCTATGTTCCTGAATAACTTGTTTATTTCTTGATACTTTTTCCTTTCAGTTTTATGCATTATCTTTTGCCTTCCTGTTGTGGAAGCTGAGACTTTAGTTCCCCAGCTAGTATCCCTAGTCCCATCTCCACTTCTAGCACACACACACATATACTTTCCTTCTCCTGTCTTCCTGATGTGGGTATCTCATAATATTTGGGTAAATCGGTACTTACTGTTTGGATTATTAAGTTTGTATAAACTATTCTTCACAGAATAATTATTTCAGAGGTCATAATTATTTTGTTTCACTGTTTACATAGTGTTTTATAAACCTAATTCATCCCTCCCCCAAACCTCTCACAGTCTTTGGATCTTCTCTCAGTTTAATGTCAGGTAGGAGGTATCCAGGCAATGTGTGTTCTGTGTGCTCCACTCTGGCTTAGTCGCTGTCCAAGTTCTCTTTTCTCTCTTTCTGGATCTCCCCTTATTCAGATGTGGATCCTTTTATACTCATCCTCTAATTTACTTGCCCCCACCCTTCCATTTTTCCTCTCTTCATCTTTTTGTTTAAATTCTGGGAGATTTTTCAACTTTAACTTTGAAATACTTTTCCTGCTATCACATTTTTAATTTCCAAGAATGATTATTCTATGTGTGTTCCTTTTTAAATTAGAAAATGTTTCATAAGTACAAAAGAATACGTATAGTATTTTTATGTACAATATAACAAACTATACATGTACCCACTATCCAATTTGAGACAAAGAACATAAAACGAATGGGCTTCTTATCTTCCTGCTTGATCTCCTTCCTCCTTTCCTTCCTATTCAGACAACCAGAATCCTGAATTTCATGTTTTATTTCATTGCTTTTTTTTAATAGTTTCACACGTATAAATTCCCATGTTTAATTTGCATAGCTTTGAGCTTATAAAAATGATACCATAGAGTTACTGAAATTCAGCTTCAAGATGTTAAAAAATAAGTTTGTGATAATAGCCATTATGTACTTTTTAGTTAATACATCAATAACAAAAAATTAGGTTTAAAAATTACATTTAAAAATCACAAGCTAAAGCTTAATTGTGTTTAATTGTTGTATATGGAATTAAAACTCATATTCTGCTACAAAACAAGGATAGGTTTTCCAAGAACGCCAGAATACATCCAGGGCTTTTTGAGTTAATCTTTGGTTGTAGAACACTGAGCTGAACTGTTCTGTGGCTCAATAATTAGTTGGCACAGAGGTAGTTGCTCAACAGTTGATAACATTATAGACAGGAAGACTGCAGTTGTGTGCAATGTAGTAGCAAACTAGCTAATAACAATTTCAAAGTAGTGAGTGTAAAAAGTGTTTTGAGATCTCTGCAGCAACTGGCATGTAATATTAAAACACCTGTGATTTCTGTTAGACAAAGTCACATCTGCTGCTAATACTACTTTGGTGTATTGCTTTTAAACACGACTGAAATTTAGCATTTCCTTCAATTAGCAGTTATGAAAAAAGAGAAGTAGTTGTATTTCCCAGGCAAGTTGCTGGTATCTCTGAGCCTTCTTGGAAGTAGATCCTGAGACTAGGATTTGAGTGAAAGTAATCAATATGGGGAATGATCACAAAGAAATATACTGAATTTGAGGGAGGATGTGGAGACTTGTAATAGAGGGTCTATTCTCATGTAGGTGATGAACAAGCTTAAATCTCTGGGTAACTCTGGGAGCCATTGTTCTTACAACATCATGTTCCTCACCCTTATCAGTCATTGGTTGAGGGCTGGTGAGGACAGAGTAGTAATTCTCAGTTCTCATAAACAACTCCTAGACAACCTCAGGCAAAGATATGTGGATGCTGTCAGGTGGAACTAGCATACTGCAAGTGTTAAGGCATGAGAGGATACAGCCGATGTATCAAAAATATCTCTTATATCTTGAATTCTATTCATAGTCCCCTTGGGTCACAGGACCTCTGGAAAAGAACCTCTGGTCTGAAATCTGGACATTTTATTTTTTGAATTCCACATTTAGGTCTAAAATCCATGTGTAATAATTTTTAGGAAGAGGTCAACTTTCATTTTTGTTATATGGATATCCAGTTGTCCAGCACAATTTATTGAAAAGGCTCTTCTTTCTCCATTGCCCTGCTTTTGTCATAAAACCAAATGTCCATATATGTGTGGGTCTGTTTCTGGGTTCTTTTCTCTAGCCCAGTGGTCTTTCCTTGTACCAATGACCCTTGTCTTAGTTGTGATAGTTTTAAAATTATCTTGGTATCTGGTAGAGCAAGTCCTCACATCTTGTTTTTCTTTTTTAAGATTATCCATTCTTGGCCCTTGTTATTTTCATATAAATTTTAAAATGAGCTTGATAAATTTTATAAAATAACCTCTTGTGTATTGCATTGACTATAGATCAGTTTGGGTAGAACTGATATCTTTATATTTGAGTCTTCCCATGTATGAAAATGACATAGCCCTTCATTTATTTTAGATCTTTTTCTTTGTGTCAGTAATGTTTTGATTTTCTGTGTAGAGGTTCTAATCATCTTTTGTAAGATTCATTCCTAGGTATTTGACATTTTTGATGTGATGTTATAAATTGCATCATTGTATAAATTTCATTTTCTTATTATTGCTGGTAAATAGAAATGCGATTAATTTTTGTATATTGGGTTTTATACCCAGCAGTCTTACTGAACTCATTTATTCTAAGTCCCCAGTAGATCCTCTCAGATTTTTTAAGTGCATAATTATATGTGAATAAAGAGAGTTTTATTTCACCTTTTCTAACTCTGAAGTGTTTTTTATCTTTTTCTTGCTCCCAGTTTCAAAAGGATATCTTTAACTCTTTAACTCTGTTACCACTAACTATGATGTATACTGAAGGTATTTACTATAGATAATCTTTTTCAGATAAAAGAAGTTTTCTAGAATTTTTTTAAAAATCGGAAATGACATTGAATCTTAGCCAGTACTTCCTCCACATGTAATGAGACTGTAATTTTTTCCCTTTTTTTCTCTTTTATTAAGTAATTAATATGATGAAATACATGGATTTATTTTCAAGTATTAAGTAAACCTTGTGTTTCTGGAATAATGCCAACTTGCTGGGTTTGGTTTGCTAATATTTTGCTTAGGATTTATGAGATCTGTGTGTTAGAGTGAGATTTGGCAAATAATTTTTCTTTTTTTATAATGTGTTTGACAGATTTTATTATCAGTGTTGCTAGTCTCATAAAATGGTTTGAAAAGTTCTCTTTTATGTACTCTATGAAAAAGTTTGTGCAAGATTGATGTAGTTTTATTCTTAAATATTAGCTGGTAAAGTCATCTGGACCAGATTTTCTTTGTGGGATTCAATTTTTAAAATATAGATATAGGACTTCAAATTTTATTTTTTTTAATGTCAGTTTTGCTTAGTTATATTTATCTAGAATTTGGCAGTTTTATCTAAATTTTCAAATTTATTGACAAAGTTGTGCAAAACATCTTGTCTTTATAAAATCTGTAATACATGTGTGATGATTTCCTTTCCATTTTTGATACTGGTTGTTTGTGCCTTCTCTCTTTTCTTGATTCATCTCATTAAGAGTTTTTCAATTTTAATGAGATGGTTTTGTAGATTTATGCATTAACATGTTTTCTGTTTTATTAATTTCTATTTGTTTGTTTTTTTACTATTTGTTTTTCCCAACTTTTAAAACTGTATGTTCAGCCTTGTTTGCAGTGTATACATTAACACTGTAGATTTCCCTCTAAGCTTAATTAGCTTTATCTCACAAGTCTTTTTTAATTCCATACATTTTGATATGTATTATTTTCACTACTATTCTTAACATAAATTTTTCTAATTTTTATTGTGATCCTTTCTTTGATCCATGGGTGTCCAGGAAACGGGTGAGTCAGATTCAGTTATTTTGCGGGTTGGGATAGATGATGCAGGGGTACTTTACAGGTGGTGACAGTTTTTGTTTTGCATTAAGTAAAACTTAAAAGTAGTTCGTAGTTAGAGTAATAACTACTGGTACTGTTATGACAGCAGCTACTAATTACTGGGCGTCATGTACCAGATACAGAGCTTTCACAAAGCCTGTGGGCAGATCGTGCTCTCCTGTTGCACAGAAGAGGACGCTGCAGCTCGAGAACTTCTGGAGAATACAGAGCTAGTCAGAAGGCAGAGCTGGGATTTTTAACCAGATGTGTTGGGTATCAAAGCACCACAGTAAGCTAGCTTTGTGTTTCACTGAGACAGTCTTTATTGCAAGGGCATTTGTGGGGATTCGTCAGGGCCTGGGTTGAGTGCGCGTTCTTACAGAAAATGTTCATAAAGCTTCTACCAGGCACCTGGGGGCAAGCCCACTCCAACTAAATCCTCAGCTTGGAAGTTGTGCCACACAGATAAATGCCAGGTGGTCTCTTCCTTCCTCTCAGTGCAGGTGCAGATGGACTCTTCCTTACCATATCCCTTTCCAGAGAGAGTTTTGTCCTCCATTTCACCCTTCCCTGAAAGGATAAGCCCTAGTGGTTTCCCTGAGGTTATGCAGGTACCTCTCATCTGGTTTCTCACCTTATGTGGACTGTATGCATTGTCTCTGTGAAGCTATTTAAAACTGAAGCTGTCTGCCACTGGGTACTGGTAGATTCCCTATGACAGTCCAGTTCTTGCTTCAGCATTTGTTTACTATGAATTCTTGCCTGGAAAAATAGATGCAGTCAGAACAGAACTCTGACAAGCTCCTACCACCTACCTCTGTTCACTTCCCTACATCTGTGCCTGTATGTACCGCCTCCCTTTGTGTTGTTGTGATTGGACTGTCCTTGCTCTTACATAAGGCCAATTCCTTCACTCATGTACTAGGTCCCATTTGGTTCAGGAACACCACTATTGCAGTTGTCTCCTTTCTTCTCTATGGGTTTTCTCTTTTCCTCTGGAGCATCACATTAGCATATGTTACAGACTGAATGTGTCTTCCCAAATTCATACGTTGAAGCTCTAACCCCCAGTGTGATGGTATTTGGAGATGGGGCCTTTGGGAAGTAATTAAGGTTAGATGAGATCATGAGGGTACCTTTCATGATGAACAGAGAGTGGCCCTTGTAAGAAGAAAAACTAGAGAGCTTGCTTGCCCTTTCTCTGCCACATGAAGATACAGTCAGGAAGGCAGCTGTCTTACAAGCCAGAAAGAGAGGTCTCACCAGAACTTGACCATGTGGCACCAGACTTACCACCTCCAGAACGGTGAGAAATACATTTCTTTATTTAAGCCCCCCAGTCTGTAGTATTTTGTTATGGTGGCCCAAGCTGACTAATACAGCATAGTATCCAAACATGCGTGTAATCTTGTTCATTCTAAAATAAACAACAAAAACCCTCTCCTGACCTTCTCTCTCAGCTTCTGACACATTTCCCTGCCCAGTCTTGACAGTGTTGGTTGTAGCTGTTGTCTCCAAGGTTTTGTGCTGCATCCACTCTCCATCAATCCTCTGAAACTGTCATCAGTAAGTTCCTGTAACTGAATCCTCTGGTTAGTTCTTACTTAACCCATTAGCATGATTTAACACAATGGTTACTTCCTCCACTTAAGCAATTTTTTTCAGTTTACTTCTAGGACATAGCAGTCTCTTGATTTTCTAAGTAGCTGTCTGGTTGCCCCTCTAGTTTGCTAGTATCACCTCATCTCCCCTACTTTTAAATGTTGGAGTACTCAGGGCTTACTTCTCAGACCTGTCTTCTGACCATACTCATTCTCTTGGCTATCTTATCTCATGGCTTCAAGTGCGTTTAGATTTATGTCTTTTGCCTGTACCTCTGCTCTGATCTCCAGGCTTATATATGTAACTAATAAACATCTTCAAGGAAACATGTCTAAAATGGAACTCCTGATCTCTACCCCTGCCTCCACTCCAGTTCCCTAATGGCTCTACATTCAGAATATATTCACAATCTGCTTACTTCTTTACCCTCTCTGTAGTTATAATCTGGTTGAAGCCTCCATCACTTATCACTTGTATTAAATTCTTAATTGATCTTCCAGCTTTGGCTGTTTGTCTGTACAGTGTATTTCCAAACCAGAAGCTAGAATGATTAAAAAAAAAATACAAGTCAGATTATGTCACTCCTCTGCTCAAAACTGTTGAAACATTTCCCATTTCATTCAGTAAAAGCTTAGTTCTTTATGATGGCTTACCAGGTTCCATGCTTACTGGATCCCCCATCACTTTTACCTTACCTCCTGTTACTCTCTTTCTTGCAAGCTTGACTCCAGCCACACTGCTTGTTTTTTTCTAAACACAGCTTTTACACTTGTTTTTCCCTCTACCTAGAGAATTCTTTACCCCAGAGACCTGCATGGCTTATCTCCCTTTAACTTCTTAAATGTCACCTCATCAGTGAGGCTGTCCCTAAGCACCCCTTTTAAAATTGCAATCCCACTTCCCACTGACTCTCTTCCCCTTGCCTGCCTTAATTTTACTCATGACACTTATCACTAGGAGTCTGCATTAGTTTGCTATTATTGCATAACAAACTACCTCAAACTTAAAACCACACATTTAACTTCCATGGGTAAAGTGTCTGGGCATGGTTTAGCTGGGTTTTCTGATCAGGGACTCTAAGGGCTGCAGTAATGGCATAAATTGGGCTGACTTCTTATCTGGAGACTTGACGAGGACAGAACCCTCTTCCAAGCTCATGCAGGTTGCTGGCAGAACTTATTTCTTAGCAGTTGCATGACTGAGGGCTTGGCTTTTTGCTGGCTGTTGGCTAGAAGCGTCCTTCATGAGCTGGGGCTGCCTGCAGTTCCTTGCCCTGTGGGCTTCCTCTTTCTTCCTTTTCTTTCCCTTCTCCTTTTCCCTCTCCCCCTTTGCCTGTTTCTGCCCCCCTCTTCCTCCTCCTCAATTAATAGAGCTACCTAAACAATTTGGCAAAGCAGAAAGTAAGGAGCCAAAGGAAAACAGGAGGAAAGTAAATAAAGATAAATAAATTGAAAGAAAAAAATTAAATAAGCTATATTTTTAAGAACAGCACTGAAAAATTTGGTATGCCAGTTCAGTCACCTATAAATTAAAAAAACTAATATTTAATATTTCTAGATAGAATGTAGAGGTGCAGGAGGAATTTTCCTCAGTGTTTGAAAAGCAAGACTATTAAAGGGAAAGCTTACCAGAATCACAGGGAAAATAGTTTGAAAAATAATATAATTCTTGCCTTTGATCTCTAAAACTAGGCAGTCACCTTTGAAGTTCTAATCTTTAAAATCTAGTGTCATTACTCCTAATACTTGACTATGAAAATTTGCCATACCGCAGATCTGTTCTTTCTTTTTTTTGTTACTCTTGTTTTCTTAGGGTTACCATATACTCATGAATGATTAGTAAAATTATTCATTTTTGTGGTTTAATGAGTCCAAAGTAGCTATGACGCTATGATGATTTAATACAGGACCAATTCAGTGTGATCAGAGAGCTAGATTCCTACAGGAATACAGCTTTATAACATTCCCAGTTAGTCATTGCTCTGCCATCAACTTGGCTATTGTGTATGCTATGCATCATTTGAAGCATGTTTTCTTACTACCTTCTTTTGAATAACATTAATGGCACAATGATTACGGGCAAGTATTATATATACCTAAGTTTTCTTTAAGGCATGTACTTTGACATATATATTATCTGATGTACTTTTTGTCATAGACCTGGTCAAAGAAAATGCATTTCAGAATTCTAGCAATCTGTACTTACAAGGCACACAAAAATCTGTAATAGTTGTATTTACATAATGATAGACTTTCTCTCTTATATATATATATGTACACATACATACATATGTATGTACACATATAAAATTTGTCTCTTTGTATTGGATATTGCAGTTTTAAGGAAAAGGTAACTTGAAATTATACCTGAAATTAGCAATTTACAAATGTTCAGCAAATCTTTTCTAAATGCCACTGTATGTCCGGAACTGTTCTATGTCTGGCAGTCTCATGGTGAAGAGGACAAAGTTCCTGTCTACATGGAACTTAGCTTCTAATGAGGAAAGATGGAAAAAGCATTATGTATTAATAAGTGCTATCCAGAAAATTAAGACAGGATGATGTAGTAGTGTGATTTGGTGTCTACAGAGTGAGTGGTCTTTAGGGAAGGCTTTTCTGGGGAAGTAACTTTAAACTAATAACTGAATAATAGGAAGGAGACAGTTGTATGAGTTCAGAGGAAGGAATTTTTGGCCAGGGAGACACCAAGTGCAAATGCTGTGAGACGGATTAGCAGGGCTTGTTAAAGCTTGTGAAAGCTGGAGTGTAGTGGCTAGATCAAAGTTTGACATGCATCCGGGTTAACATATCAATTTGGATAAGGTAGTCAAGAGGTCCCTGGAGAGGGCAGGGTTAGAGGTACCGAGTTTGCATTCATTATCCAAAAGATGGTGTTCTAAAGTCAGGGGGCTGGGTGAAATTAACTAGGGAGAAAATGTACGATGAAGATGAGAATGGGGCTCAGGATGAAATCCCAGAATCCTTGAACAGTAAGAAAATGGGGGAAAAAAGTGAGAGAAACATACAAGGAATGCTGAGGTGTGGCCACTAAGATGGGAGGAAAACCAGGAGAATGTTACATTAGGGGAGGAAAACAAAAGGTCCAGAAGGAGGGAATGGTTAATTATGTCAAATGACCTGTAATACACAGAGAAAGCAGTTCGGGTATGTGTCAAAAGGATAGGCCCACCTGTTTGTGCATAAATTAAAATATAAACTTAAGCACTTTTAGAATCACTGGATTTCAGCAATCTTTGGGATCACAGGAAGAAACAAATCTTTTTGGGTTAAGTCCACTTCTCTGCCTCTCTATTACCCCACTGCCTCTACCCAAGTTAGCATCTTCTTGTCTCAGGACCCTTACAGTGGCCTCTTAACATCTGCAGCCATCCTCTGCTCCTGTCTTCTTATAGCAGCTGGGGCCACCTGAACATACCATTGTTTTACTCATAACTCCTGTTTATAGGATGAAAAGCACAATCCTTACCATAGTCTGTGAGGCTCTGCTGTATGATCTGGTCCTGTGTCCCTCTCCAGCTTATTCCCACCTTGACTGATGGCCTTTTAGAGCCTTGATCTTTACTGTTTTCAGGCCTGGGTGTGAGCTGTTCTCTCTGTAGGGGACGCTTATCCTTCCCTATTCTTTGCCTGGCCATCTTTTATGTATCTTTCAACTCTCAGTATAAATACCACTTTTTTAAGGAAACTTCTCCCAGACAAGGTCAAGTCTCCCAGTTAAATATTCTTATATTATGCTTCTCATTTGTTGTGCTTACCATAATTATAATTAAAACAATAATTTGTATCCTTATTTACTGTAGGCTCTGTGTAGTTAGGAAATATATTTTATTGTCCTTGTCTTTTCCTTTGCCCCAACTATATCCCCAGGAGTTCACATAGTGTCTGCATTCAATAAATACTTGTTTGAGTAAATCATGTGACTGTTCCATAGTGTACCGGCAGTTAAAATGACATTTTATTATCCATTTGTATGTTACAGACTAATATTTTTAAAGTCTGAAATGGCCTGAAGCCCATTGAATTTGCTCAGAGTGAAATTTGGCTCTTTAATAAACTTGCATCTGGACATGACCAAGTGTAATATAATAATTGATTATTGTGAAATACATTAAAATACATTAAAATGTAGTTTGATTGAAGTAAGAATAGTATATTGACATAAATTGTCTTTAAATGAGAAATGAACTGTTAAAATACGTACAAAAAATACTGTTTTCTAGATTCTTCTCTTCTAGAAAGAAGTGTGCTGTTGATTTCCCTCATATATTCTTCTTTTTATTAAAGTATAGTTGATATTCAATCTTACACTGGTCTCTAGTATACAACATAGTGGTTTAGCAGTTACCCATGTTATTAAATCCTCATCCCCACTAGTGCATTTACTGTCAACATAGGAAGATGTTACAGACTCATTGGCTGTATTCTCCTTGCTGTACTACCATCCCTGTGACCAACTCGTATTATGACTGAGAGTTTTTTACCCCTCATCCTACCTATCTACTCACCCACTCTAACCCCTCCCCAATGGTAACCACCAGTCACTTCACAGTTGCCTTTGAGTTTAGTGCTGTTTTGTTCATTTTGTTTTGTTTTGTTTTTAGATTCCATAAATAAGTGAAATCATATGGTATTTGTATTTCTCCACTTGGTTTATTTCACTTAGTATAATATTCTCTAGGTCCATCCATGCTATTACAAATGGCAGGGTTTCTTTCTGTTTTATGGCTGAATAATACTCCACAGTGTATATGTACCGCATCTTCTTTATCCATTCATCTGTTGATGGACACTTTGGTTGCTTCCCTATCTTAGCTATTGTAAATAATGCAGCAGTAAACATAGGGGTGTGTATATCTTTTTGAATCAGGGATTTTGTTTTCTTCAGGTAAATCCCTAGAAGTGGAATTATTGGGTTGTATGGTATTTCTATTTTGAGTTTTTTGAGGAACTTGCATACTGCTTTCCATAGTGGCTGCACCAATTTCCATTCCCACCAACAGGGCAGGAGGGTTTCCCCTCATATATTCTTAAGGTTTCAGATTATCTCTTTAATGTTTCAGATTATTACCCAATGTTTGATGTTTGCCTCAGTTGTGTGTCACTACTGGCTGAACTTTGAGACTATTTTAGAATATATGTCTTTTGACAGGATCACTTGGTACTTTAACATTATTAATGACCCATGAAGGGTGATCAGTATCCATTGTCTGAACATCTTCTGAATATTTAAAGAATTCTCATCCCTAATGAATCTGAAAGATGCCTTTGTTCTTCAAACAAAACCAAGTAATAAGCCTAAAAGCATATCCTCTCAAATGGGCAACTAGTTTTAAGCTCCTCAATGGTGGTTCTGTTGTATTCTCCAGAATACCTGGTATCTTCTTTCTTTGAATTTTTATTGTACACAGCCTTTGCAATTGACTACTGAGTATTTTTTTTTTATTGTATTAGTCATGTTCCTTAAGCTTCTTAAATTCGATTCTTCTAAGAGCTAAGTACTTCATAATTCTTATGGAAACAGAATGCCATTTTGGTAAGGATCCTGTGGAGGTTAATAAAATATATCATGGATTTAAAAAACTTACTTCCTCACGTTTTGAGAAGATAATCACATCTAAGAAAGATCCTCTTGATAAAAAAGAACAGATACTAACTTTGTAATGTTGGCATCCCCCCACCCCCGCCACAATCTGTTCTGCTTCTGATAATAAAGCCGCTTGTCTGACTTGATGAAACAGATGGTAGCCGGGTGATCTACCACTAGAAGGCGTTTTCCACCGCCTCTGCTACATATGACAGGATTTCAGTTCAGGTGTTGTGGGACTCAAATACAATTACCTTGAGGATTTTAATATTTCATTCATTGAGCACTTTTACTGGTATGATCTATTTTTTTTGTTATGTGTGAGTTAAATTTTTCTTGGCCTTAAGAGTATTTTAACTTTGAAACAGCTTAAAGTAAAGGCTTACTTATTAAAGAACTGTTTTTTCCCCATAAGACATACTTGGTTTAATCTTTAGCTCAAGAATTGCTTTTTCAATTTGCTGGCTAGGTGTTTGTTTAAATATTGTTTATGTTCATAAAGTTTATCTCAACACTTTCTGTAACAATTGATTTATTGTAAGATTTGAAAGTGATTTAAAATATTCTGTTTTCTTCAAAAACATTTCTTAATAGAGGCTTACCCTTTTGAGTAAAAAAACTGGGCTTTCTAAGGGTGAGATTAAGAATTTTCTGTTAATGATTTCTAATTTAATTCTTTATGGTTTTAGGGCTGTAGGCAATAACAAGATGAGAGCGGAGCTGCTTCGTTTGAAAGTGGGAGGCTAGTGGGAATGGGAGAAGGGGCTAGAATGCAACCTGCTTATGGAGGCTCTCTGCCTTTCTTTTATAACTTCTGAGGGCCTCTAGATACCTCTAGGGTTTTTATGGTACATAGTCTGAAACCACTGCCATAGATTATGCTGTAAATTTGGTTAGGTGAAAATGGTGCTAAAGGGAAGAAGGTATTTGGAGTAAGGCAACTAGTACATTGTTAGGTGGTTGTCTCAGACTAAGCACTTAAAGAGATTTGCTGTGTAATTCAAATATCCATATCCAAATAAATGAGACATTAGTGGAAACATATCATGCAGTATAAACTGAAAATGACTAACAAGATGGTGAAAAACAAATGTTTGTCTAATCCAGATAAGATATTTGGATTTATACACACTTCCCAGGAATACATAATCTCATTGTTTCTTAGAGATTGAGATTTTTGCATAAATGAATTCATTTAATTTTTTCCTTATGCGCTATTGATGACCACTGAAGATAAATAAAGCACTACAAAGTAGACATTTTCTGTTAAATAAGATGCAGTTATTTAGGCCTTCAGCAGAACTCCTAGAACTAAGTAAAATGATGAAGTCATTGCCTATTGTTAGACCTGTAAATATCTTAAGTGGGCTTGGAGGTGATTCCTGATAACTGCCTAGATGCCTTCTCATCAGGGTCAGAAAACTGGTCCATGAGCTAAGAATGGGTTTTACATTTCTAAAGGGTTATAAGAAAAAAAAGCAAGAAGAATCTGTGTGGCTGTGTTGTCCACAAAGCTGAACTTTACTCTTTGGTCTTCTACAGGAAAAGTTTGCTGATTTCTCACTTAGAGTAAGAAACAATTCATATTTAAAAGGGTTTGTTTTACCCTTCCAGATCTCTTCAAAGAGGAAAGGATGAGAACTGTGGCTGATAACATGGCATCTTTCTTATCCAGGGGGCTAGCAGCTAGCTTCAGAATCTTTTCTCCATAGCAACACATGTATATTTAAATGGGGATTAATTTGGCTTCTGTCGTTTATTGAAAACTACCATTAGGCAGAGAGGATTGATAATGAGCAAACTCCATTTATTTTTCTATAATAATATTCTTTCAAGTAATAAATGTTATTTTAGATTTGATTTTGTACGATATATAGGTCATATGTTAATTTTTATATGTAGTTTAATTTTTAAAGCTTCTTCAAACCACTAATTTTGTTGTGTATATACAAATTAATTTTATCTTGACCTATATGTTTTTGCAGGATGATTGTCTTTTGAAAGTCTGGTATCCTATGACTGGCTGGAAGTCTTCGATTATACCTCAGGATCATCACGAAGTGAAAAGGAAACAGGCATCTACCCAGTTTTCCTTTGTTTATTTGGCACATCCCCGAGCTGTGACAGGTTTTTCATGGCGTAAAACTAGCAAGTATATGCCCAGGTTAGACAAATGTGTCACATAACTTCAATTTGTATATTTACTTGTTTATAAAAATAGTGAAAACAAAGGTCACTTTACTGCATTAACATGGTGGCGTAGGCTCTTGGTGTCCACTGCCTGAACTCAAATCCTGCTGTTAACTAGCTTCAGGGTGACTGATTGACTAAATTTATTTTTATTTTATTTTATTTTATTATTTTTATTTTGGTATCATTAATATACAGTCACATGGGCAACACTGTGGTTACTAGATTCCCCCATTATCAAGGCCCCACCACATACCCCATTACAGTCACTGTCCATCAGCGTAGTGAGATGCTATAGATTGACTAAATTTCTTAAGCTCTTTGTGCCTCAGTTTTTCTCTCTGTAGAACGAAGGTAGTAATAGTACCTACTTCAGAGAGTTGTTAAACTAAAATGTGTTAGTGCATGTGAATGCTTAGTACAGGCCTTTGCACAAAGTATGTCACAGGCAGTGTGAGCTGGTCTTGCTAGTGGTAGTGGGAGTAGAAGGTTCTAGGGAGGAAATGTTTGTAACAGGAAAGCACACACAGGAGGGAAATAAAACAGTAATAAACTGCCAATAATACATACGGTGGGAAGTTATAGCCTATACAGTGAATAAAGTTGTCAGGTGTTTCTCAGCTATCAACAGAGCCTTCTGAAAGGATTTACTTTGTTTTCCTCATTGTTACAGCATCTCTTGTAAGTATTTAGAAGATTCAACAAACTACAAAACAGCTCACACAAATGATTCCTGTGTTATATATGCAGTTCTAAAAAAGCTTGCTTAGAAATCTGTTCATTCCTGAGGGAGGGTAATTTTATCTGCTTAATATATCTGAGAACTGTTGATACCTGATGGGAATGTGGCACACATTATGGAAGTGCTCAGTAAGTGAATGATAGCATTGGGAATCTATACATTTTTGGAGTCTAAATAAAAGATTTATTCTGTTTAAGGTATTTGCACTCTTGAAAACATTTGCAAAACGCTTTACCTTTCACTGATACAGATTCTGTGTAAGCATTTTTGTAAAGGGAGAATGAGTTTTGGTACTTTCCTAATAAGCAGTTAAATCACTTCAGCTGCTTGATGCAGTGACATTTTTGCTTATTTTAACTTAGTGGAAATTGATTTATAGTTTGAAATTATATTCTCATTATTTTTTATTATGAAGATACTCACTTTTTTACTTATTTATAACCATTTAGATTATAAGAAGAATGATACAAAATAATGCACCTACTGCCATAAGCTGTGTATCAAATTGCATTTAAAGATCTTTTATGGTCATTCTGTAATTTTTGGTGATTAGTTTTTTTCTGCTGTTTAGTTTGTTTAAAGATACTACTATTCCTCTAGAGCCTAGTTCAAGCAGCAGATGTGTAATCTGGCATTAACTTATGTTACCTTTGTCAAGACCGTATCCTGGTTTTTATGATGTTCACAGTGACACTGTGTATGATTTCAAGCTCCTTGGTCACTCTTTCTCTGTGGTGTAATTTCTAAAGCAGTTGGAAATATATTGTCATTTAGCTTAGCTGTTTAAGGCATGATCTTAATGAACTAAGGTATGTCAGAGACAGTTAACCTTCCACCTCACAGGTGTGAGCAGGTAATACATTGAGTTTGGTGAGAGTGTGAAATAGTCAGTGGAAATCCAATACTGTTACTGGAAAAATAACTACACATAGTTCCATAAGTCAGCACAAAACAAATTCCGTAAGTCAGCACTTCTTTGAGGTCTTTCCTGGCTGGCTACTCTTATCTGAGTAGGTTCCCTTTATTGTCAGGTCATACTGTTAGTTTTGTACTGATGTCATCCTTATGTATGGAGAACCAAATATTAAAAGCGTTTTGTTAATTGATGGCATAGATATCCTTAGTAACTTCTGTTTCTTTTTGTCATTAGAGGTTCTGTCTGTAATGTGTTATTAACTTCATGCCATGATGGTGTCTGCCGGCTCTGGGCAGAAACCTTATTACCAGAAGATTGTCTTTTGGGTGAGCAGATTTGTGAGACTACCACTTCTAGCACGGCCAGCAACCTTACTCATGCTGGGAGAAACAAAGACAAAATACAACATGCTCTCGAGGTACTCTTATTATAAATGCTAAATGTTAGGAGTCTGGTGGGCATTCGTAAGCTGAGATGCAGTAGTGCACATGGTACATTTAAAAACTAAATAAATAGCAATTATCTTACTGTTTTATTCTTGTAAAACTATTCATTTTATGCCACTTAGAAGCCAAATACATTAGCAGTGGTCTCAGACATGTAGTCTAGGTAAATAACATAATTTTAATTCTGTCATTTTTGCCTGTCAAATGTGAAATTATAAAGAAGTAAGCAGCTGTGATTAGTAAAACATGTAAAGGTCTTTGAAGTTGGTTTTAATTAAAGTTATTTTGTTTCTGTTTCATGAGGATTAAACTTTTATTCTAATTAAAAATGATTACTTTGATCATTAGGAATAAAGATGTTATTAAGATATTAGACATAAGAGAGCTTTTATAATTGCTTTATAGTTTTCATGGTTTAATATTTTGTAAGTGAAATAATTTTTTAATTTTTAAACATATGACAAAAAAGTGCTTTCTAGGAAATTAGATTATAGTATAAACTGTTGTATCATGATTAGAGAATAAAATGAGATAAACACATTATTGCATTATTGAAAATTACCAGAAATGTATTATACTAAGTAAATGTAGATTACTAATTTTCTTAATTTTTCATGTGACTGCTTTATTATGCAAAAAATAAATGCTTATTCTAAAGTAAGATTAGGAAAAACATATGGAATTTGTAGTCCAACTACTCCAGTTACATGTGTATGTGTAGTTTTTCTTTATTTATAAGATCTGGATCATACAGTAGTTTTATAACTTGCTGTTTATACTTACTATGTTATAAACATCTGTCTATGTTACTAATTATACTTTTACATTATACATTTATATTACCTGTTTAATGGTTGCATAGCCAAAATGTCTTTGCTTTTCAACAAGCAGAAATATTTTTTGGCTTTGATAGGCAAAGGATGAGGTCCTTAGAAGTTTCATATGAAGTAGGCCTGCTCTGATACTATGATTGAGCACTATTTATACCTTTTTTTCCCAACATTTAAAGCATAAATGGAATTGAAAGCAAAAGTTAGAACAGTTAAAATTATATCTTGATGCTGATTGAAGTTTAGTGGGACAAAGTATTTACTTTACTAGATGTTTACAATCATTTGTATGTACTTATGTAACATATTTTATCTTTAAATTACATATGAGTTTTTGGAGACCAAGGGCTTTTGGAACCTCCATGGTGCCTGATATATTGTTTTTCAGGTGTTTGTGAAGTCGAATTACTAACTGCTGCATAAAAAAAAAGCAAAAGCAAAAATATAAGTAAATATATGTGACCAGTGATTTGGCAAATTTTTGCTACCTTTTAATAATGTTATTAATGCTGTTAAAGTTGTTTTTAATAGAAAAAAACAAATTGTCTGACTGAAGAGCTATTTTGTTTCTGACACCCTTTCCTACAAAACTCCTAACTGTAAGGTTCTACATACAGTTAAATTATACATTTTGTTCCTTTGGGAAAATAACCAGCCAATATTACACGAGCCTTGCTAATCTAATTTAAAATAATGACAAATGCTAATGATCTAGTGAAAATCATTTGGTAGGCTTTTTGGAGTAGGAGCTCTCTTAATATCCATCTGAACCCTATTATTAAGAAATAAGCAACTCCATAGCAGACAGAACAGAGGCAGAGGACACAAAGTAGAACTGATGTTTTCCATATGAAGAGGGATAAGGGATGTGGAAATTGAAAGGAAAGACCAGGTGTGTTACTCTAACCGGAAAGAATTGAGGTGATGCTACATTTTATTTAATGGAATGTGAGGAACAAAGGAAATGAATAGGAAAATATTGTAAAGCATGGTATTAGAGGTAGGTTGAGTGACAGAATAAGAAAGTACCATGAGGTGGGGTTATGGAGCGGAGAAAAGATCATGCTGAGAGTGCATAGTCCATGGAGTAGTCAGAAAAGTTCAGATGATTGAGTATGCTCGCAGAGAACTTTTTTGTCATACAGACATGTCTCGATTTAAACAAATTCCATAAGTCAGCACTTCTTTGAGGTCTTTCCTGGCTACTCTTATCTGAGTAGGTTCCCTTTATTGTCAGTTTCTGTGCCCTTTTTCTTCTTTATAATAGAGATCACACATTAGATTACTTCACTGTTTGGTTCTAAATGAGAATTTCTACTGGAAATATTCTTCCCAGTAGAAAGATTAGGGTGTTTTTTTTTTACTCATAATTGGTAAATTTCATCTCAGGACTGGAATATCCCTAGAAAACCAGACTTTGGACTCCTAATCTTAATAGAGGTTTCTGTAGATGATATTAGTAAGTATTGTTGAGCAATGACTTCTGCCTCAAATTATAAAATTTATAAGAACTATGGGAGATATATTCAGAATTATTCTACTATAGTTAAGAAAGTCTCATTTAAAATGGTCAGGTTTCACAGAGAGGAAAATCATAAAATCCTCAATAATCAAAAGGACTCTGATCAGAATTGATTAGATATTCAGAATTGGGGTTAGCAATTATTTTTATATTTTAGACAATCCACCATTTGAAAAATTTAAGAAAAGGACAAAGGAGGTCTTCTGTTCTTGTAACTCACACTGAGTTAATGCCTGACCAGATGGCAACACATGAAGTTCAAAGACACATTTCCCACCATGCAAATGCGCTGTGTCATTTTCACATTGCGGCAAGCATCAATCCTGCCACAGGTAAAGGATAGTAAAGTTTTATTTCTTATAAATATGCTGAAATAAGGTTAAGTAAATAGAAAAGTGGGACTACTTTTATAACCTGTTTTTAATTTTATGTTAATCTCTGTTTCCTTTTAAAATACTTCTTTATTAGATAAAAGATGCCATTTCTTAAATTGAGACTGTGATTCTCAGGGAGTAACTTCAAGTAAGCTTTTTTGAGTACTGTTGTTTATCTCGAATATAGCAAGGGCTCTACGCAAAGCAGAGCTGTAGCTGAGCCTGGAAACACAAATGGTGGCAGCCTGGTTAATTACTGCGATTTCCCTCCCTTTTATATTTACACTATTATTCTTTCTTCTTAACTCTTCTTTATAACTTTATCTAAATACGTTTTCCTTGTTTTTCAACATACTGGGTTTTCAACTGTCATTAACTTCTTGTCCTATACTTAGGGAATGTTATTTTTTTCTTCTAACCTGATATTTTCTTTGCTCTTTTCCTCCCATGTGGTTGAGAAGTATTTTGCGTCAGGTTCAGTATTGTCAAAAGCACATTTGAGAGCTTTTATTTAAAGGCATTGTTTTCTTACTGCATGAAAAAACATGTAAAGGCCTATAAATTTCATATTACATTGCTGGTAGAACTATATTTATATAAAGTTATAGTTATGCATCATTGAAAAAGAAGTCCATTGCTTCAGAGTGTGGAGGATTTTAATTTTAAATGTTTGTTTCTATAAAGATGACTGATGTTCAGTAAGAACAGTTCCAAAAGTCAGATCCTTAGGATGCTTCCCCACATTGTAGTAGTGGCTCTAGATATGTGCTGTCCAGTATGGTAGCCACTAGCCACATGTAGTTATTTGAACACTTGAAATGTGACTGTCTTGCATATATTGGGTCAAATAAAATATATGATTAAAATTAAGGTAACCTATTTCTTTTTACCCTTTATAATGTGGCTACTACAATAAAAATTACCTATGTGCCTTGCGTTTGTGGTTTGCATTATATTTCTATTCAGTGCTGTGCTAGCTGATTAAATGTTACTTTGCTTACTGATCTGTACTTCCTGACTTACACTTTCTGATGTACCACGTTAATTGTATTCTAAGGTTGTTTTTATAATATGAGCTTGTTTTCAAATGTTGGTGGCTTTAGATTTTTTAACATTTTTAATATTTTTAAAAGAAACGAATTACTTACTGTGATGAATATCTAACTTCAGACAGATGCAGTTAGTGATAGTATGCAGTAAATTCAACATACACTAGAAAGCTTGACTTTTTAACTGTGTACACATAATTAAATGGAGTAGGATCATAGGATTGTTCCCTATGGATAAATGTTCTGTCATATCATTTGGATCTTAAGCACTGGAAATGTTCTTCTGGCCGTTGAGTCTTGCTTTCCAGCATATTTATTAACTTTCACCTTTTAACCAGTTTTCTCTATCTTCACCCTAACTTACTACATACTATTTAAAAAATCATTTTATAAAAATATTTAACATCATGCATTTATAAGTATGGTATGTAAATGCAATACTTAGGTTGACCACATTGATTGCTAAAAGCAAATAATTTTGCATTGTAGCCCTCTTCCTCTTCTCCACCTTTTCCTGAGGAAGAGTTTTGAATGTTCAGTAAACTGAAAGCATATACAGTGAATACCTATGTACCCTTTACCCAAATTCATCAGTTGTTGATGTCTTGTCATGTATGCTTTTGTTCTCCCTCTTCTGCCCATTGTATTTATATCTGCTCCCTCCTCCCTTATTTTTGGCTGAGCTGTTAGAAAATAAAGTTGTTAACTGACATTAGCCTTCATCCCCTAACTATATTACCACATTACCTAAATATTTAAAAATCTGTCTTCTCATAGAGGATTTCCTAATAACCACAATATTGTTACCACATGGAAGGAACATGGATAAAATATCATCTAATATAGAGTTCATATTAAAATATGGATTTTTTAATGCATTTGATGTTACTTCTCTTTAAACTCCTCTAATCTAGAATAGTCCCCTTGTCTGTTATCAAAAAAAAACCAAACAAACCATCAATCTCAAAAAAAAAGCTGTCTCTGAGTTATTATTAACAATGCCTTACAGTCTAAATTTTTATTCATGATAAGATTTGGTAAAAATTTTTTGCAAGAATATAGGTACATAGGGGATGTACTGTTTTATAGGACTATTAAGTTACAAATCATATTTTATATAATTTCTTTCATTTTTATCAGAAAACTAGGACTGTCATTCAGGAATTGGAAAGAGAAAACAACTTGGAGCTTTATTTGACACTGATATTTGCTAATAGTACATTACTAGACTATCCTGTGCATTTTATCTCATTTCCCTTTTTTTTCTTTCTGTTGAATGGATTATTTATAATATGAGTTAGAACTACAGAGATTAATTTTTTGAGTTATACTATTTGCATGAACTAATCTATATTGTGAATTTTAGTTACCCCAAATGGAGAAAATCTGCTATATCTAGAAGTTTGCCTGCCTTCCTGTGTTCTTTCTCACCATTATTTTCTCCCAGCTTTTTAGGAAAGTTTCAAACATTCAGAAAAGCTGGGAGAATAGTACAGTGAATGCTCATTTTCTCCATTTTGATTCAACACTTCATACTCTTGGTTTATTCCTTCTGTGTATATACATATATGTACATGTGCATGTTAACTTTTTTCATAATCTTTTCAAAGTAAATTATACAAATCATGGCGCATCATCCATACATATTATAGCAAATATTTCCTAAGAACAAGGAGGTTCTCTCATAATCACAGTGTCATTATTTTACCTAAGAAAATTAGAAGTAATTTCATAATATCTAATATCCAGTTCATATTTAAATCTAAATTTCTGGAGTTATCTCAAAAGTGTCTTTTATAGATGCTTTTCTGTTTTTTCTTTCTGTTTCCCCATCTCCCAACCAGGATTCAATAAAGGTTTGAGCATTTGGTGCATTTGGTTTTTAAATTAGTAATTTAATTCCATGTAAGTCTGTGCTATTATTTCTTAGTGTTTACATTTACCATTAAATTCAATTAATGTTTTTACAAATCCCAGCAGGTTATGTTGATATGTTTAGCACCTTTGCTGTGTAAGTATAGAATTACTCTTTATAAGCATTTGTCATATTTTTAAAGACATTAAAAATTCTTATTGAAATCTTGTCTTTTTTGTTTCCACAGATATTCCAAATGTCTTGGTTGGCACTTTATTTAATATTGATGATGGAAATGGGGGCTTTGTAGTTCATTGGTTAAACAACAAAGAATTTAATTTTACATCATCTACTGAAACATTTATGCAGCAATTACGAAAACTTTCTGAAAAGCAGGTTGATCATGAAAGTGACGAAGGAGATAGAGAAGATGAGGAACATTCACAGGAGGAAAGAGAGAGGGGTTTACATATGAAACTAGACCATGGTCAGTGACCTATGTTCATATATTACTTTTTTTGAGTTAACAACTTTATATGATACAACTCTTAGTTTGTAATCCTTCCTCCTGCTTCCTTCCTTTTCACTTCTCCACTAATTCCACAAACATTGCTAACCGTCTTCTGTGGGCCATCTTCCATCTAACTCTGTGTGCTTTGTTATAACATTGCTTTGAGTTATGTGTTGCTTTAGAAGTCATATCCTTTTTGGGGCAGCAGGTTTTGCTATGGTAAGAGTAATGGTAGTGTAAATGAAATTTTGATTACTCTGAAAGTACAAAATATAATAATGTTCAGTTCAGAACTGAAAATAGTTTCCTTCTTTTTTTTCCTGCCTATTAATTGGAAAAGAAATTTATAGTTTCTTAAGATAGTATGCTATTTTACACTATTGATAGTTTAGTATGTAAATGAATTTTTATAGTATTAGACTGTACTGATAAATTTATTTTCTGATTCAGAATTATCCCTGGATAGAGAATCTGAGGCAGGTACAGGATCATCAGAACATGAAGATGGAGAAAGAGAGGGAAGTCCCAGAACCTATTCACGACCTAATGTACCAATGTCACTGCCCACAGTCCTGCTTGATCGCAAGATTGAAATGCTGCTAGCTGAATGGAATAAGAATCCTGACATGCTTTTTACTATACACCCTGTAGATGGTACCTTTCTAGTGTGGCATGTAAAGTATTTGGATGAATATAATCCCGGAATATTTAGACAAGTCCAGGTATGTTTTACTGATGAAGCAATTACTACATTTCCAAAAAAAAAAAGATGCTATTTAGATTAGCAGGTCTTCAGAAATACAGAAAGATTTTGTTTTTGGTAAGCAGCTGACAAGAGAAAACTTATTCTTACTACCAAAGGGAATCAATGACCACAAATTTTATAAACTGTTAGTTCAAATGAATTTTTGAACCTGGTTAAAAATTCAAATGAATTTTATAAACCAGGTTAAAATGAATTTGGCTTTGAAATATGACACTGAATATTTGAATATGTGTGTATTGGGTTTTTTTCTGAGAATTCACAATATTTTGAGTAGGCTTAGGAGTGTGACTCAGGATGAGCTCTCCCTCCCCCAGTTTTATTAACTAAATTTAGTTATCTTTATCTGTTACCTTTCTGAACTTGATTTCTATACAGATTTGTGGTTGTGGTCATTTAGATATAGAAGCAAAGCACTTGAAACTTTTTTTCCAGTCTTCTCTTAGGCAAATAAATAGAGATATATTATGTAACCAGAGGAAAGGGATTAGACCATAAAGAAGTTGGAAATGATATTTTTTGCTAGGAAGCTGAGATTTGACATTTTGAAAATGGAAGTATTTTTGGAAGGCTTTCTGAGAGGAGGTGAACTACTCACATTGAATCATATAATTTTGTTTTTCAGGTTTCTTTTTCTTCCCAGATTCCTGTTGCATTTCCTTCTGGTGATGCCAGCTCTCTTAGTAAAAATATCATGATGTATGCCTGTGTAAATTCTACAAAGGATTCTCACCACATTCTGTTACACCAAGAGATGATGGCTGTAGGCAGTCCTCACGGATCACAGCCATATTCTAGATCACATAGTACAAATATGAACATTTTAGCTCCCACAGTAATGATGGTCTCTAAACACATAGATGGTTCTTTAAATCAGTGGGCAGTCACTTTTGCTGATAAGTCTGCCTTTACCACTGTTCTGACTGTATCTCACAAATTTAGATACTGTGGTCATCGATTTCACCTCAA
Source organism: Manis pentadactyla (assembly GCF_030020395.1). NCBI lineage: Eukaryota > Metazoa > Chordata > Mammalia > Pholidota > Manidae > Manis > Manis pentadactyla. The sequence goes on along the minus strand of NC_080029.1, from coordinate 100,371,181 downwards.
TGACCTAGCATGTCATTCAGTTTTACCACTGTTACTGACATCATCTCATCATAATGCTTTGTTGACTCCTGAATCAGGCTGTCAGTGGGACTCAGACAATAAATTAAGTAGATTAATGGATCCTGTAAGACATATAAAAGGCTCCTTGAAACAACCTCTTAGAAATGCAGCAACGCGTACATTTCATGACCCGAATGCAATCTACAGTGAACTTATTCTGTGGCGTGTAGACCCAATAGGACCTTTGTCATACACTGGAGGAGTATCAGAACTGGCTCGAATTAATTCTTTACACACTTCAGCCTTCTCAAATGTTGCGTGGCTTCCAACTCTTATTCCCAGTTATTGTCTTGGTAAGTGCTCCTTTTAATTGTGAAATTAATGAAAGCTTTACATTGCTACTTACCCACAAATGGTTTATGTTTGCCATTATTAGAAGGATTTTAACAAGTATTCAGAATGTAGGCACCAGATTTATGTTTGGAATTTCTAGAAGTTTGTTTTTAATCTTTTCCCTCTGACTACTAATTTTCTATTGAAATTTTTTGTTAATAATTTTATATCCATTAATTGTATGTTTCATTATGATTCTGGACATGGTTATGCCTAAAAAGAGAAATGTGAATATTGGTTTCTTGTATTTCAACCAATAATAAAAACGAACTATATGTTATAATGCAAAGCTTTTACTTTCTCAGGCACATATTGTAATTCTGCAAGTGCTTGCTTTGTTGCTTCTGATGGCAAAAATCTGAGACTCTATCAAGCTGTGGTAGATGCAAGGAAATTACTGGATGAACTGTCAGATCCAGAATCTTCTGTAAGTATTTCCTAATCTTTATTAATATAGCTAAGCTGATAAGGAATTCTCTTTTAACTTGGCTAGGACTTCTGTTTGTTAGTTGGCATTTAGGGGAATGAGGATATATTCTGGGCTCTCTGTGACAAATTTATTTTTTTTGTGTGTGTTCCAAGGTATATGAATCAAAATTGTAGTCTATATCATGTATCAGCACATTTTACATTTGAGAAATAAATATGATTTTTAAGAATATCATAATTTCTTGACGTTTTTCATTCTCTGGTTCTGCTAATTTTTCTTTGTTTTACCTCACTCTATGTTTAGATTGGAAAATTGGAATTTTTCTGAGATTGATTCACTATTTTAAAAAAACCCAGTGGTTAGAATGTTATCAGTGGGTGGCAGTATCTTATTCTGGTAGCTCTGTATGTGAACTGAAAGTCATGTATGTTAGTTAATATTAAGATTTGAATAGTGAATTTTCCGCTTACCTATAAAAACAAGCCTTTTTAAAAAACACCTGTTCTAATAAAAATGTTTGCAATATTGAAAATGAGAGACTGTTTTTGAGTGCCTAGTATGTACCCCTAGATATGCAGGGAATATGTTATATAAGTTTCATCAGTATCTGTGTTTAAAGGGCTTTTAATTTAGATGAGAGGAATTATTAATAAAAGGTTAAATAGCAGTTTAAGACAGAAGAGGTGTCTGAGGGTGGTATGCAATTAATTGCCAAACAGATGGCACTGGAAGTTATTTCATAGTTCAGAGGAGAGAGATCAGATTAGGGCAATCATAAAAATGTTCATTAAGGGGAATATTTGTTTAGTTTCTGACAGATGGATAAGATTTAGAAAGAAAAATCCTTTGTTTCTACTTGAATGAGAAAATGACCTGGAAGTGTGGATACAGGAAGTACATGTACAAATAAGGTTTGTTCCAAAAACAGTGAGAAAAGCAGCTGGACTGGAGTCAAAGGTTTGGCACAGAGAAAATTTAGAAAAGTAGCAGCTTAAAATTACAGAGTTGGAAGATACTTTAAAGGTCACCTAGTCTAACCAGCCATCTGATGCTTTATTTCCATCCACCATGTTCTTGCCAATTTGTCATCTGACTTCCAAGGAGGGGAACTTAACTGTAAATGCAGCTCATTCTGTCTTAAGAATTAACCTCAATATAATATTGAAATTAAATGTGTATTCCTTAAATTCTGCTTGTTAGCCTTAGTTACATTTAGAATAAGTCTAGTATTTCTTGCATATGAGAGCACCTCAGATAGTAGAAAACTATCTTGTAACCCCTGAAACTTTTTTCCTCAAGCCAACCCTGTTTTCCCTCTACCCATACATTTCTCTGTTTTATATTTCACCCTGGCTACTCTTGTTAGCAGTTTTTAGTTTGTCTGCACTCTGGGTATTATAGGATAGCTAGAATATAGCAGTGTTATTATGGCTTTTCTCATTAGATGCTATTATGATTTGACCCTCATGCCACATTCTTTGTATGTCATTGATTCATATTGAGCTGACTCTCAAATATCCCAAAGTCTTCCTTTACCAGTAAGCCATTCTGTATTTGTGCATTTGAGTTTGGGACCCAAATGTAGGCTTATTTCCCCTATTATACTTCATCTTGCTAGGCTCAACTTAACAGTATAATCTTTTAGTATGTTTTGAGTCCAGATTCTGTTATTTGTGTTACTGCTTTATGACCTATATCATGAGCCTATTTGATGAATGTTGTTCTACATCTTCATCTAAATCAATTGTAAAAATGTTAAACAGGACAGTATTAAGAAAGAGCCTATCACTGTACATTTGTCTCCACTTTTACTGTCTGACATATTTCTCCAGCTTATCCCTAGGATTTCCATGAGGCAACTTGTCATGTATTTGGCTGAAATAAAATATACTCTGCCTACCAAATCTTAATGCAGTCAAAAAAGGAAGTCAAATTTTAAAGAGGTGATTGTTTTAATGCATAGTAGGCTGAATCTGAATATATGTACCCTGATATTTCTTGATGACTAAAACGTACTAAATGGGCACCGAGCTTTTAAGTCAGATTTGCTGAAGTATGTTGTCTTCCTTTTTGAAAATTAAAGTTTGCCTATTTTAGTCTTTTGACTGTGGCCTTCCCCAGGATTTCTGAGAGAATGTCTTCTGTGGGTCATTGATTTCATTTGCAAAATTTCCCAGTAACCTGGAAATTGTTTCTGTATTATTTTTACAGAAAATATAAACTCATTTACAACACACACATTCTTGGAATTTATTTATCTTGGTCTTCTACTCCCCTTTAACCAATATACTATTTTTTCTAAGCATTTTTCATTTAAGTTAAAAAGAAATGCTTATTCACTATAGAAAACTTTCATTTCTTTCAATTTTGCAAGCTAAATTCTTGAAATAAAAGACCAGAGACAAAGTAGGAGTTAGGAGTTCTTTATTCTCTGAATCTTTATTAACATTATATCAGCCTGTGTTAAAGGGCTTATCTTTTTCTTTTTAATCGGAAAACAATAACTTACTCAGTGATTCAGTTAAGTTTTAAATAAATTTTTAATTTTAGAATAGTTTTAGGCTTAATAGAAAAGTTGCAAACCCAGTACAGAGTTCTCATATACCCCGCAGACTGTTTTCCCTATTTTAATATCTTATATTACCAGAATACATTTGTCACAAGTAAGATCCCATCTTTGGTATGGTACAATTAAACTTTAGACTTTATTATAAAGACGTAACTGGTTCTTTTTTTTTATTAAGGTATCCTTGATATACAATCTTATGAAGGTTTCACATGAACAACATTGTGGTTTCAACATTCACCCATACTGAGTCCTCACAGCCACCCCTCCCTATTGTACTCACTGTCTATCAGTGTAGTAAGATGCTATAGAGTCATTTCTTGCCTTCACTGTGCTGTACTGCCTTCCCTGTGATCTACCTATATTGTAGTTATGAATTATATATGTACTGCCTTCCCTGTGACCTACCTATATTATAATTATGAATTATAGCCCTCCTCTTTCCCCATCCACCCTCCCCCTCCCCTCCCCTTTGGTAACCACTATCTCTCCGAGTCTGTGAGTCTGCTGCTGTTTTGTTCCTTAGGTTTTATTTTGTTCTTATACTCAACAAAAGAGTAAAGTCATTTGGTACTTGTCTTTCTCTGCCTGGCTTATTTCACTGAGCATAATACCCTCTAGCTCTATCCATAAATATGCTGCAAATAATAGGATTTGTTTTCTTCTTATGGCTGAATAATATTCCATTGTGTATATGTACCACATCTTCTTTATCCATTCATCTACTGATGGACACTTAGGTTGCTTCCATATCTTGGCTATTGCAAATAGTGCTACAAAAAACATAGGGGTGCATATGTCTTTTTGAATCAGGGATCTTGTTTTCTTCAGGTAAATTCCTAGGAGTGAAATTACTGGGTCAATGGTGTTTCTATTTTTGTTTTATGAGGAACCTCCATACTGCTTTCCACAACAGTTGAACGAGCTTAAATTCTGACCAACAGTGTAGGAGGGTTCCCCTTTCTCCACATTCTTTCCAGCATTTGTTGTTTCTTGTCATTTGGATGTGGCAATCCTAACTAGTGTGAGGTGATATCTTGTTGTGGTTTAATTTGCATTTCCCTGATTATTAGCAGTGTGGACGATCTTTTTATGTGTCTGTTGGCCATCTGAATTTCTTCTTTGGAGAAGTGTCTGTTCAGATCCTCTGCCCATTTTTAAATCAGATTGTTTAGGTTATAAGTGTTGAGACATGTGAATTCTTTATATATTTTGGATGTTAACCCCTTATTGGATAAGTCATTTATGAATATATCCTCCCATACTGTAGGATGCCTTTTTGTTCTGCTTATGGTGTCCTTCGCTGTACAGAGGCTTTTTAGTTTGATGTAGTCCCACTTGTTCATTTTTTATTTTGTTTCCCTGGCCTCGGAGATGTGTTCAGGAAAAATTTGCTAATGTTTATATTCAAGAGATTTTTGCCTATGTTTTCTTCTAAGAGTTTTATAGTTTCATGACTTCCATTCAAGTGTTTGATCCATTTCAAGTTTACTTTTGTGTATGGAGTTAGACAGTAATCCAGTTTCATTTTCTTATATGTAGCTGTCCAGTTTTGCCAACACCAGTTGTTGAAGAGGCTGTCGTTTCTGCTTTGTATATTCATGGCTCCTTTATTGTATATTAATTGGCCATGTATGTGTGGGTTTATATGTAAGCTCTCTATTCCATTCCATTGATCTATTGGTCTGTTCCTGTGCCAGTACCAAATTGTTTTGGTTACTTTGGCTTTGTGTAGAGCTTGAACTTAAAGGAGTGTAATCCCCAGCTTTTTTCTTCCTTCTCAGGATTGCTTTGGATATTTGGGTCTTTTGTGGTTCCATATGAATTTTAAAGTTATTTGTTCTAGTTTGTTGAAAAATGCTTTGGTATTTTGATAGGGATTGCATTGAATCTGTAGATTGCTTTGGGCAGGATGGCCATTTTGACAATATTAATTCTTTCTATCCATGAGCACAGGATGTATTTCCATTTATTGGTATCTTTAATTTCTCTCATGAGTGTCTTGTAGTTTTCAGAGTATAGGTCATTCACCTTGTTCATTAGGTTTATTCCTAAGTATTTTACTATTTTTGATGCAATTGTAAATAAGTTGTTTTCCTGATTTCTCTTTCTGCTAATTTGTTGTTAGTATATATAGGAATGTAACAGATTTCTGTGTATTTACTTTGTATCCTGCAACTTTGCTGAATTCAGTTATTAGTTCTAGTAGTTTTTTGGTGGAGTCTTTAGGGATTTCATTGTATAATAACATGTCATCTCCAAACAGGGACAGTTTAACTTTTTCCTAATCACTTTGATGCCTTTTAATTCTTTGTGCTGGCTGATTGCTGTGACTAGGACCTCCAGTACTGTGTTGGGAAAAAGTGGTGAGAGTGGGCATCCTTGCCTTGTTCATGACCTTAGAGGAAAAGCTTTTAGCTTTTCACTGTTAAGTATGATGTTGGCTGTGAGTTTGTCATATATGGCCTTTATTATAACATTGAAGTACTTACCTTTGTACCCATTTTGTTGAGAGTTTTTATCATGAATGGGTGTTGAATATTGTCAAATGCTTTTTCAGCATCTATTGAGTTGATCATGTTGTTTTCATCTTTTTTGTTAATGTGGTATATGACATTGATTTACAAATACTATACCATTCTTGCATACCTGGAATAAATCCCACTTGGTCATGATAGATGATTTGTTTGTTTGTTTGTTTGTTATTACTATTTTTTTTTAGTATCAGTGATCTACAATTACATGAGCAACATTATGGTTACTAGCCCCCCCCATCACCAAGTACCCCCCCACAAACCCCATTATAGTCACTGTCCATCAGCGTAGTAAAATGCTATAGAATCACTACTTGTCTTCTCTGTGTTGTACAGCCCTCCCCATGCCCGCCACCCTACATTATGTCTGCTAATCGTAATGCCCCTTTTTCCCCCTTATTCCCTCCCTTCCCACCCACCTACCCTCCCCAGTCCCTTTCCTTTTGGTAACTGTTAGTCCATTCTTGGGTTCTGTGAGTCTGCTGCTGTTTTGTTCCTTCAGTTTTTTTCTTTGTTCTTATACTCCACATATGAATGAAATCATTTGATACTTGTCTTTTTCTGCCTGGCTTATTTCACTGAGCATAATACCCTCTTGCTCCATCCATGTTGTTGCAAATTGGATGATCTTTTTGATGTATTTTTGAATTCAGTTTGCTAATATTTTGCTGAGGATTTCTGTATCTGTGTTCATCAGGGATAATTGGTCAGTAATTTTCCTTTTTTGTGATGTCTTTGCTTGGTTTTGGTATTAGAGTGATGCTGGCCTCATAGAATGAGTTTGGAAGTATTCCTTCCTCTTCTACTTTCTGGAAAACTTAAAGGAGGATAGATATTAGCTCTTCCTTAAATGTTTGATAAAAGTCAATGGTGAAGCCATCTGGTCCAGGGATTTTGTTCTTAGGTAGTTTTTTGATTACCAATTCAATTTCATTGCTGGTAATATGTTCAGATTTTCTGTTTCTTCCTGGGTCAGTCTTGGAAGGTTGTATTTTTCTAGAAAGTTGTCCATTTCTTCTAGGTTATCAAATTTGTTAGCATATAATTTTTCATAATATTCTCTAATAATTCTTTGTATTTCCATGGTGTCTGTAGTGATTTTTCCTTTCTCATTTCTGATTCTGTTTATGTGCATATGCTTTCTTTTTTTCTTGATTTATTTGGCTAGGCATTTATCTATTTTGTTTATTTTCTCAAAGAACAGGTTCCTGGTTTCATTGATTCTTTCTATTGTTTTATTCTTTGCAATTTTATTTACTTTTACTCTGATCTTTATTATGTCCCTCTTACTGACTTTGGGCCTCATTTGTTCTTCTTTTTCTAGTTTCATTAATTGTGAGTTTAGACTGTTCATTTGGGATTGTTCTTGTTTCCTGAGGTAAGCCTCTATTGCTATATACTTTCCTCTTAGAACTGCCTTGCTGTATCCCAAAGGTTTTGTTGTGTTGAGTTGTTTTCATTTGTCTGCAAGTATTGCTTGATTTCTGTTTTAGTCATTGATACATGAATTATTTGGGAGCATATTGTTAAGTCTCCATGTACTTGTGGCCTTTTTTGGTTTTTTTGCATAATTTATTTCTAGTTTCATACCTTTGTGGTCTGAGAAGCTGGTTGGCACAATTTCAGTCTTTTGAATTTACTGAGACTCTTTTTATGGTCTGGTATATTGTCTATTCTGGAAAATGTTCCATATACACTTGAGAAGAATGTGTATCCTGCTGCTTTTGTGTGGAGTGTTCTATAGGTGTCTGTTAGGCCCATCTGTTCTAATGTGTTGTTCTGTGTCTCTGCTTCCTTACTTATTTTCTGTCTGGTTGATGTGTCTTTTAGAGTGAGTGGTGTGTTGAAGTCTCCTAAAATGAATGTGTTGCATTCTCTGTACCTCTAATTCTGTTAGTATTTGTTTCACATATTTGGGTGCTCCTATGTTGGGTGCATAGATATTTATAATGGTTATATTCTCTTGTTGGACTGACCTCTTTATCATTATGTAATTATGTCCTCTTTGTCTCTTGTTACTTTCTTTGTCTTGAAATCTATTTTGTCTGATGTAAGTATTGCTACTCCTGCTTTTTTCTCCCTATTAGTTGCATGAAATATTTCTTTCCATCCCTTCACTTTAAATCTGTGTATGTTTTTGGGTTTGAAGTGAGTCTCTTGTAGGCAGCATATAGACAGGTCTTATTTTTTTATCCATTCAGTGACTATGTCTTTTGATTGGTCTATTCAGTCCATTTACATTTAGGGTGATTATTGATAGATATGTACTTATTGCCATTGCAGGCTTTAGATTTGTGGTTACCAAAGGTTCAAGGGCAGCTTCCTTACTATCTAACCATCTATGTTAACTCACTTATCATTCTATTTCAAACAGAATCTAAAGGTTTTTTTTTTTCCCCTTCTTTTTCTTCCTTCTCTACTCTTTATAGATTAGGTTGAGGTCATATTCTGTACTCTTTGTGCATCCCTTGACTAACTTTGTGAGTAGTTGATTTAATTTCGTGTTTGCTTAGTAATTAATGGGTCTACTTCCTTTACTGTGGTTTTATTTTCTCTGGTGACAGCTATTTAGCCTTTGGAGTATTTCTGTCTAGAGCAGTCCCTTTATGGTACCCTGTAGAAATGATTTGGTGGTGGTGAATTCCCTCAACTTTTGCTTATTTGGAAATTGTTTAATCCTGGCTTCAAATTTAAATGATAATCTTGCTGGGTAGTGTATTCTTGGTTCGAGGCCCTTCTGTTCCATTGCATTAAGTATATCATGACACTCCCTTCTGGCCTGTAAGATTTTTGCTGACAAGTCTACTGATAGCCTGACAGGCTTTCCTTTGTACGTGATCTTTTTTCTCTCTTTGGCTGCTTTCAGTACTCTCTCCTTGTCCTTGATCTTTGCCATTTTAATTATTATATGTCTTGGTGTTGTCTTTTTAGGGTTCCTTGTGTTGGGAGATCTTTGTACTTGCATGACCTGAATGACTATTTCCTTCTCCAGATTGGGGAAGTTTTCAAGAATTATTTACTCAAAGACACTTTTTATCCCTTTTTCTGTCTTTTTCTTCTGGTACCCCTATACTGTGAATATTGTTCCATTTGGATTGTTTGCAAAGCACTCTTATTCTTTCATTCCTAGAGATCCTTTTTTCTCTCTGTCCCTTGACTTGTTTTCCAGTACTCTAATTTCCATTTCATTTACCATCTCCTCTACCTCATTAATCTGCTTTTAAACTCCTCCATTGTATTTTTCATTTCAGATATTGTATTTTTCAAAATTTCTATCTCTTTGTTGATGTCCTCCCTCAGACCTTGCATATCTTTCTGTAGCTCCGTGAGCATGTTTATGCCTTTTATTTTGAAATCTTTATCAAGAATATTGGTGATTTCAGTTTCACTAAGCTCTTTTTCTGGCATTGTTTTCTTATAATTTTCTTTGGACCAAATTCCTTTGCCGCTTCATTTTTTAGTGTTTCCTATAGAATAATAACTTTGTTTAGATCATGCCCTCTAGTGCCCAGAAGCTCAATTTCTTGTGCAGAGCCCCAGCTGTTGGTGAGCAGTGGGTGTGGTGCCTTTCTATCTTGCTTGTAGTGGGCTGGGTGGGCCGTCAGCTGATTGCCCACGAAGGGAAAATACTCTGTGAAGGTGCTGTGTGCCTGCAGCAATGGCAGGGTTTGCAGGCAAGTGGAACAGGCATCTACCAGGAAGAAAGAGCTCAGCTAGGATGGTTTCCTGCCTTCTCAGCGATAGCACCTGCCTCCAGTGCCAGGTCTAGTGGTCCAAGTGGGTAGGGAGAAGCCTCTGTGCTGCCTCCCTGTAGCTGCCATGGGCAGGTCCACCCTCTGGCTGGCCTGGCACAATGGCAGGGGCAGCAGGTGAGTGGACCAGGGTCTACTAGGAGGAAGGAGCAGCAGTTGTGTACCCAAGTGGGCAGTCTCAGGGCTGGATTGCCAGCCAGGGACATGGAATAGCTGAAGCTCCTGAGAGTTGTCAACCTGCTGGGCTGAGTGTGCCAGGATGATTTTGTCCATCTGCCCTTTTTTCTGAGCAGCAGCTCTATGTACTCTTCGCCCCTTTAGTTTCCTTCTTGCTGCTGGGAAGTCCTTCAAACTGTCTGCCTTTCTTTTGTCCCAGAGCTGCCAGTTGTGCATACCTGTTCTCCACAAGTGGCTGGAATCTCAGTCTCTCCGAGTATTCCACACCTCTTTGCTTTCCAACTCCACTAATCTCCAGAGCAACATGTAATGTGAGTTCATGCTCCTGGAGCAGATCTCTGGGGCTGGGTGTTCAGCAGTCCTGGGCTTCTACTCCCTCCCCACTCTGTTTCTCTTCCTCCTGCCTGTGAGCTGGTGTCTGGGGTGGGCTTGGGTCCTGCCAGATCACGGTCTTTGCTACTGTACCCTTTTCCGTGAGGTCTTCTCTTTTCCCCAGATGTAGGCAGTGTGTTCTGCGATCTTCAGGTTGCTCTTTCAGGATTAGTTATATTTGCTGTATTTTCATGTTTTATATGATTTTGGGAGGAGATTTCTGCCTCATTTTTCACACCACCATCTCTTTTTCTGGCCTGATTTTTCTATTAATGTCCTTTTTGTGTTCCAGGATTCCTCCAGAAAACCACACTGTATTTAATCACATATCTCCTTTGCCATGATCTGATATGGGACAGTTTTTCAGTTTTCTTCATCAAGTTTTTCTCATAACTTTGACAGTTTTTCATGGTACTTGTCAGCTCTTTTTTGGAGTTTTCCCTTGTTTTGCATTTATCTGCTATTTTTCTTGTTAGACTGAAGTTATGAGTTTTTGGGAAGTATACCACATATGTGAAGTATTCTCATCACGTTGTGTGAGGGGTACATTCTGCCAACATGGTAACTAGTATCCTCCCTCATTTTTTCCCCAGTCTTGCTAGATGTTTATTTTATTGATGTTTTCAAAGAATCAGCTGTTTCATTGAGCTCTTTGGGTTTTTTTTTCATTTTCATTTTCATTTATTATTTCTACCTTTTATTATTTCCTTCCTTATGCTTGCTCTTTTTTGGGAGGTGTACTTTTCCTAGGTTTCATGGAAAAGACCTGAATTGAAAAATCAATAGGAGCTTGATTTTTCTAGGTTTCATGAGATAGGAACTTGATTTGAAACTTTTTTTGTTTTCTAATATATGCATTTAGTACTGTAAGTTTACCTTTCACTACTGTTTTGTCTTTTCGAGAAGTAATAGTTTCATTTGCATTCATTAATTATATGCTTTGATTTTCCTTGAGAATGGGTTATTTAGATGTTGTTTAGTTTTCAAGTGTTTAGAGATTTTCTTGTCATCTATCTCTTACTGATTTCTAGTTTGATTCCATGGTGGTAGGAGAACATACTTGATGACTACAATCCTTTTAAATTTATTGAGTTTTGTTTTTATGGCCCAGGACATGCTCTGTCTTAGTATATGTACCATGGCAAATTGTAAGAATATATCCTGCTATTGTTAGGTGAGATAATGTATAAATGTCACTTAGCATCTGTTGTGGTTGATGGTTTTGTTGAGTCTTCTAGATTTTTGCTGTTTTTCTAGTTCTGTCAATTGTTGTGAGATGGGTGTTAAAATCTCCAACTATAATTATGAATTGTACATTTCTCCTTCTAGTTCTGTGAGTTTTTGTTTCACATATTCTGTTGCTTTGTTGTTTGCATATACATTTAATCTGAAGTCAAGTTGTTAGCCAGGCCATGCTCTTACTGAAGGATCTCAGGGAAGACCCCTTCTTGCGTCTTCCTGAGTTCTGGGGGCTCCTGGCCATCTGTGGTGTTCCTGCACTGGAAGCTGCAGTACTCTGGTCTCTGCCTTAGTCTTCAAAGGGCCTTCTCTCTGAGTGCCTCCGTGTGTCCTTTCCTCTTATAAGGACACCAGATGTTTGATTTTGCCCCCACCTTAATCTAGTAGGACGTTATTGTGAACTAATTATATCTGCAAACATTCTGTTTTCAAATAAGCTATTTTCAAATATTATATTCTGAGATTCTAGGTAGACATGAATTTTTTTGGCATGAGACTCTATTCAATCTACTATACTGACTTTTCTTCTCATCAGTTATATGTGCAGTTGAATAGTCAGAAACCTCCAAAGTCTTTTGACCCTCCAAACTCTCTAGAGCCATTTTCACTTTTAGAGTCTCATGCTGTGAGGGATTCTGAGATTTTTGCCTTTCTAAACTGTAGGCTACAGAGCCTTTTCCTTATTGTTTATTTTAAACTCTTGATCAATTTCCCATTATTTCTGCTCATCTTTTTTGTTTTTTTGTAAGTCAGATCAGTAATTCTCCTGGTTACTTCCTTTACTAATTATGAGTTGAAATATAGCAAGAAGTTGTCCCTTACTGTCCTTGTCCTCAAATGAGATTTTTAGTAGGTGTTAAGTAGAGGCTAGCTTGTTTTCTATGAGAAACATGAAAAGATTTGAATTTTATTCTGTGAATCAAGAGGTGAATTTTTGGATAGGGAAGTAAAGTGGTTAATTTGCAGGATGGAGTGTGGTAGGTAGTTACTGGAAGCATGGAGATAGGAGGAAAGGAAATCTATTGAGGTCTTCTAAACATGTGGTAAAACGAACCAAGCTAGAGTGAGATTTGGTAAACAGGGGAAGAGAAGAGTAGGGCTTAGTAGTTGGTAAAATATGGATATAAAAGAGACGATTCTAAGGTTTCTATTTTGTGTTGGTGGGTCCACTAGCTGTAACAAGGTATTTATGAGATTTGATGGTGGCTTAAGTTTGGAATATATATTGAGTGGGAGATAGCAAAGTGTAGTTTAGAAACTGTTTTACAGGCAATTGACAATAAATTACTAATGTTCCACGTCAGGTACCAGTGTACATTTGGTATTTATTATTATGAAGACATTACTTGAAGTCATTAGACCTCTAAAGGCATAAATAATAATTAATGTTCATAGATGTAATCCTGAGTCATCAAGAAATTATTTAGGTTTAACAAACTGTTTATAAAAGAAGGGATTTAATTAAGATTAAAAAAAAATTTCCATCTGAAGTATTGAAGATATAGTTGTTTTGATGCCTAAAAGGAAAAGAAAACTTTGGAACTTTCTTGCCCAGTGATGCTAGGTTAGTGAAATTCATTCGTTCAACAACTATTTAGTGAGTACTTACAGTACTTTTAGTGAAGTATTCTATATACTGTTCAATGATTGAATAATGGGAGAAGGGCAGTCTGGCATTGAAATGTAGGGTGGTTTAGTATCTGTTGCTATTACTAAAAATAAGCTTTTTAAAGTAGGAACAATCTAAAGTGTAATTTCTTATTAATTTATTCAGTCTTTAATTTTTATTGAGGACCCATTGTGCATTAGCTGTAAGGTATGAAAAAAATAAATGTGAAATTGTAACAAGTGCTGAGGATATTAAAATGAACAGAAGTATTTCTTACCCCCAAGGACCTTTTATCTACTGAGTAGTACAAATATGTAAATATGGTATGTAAAAGTGCTATATCAGAGGGAAGAACAGGCTATCACAGGATTTGAAGCTTGCTTAATTGACCTTCATTTAACCAACTCACTGGATTCATTGATGTTGTTCATTCCTTCTGGAAAATATAAGACTGCTGCCCCTAGAAAGTAGGCTACCCTTAGTACATCGGTCCTTTTAATAGTAGCAATAACAAAGTCATGTAGTAATTATCGTGTGCCAGGCTCCCTTCTAACTGCTTTACAGCTGTTAAGTCATTTAATCCTTCCAGGAACTCTAAGAAGAAAATAATGTTATCATCCAGACTTTAGAGGTAAGGACTTCCAGTACCATGTTGAATAGTAGTGGCGATAGTAGGTCTTCTTGCTTGTTTCTAATCTTAGAGGGAAGCTTTCAGTCTTTTTCTATTGAGTATGATGTTAGCTATGGGCTTCTCATATATGGTTTTTTATTATGTGGCAGTAGTTTCCTTCTATTCATAGTTTGTTGAGTGTTTTTATCCTGAAAGGATGTTGAATTTTATCACCATTAAATCAGTGTCTCTTTTGGGGAATGTGTGTCTAGGACTTCCTATTCCACCATTTGCTGATGTCACCTTTCTATTCTTCCTTGCTTTCTTGCAGTCTATTCTTAGTGTAGTCAGAATGATATTTTTAATGTGGAATTAAATTGTGTTACTCTTCTGAGCCACTAAATGTATAGCAACTTGTAAGACCCTATAGGCTCTACCTCCTACCTCCTATCCTGCTTCCCCTCCCTCTCTGACTGTATTTTTCCATCCCTTCTTTTGGTTTCTACCACACTAGTCTCTTTGCTCGTTCTGGAATATGCCCCACACTCTCCCTTAGAGTCTTTTCCTTACTGCTCTCTCTGCCTGGAATAACATGCCTCAGATAACACATGGCTTGTGTTCTTGCCTCCTTTAGGTCTTTAGTTGGGTGAGGCCTTCTGTCCACTCCTGCCCAATGCTTCCTGTTCACTTTCCCACTTTGTATTTCCCTTAGCACTTAGCACCATTGGACAGACAATTTGTTTTATTTATTTACTTGTGTGCTGTCGGTCTTCATTTGAATGTAAGGTAAGGGCAATCCTGTACCCCAGTGTCTGATACCTGCTGAGCATACTCAATAAATATTTGTTGAGTAAATGAATAGATTAATGAATATTATGCTGAAAAATGTTATTACCTATGAAGGCAATGGAAAGTTACTCTACCAATTTGTACCTCATCAGCAGAGTATGAGAGCACAGGTTTTTCATGCCATCTTTTTCTTTCTTCTATCAAAATCTTCACTGTTTTGAACTGATATCTAATTATTTTGATGGGTACATTTTTTATTACTGCAGAAATGGAATGGTTTTTTCATTTTTTTTTTTTTGGCTACTTGTATTTCCTTTTTGAACTGTTTGCTCTGTGTTCTTAATGGGATATAGTATCTGAGAAAGAAGACCATACTAAGTAGGAGAAGCAACATGAAGACCTTTGCATTTCGTGGGGAAAGAACACCTTGGTAAAGGTCGCACTTTGTCAGAAGCAGTCAGTACCACCTTGACCTAGTCTCTGTGTCAGGGCCTAGGCAGGATGCTCATAAAGGCTTAAATGAGGAGAGTTCAGTGAAATGACTCCTTATAGAGGTGAGCACATGGTTAACCCACATGGGATAATAAAGTGCTTTAGTCTAGCAACAGGACAAAGCTGTTATTATTCTGTGTTAGACAAAATAATTGACCCCATGAAGATGTCCACATGCTAATCCCAAGAATCTATGAGTATGTTACCTCACATGGCCAAAGAGACTTTGTAGATGAGAATAAATTAAGGTCCTTGAAATGTAGAGATTATACTGAATGGACCCAGTTTAATCACATGAGTCCTTGAAAGGAAGGACTTCCTTGGCTGTGGTAAAAGGGAGCTCAGATCAAGGAAGAATGGTCAGAGAAATTATGTGGCATTGAAGGTGGCATAACAGGGCCATGAGCTAAAACATGTGGTCAGTCTCCTGAAGCTGGAAAACGCAAGGAAGCAGACTCTCCCCTCGAGCCTCCAGGTAGGAAGGCAGCCCTGATGACACCTTGATGTTAGTCTAGTGAGACTCAGGCCACACCTCTGACCTGCAGAATTCTGCAGATAATACATTTATGTTGTTTTAAGCCAGCAAGTCTGTGGTAATTTTTTGCGGGCAGCAGTAAAAAAATATCTCTCTGTGCCTGAAGGGACAAGAAGAGAAGTAACAGTGCGCCAGAGCCTGGTGGGAGCTAGAGCCGTAGAAGAGGAGCTGCTTGCTGGGAGAGGTAGCTGCAAAGGAAGGTGGTCACTGCCAGAACTGTGGTCAGCAAGGGGACTCAAACTGGCTTCTGTCTCTTCCCTCCTATCTCTGGCCAGTGCCTCCCATTGACAGAATTCAACCTGAAGCTGAAGAGGGCCTGGTAGACAGGTGATAGTCCAAAAGTCGGCTTCTTGGGGCAGGAACAAGGCAGATGAGGATGGAGAAAGGGTCAAGGTATAGATGTAAATAAGAATAGCCAGCAAAGTCCACTCCTTTTACCTTTCAGCATCTATTCCTGTTCTTTATTTAGATGGAGAAACTTTTATCTCCAGCACAGGGAAAACACAGATTCCCATTTGCATTTTATCATTTTGTAATGATGCCAGTTCAGTCACAGTCCCACTTGGAACCTAAACGGTAGTTGTTGCACGATCAGGACTTGTCACAGCAGGGAAACTGAGGAAGAAGAGACAACATGAAGGGGAGCTGTCATAGCCCTGCTTCTGTAGATTGTCACGGAGTCTAAATCCCACAGTCACAGCCTCCACCCCCAACAAACTCCTTTTTCCCTCACACTTTTGTCAGCACTTGGGTGTTTGCTGTGTTGGCCCAAACATTCTCCAGGATCCAAGTCCTTTGAGATCCTGTCTTTTTTAAGTTCCTGCTGTTTCCCATCAACTTTAAAAAATATTAGGTTATGGGAGTACAAAAATTCTTGGGTTCCAGACGGTCTTTCTTGCCCTCATTTTTCAGTAACATACCAGGAGCAACCACCCTGACAAGCCACTTTTCTCTGCATATTTATGAAATAGCATGAGTTCAAAATAGTTGGGGGGCAGTCTCAGCTCCCACTATAATGGAACTCTGATGGCTTCTCTGATGGAAATATTTGTTCCTTGAACAAAAGCACCTTCCGTACAGACACATCAAGCCCAGGATTTTAAGGACAGAAGAGAAAAGTTTTTTTTATAGGTTGGTTACTAGGTGTAATAGGGAGAGGGGTTACTCCTACCTCTATCCTGTGGTTTGCAGACCTGGCTATGGAAGAAATGGCATCTTACTAATTTAAGACATATACTGCAGTGTGGAGGACAGCACCCCAGCCTTATAGGGCATTGTTCCCCAGCTGGTGCTGTAACTTTAGTAGGCATTCGGCTGTTCTGGTAAGCCAGCTGCTCTAGGTAAAAGCCACTTGATTAACTCAAGTTTTGTGGGAGTAGAACTAGCATACTTCTTTCACATGGCTGGAACTAGGGTGGGTGAGGAGCTCACCTTGGGTAAAAAACTTTAGGGAGTGCCAAAAAACATATAATCATGGTTAATATTATTTTATTCTTCTCAATTTTATTTATTTCTTCTCTGATCTTTATTATGTCCCTCCTTCTGCTGACCTTAGGCCTCATTTGTTCTTCTTTTTCCAATTTTGATAGTTGTGACATTAGACGGTTCATTTGGGATTGCTCTTCCTTTTTTAAATATGCTTGGAGTGCTATATACTTTCCTCTTAAGACTGCTTTTGCTGCGTCCCACAGAAGTTGGGGCTTAGTGTTGTTGTTGTCATTTGTTTCCATATATTGCTGGATCTCCATTTTGATTTGGTCATTGATCCATTGATTATTTAGGAGCGTGTTGTTTAGCCTCCATGTGTTTGTGAGCCTTTTTGCTTTCTTTGAACAGTTTATTTCTAGTTTAATGCCTTTGTGGTCTGAAAAGTTGGTTGGTAGGATTTCAATCTTTTGGAATTTACTGAGGCTCTTTTTGTGTCCTAGTATGTGGTCTATTCTGGAGAATGTTCCATGTGCACTTGAGAAGAACGTGTATCCTGTTGCTTTTGGATGTAGAGTTCTGTAGATGTCTATTAGGTCCATCTGTTCTAGTGTGTTGTTCAGTGCCTCTGTGTCCTTACTTATTTTCTGTCTGGTGGATCTGTCCTTTGGAGTGAGTGGTGTGTTGAAGTCTCCTAGAATGAATGCATTGCATTCTATTTCCTCCTTTAGTTCTGTTAATATTTGTTTCAGGTATGTTGGTGCTCCTGTATTGGGTGCATATATATTTATAATGGTTATATCCTCTTGATGGACTGAGCCCTTTATCATTATGTAATGTCCTTCTTTGTCTTTTTTTACTTTCTTTATTTTGAAGTCTGTTTTGTCTGATACCAGAATTGCAACACCTGCTTTCTTCTCTCTGTTGTTTGCTTGAAATATCTTTTTCCATCCCTTGACTTTAAGTCTGTGCGCGTCTTTGGGTTTGAGGTGAGTCTCTTGTAAGCAGCATATGGATGGATCTTGCTTTTTTATCCATTCTATTACTCTGTGTCTTTTGATTGGTGCATTCAGTCCATTTACATTTAGGGTGATTATTGAAAGGTATGAATTTATTGCCATTGCAGGCTTTAAGTTTGTGGTTACCAAAGGTTTAGGGTTAGCTTCTTTACTGTCTTACTGTCTAACTTAACTCGCTTGTTGAGCTATTATAAACACAATCTGATGATTCTTTATTTCTCTCCCTTCTTATTCCTCCTCCTCCCTTCTTCATATGTTGGGTGTTTTGTTGTGTGCTCTTTTTAGGAGTGCTCCCATCTAGAGCAGTCCCTGTAGGATGCCCTGTAGAGGTGGTTTGTGGGAGGCAAATTCCCTCAACTTTTGCTTGTCTGGGAATTGTTTAATCCCTCCTTCATATTTAAATGATATTCGTGCTGGATACAGTAGTCTTGGTTCGAGGCCCTTCTGTTTCATTGCATTAAGTATATCATGCCATTCTCTTCTGGCCTGTAGGGTTTCTGTTGAGAAGTCTGATGATAGCCTGATGGGTTTTCCTTTGTAGGTAACCTTTTTTTTCTCTCTGGCTGCTTGCCTGGCCGGAAGGGAGAAATTTCCCTTTCTGTGGGCGGAATTTGTCTCAGGCTGCTTCTCTGCTTTCGCAGCGCCCGGTGGGGTGATGGATGGGGGGGCTGCTTGACTGTTTGCCTCCGTGAGGGGTCTCAGAGCTGTCGCCCAGGGGGTTAGTGCACCCGGTTTTCCCTGTAATTTCCAGCTGCTGTACTGTGACCTGGGTTGTTTCCGTCAAGCTGTTAAGTCCCTGTCCCTTTAAGACTTTCAAAAAAGCCCCCGCTTTTCTTTGTCACAGGGGCATCAGCTTCAGCACCCGCTCTGAGGTCTACCCCCTGTTCTCCCAGTATCCAGGGCCCCCTGGGCATATACTGTGTCTGCGCTCTGGCCCGGATGGCTGGGGCTGGGTGTTCGGCAGTCCTGGGCTCCGTCTCCCTCCCGCTCTGCCTATTGTTCTCCCGCCGGGAGCTGGGGGGAGGGGCGCTCGCGTCCCGCAGGGCCGGGGCTTGTATCTTACCCCCTTCGCGAGGCGCTGGGTTCTCGCTGGTGTAGCTGCAGTCTGGCCACTGTCCTGCGTCTTCTGGTCTCTCTTTTAGGGCTAGTTGTGTTTGTTGTATTTTCAAAAGTATATATGTTTTTGGGAGGAGATTCCCACTGTCCTACTCACGCCGCCATGTTGGCTCCGCCTCGGTTAATATTATTTTAATGCAACATTTTAAACAATCAGAATTAATGCAGAAAAATCTGTGATGAACAAAATGCCAAAATTTTAAATAAAGACAGAATCTAACAGTGTCATGATGAGCCACATTGAAGTCTGAAGAAGGAAGAATGTGTACCTGTGGAGAAAGTGAAGGTTCCTGTGGCCAGGATTCTCACCTGATCCTGGTCGACTAGCTCACTACACACATGGGCAATATGTTGTTACTGACTCTATGTAAAGAGCTCCACCCAGTGCTCTGGGCCACACAGCTGCAGGAGAGCCGAGACTAGAGTGGTGGCAGCTCGGAGGACAGGGACAGAGACGGCTGTCGGGGTGGAGAGGCCCAGAGGCAGAGTCGACCAGCCTGCTGCATGCAGACTCGCTCTGAGTGGACAGGATTCTAGTGATTGACCTGCTGCCCTGGGAATAAAGTTGGGTATAAACTCTTTAACCCCAAGAACGTTCCACTGTCATTTTCTTCAGTCTCATTGAAACCATAGCGAACTTGTCCGGGGCTGAAACCCATTGGCAAGACAGTACCTTACAAACATGTTTTTGTGTTTTCTTAATGGTTAATTTTCCCCCAGAACATTAAATTAATTGTAAAGTATTGAAAATAGAAAGTAAGTATATTAAAATTCACAGTACTTTTTGTTTTGTTGTGGTTGTTCCCATCCTCCCCATTCCTCACAGTATTTTTTTTAAGTTTAAATATTTTACTTATCAAAAAAACAATTTATTATACTTTTATTTTCATGGATTAATAAAAATAAACTCTTCAATGATATTATCAAAATCTACTTATTGCTTATCTAATTCCCAGTTGAGAGTTGTGAATTACATAGTAAGAGAAAGTAACTTCGAAAGTATGTTTGATGAGTATAAAATTTAATAAGAGGTATGAATATATTTCCTGTCTAAAAATGAATGGAAAAAAAAGAAATTGGAAATATCTGAATTAACAGATGTGATATTACTTATTATTGGAAAAAGGGCATATCAAATAAAAATTAAGGAGATTATTAGTTTCCTACTACTGCTGTAACAAGTTACCACAAACTTGGTAACTTAAAACAACGCGTTAGTGTGCATTTTAACACACCTACTTTTAAAGTTTTCAATATTTTTCGACTACTTTAATGTTCTGGGAAAAAATTAACCATTAAAAAATACATAAAAATATGTCTCTGCAGTTTTGGCTTTTGCCTTAGGTGCTAGTATGGCTCATCAAAATACTATTTGGATCCTGATGTTTTCTTCATGATCATTTTTGCATTAATTTTGATTTTGAAAAAATATTGCATTAGGATATTATTTATCTTGATGTCTTGCCTAAGGGGGATTGCCCCTGGGGAAGTTCATACTGGATTCGGTGAGAACATTAGGTGTAAAAGGATTTATACCAAGCTTTATTCTCAAGGCGGCAGGTTGAGTACTAGAATCACATCTGCCTCTGGGGCAGTCTGCATGCATCAAGCCCTTCTCATTCTCTGCCTCTGGGAAGAGCACTGGGCAGAGCTCTTTATATAGTAAGATCTGCCCTATATCTTTTGTCAATGGGTGTGTAAGCATTAGCATAGCAGTAGGCCAATTACATTATCAAGTAGTGTAGGGGCAAGTGAGGATCCTGGCCATAGGCTTTTTCATTTTCTTTACACTTGATTATTGAGCTTTGGTACAACTTTTAAGTTTTGTGCTCAGAGTTAGTACTTCACTCACTCCATACTAATCTTGGTCCTATCTCCCACTGTAAAGTGAATTCCTTGGGCAGTGGAAGGTGAGGTTGAGTGGGATTCTGTGGTGTTGAATAAGGCATTGGGTGAGCCCATTTAGTTGTACTGCCAGCAGAAGAATTTTGGGCAGGGAAGGAAAATCCTTAGCTGGAATAGATATTTACTCCTGTGAAGGAATCTCAACCTTGGCTGCATATTGGAAGCACCTGAGTAGCTTGTAAAACACCTGATGATCAGATTGTACCCCAGGTCAATAAGTCAAACTGAATGGGCCGGAAGCATCAGTGATTGTTAAAGCTCCCCAGGTGATTGAATGTGTAGCCAAGACTGAGAATCATTGATTTAGACTTCTTAAACTTTAGTATGTAAACAAATCATATGGAAATCTTGTTAAAATGCAACTATATTAGTATTTGGGCCAGAGAGTCTGCTTGTATACAAAGCTGTTGGATGCTGCTAGTCCACTGACCACACTTTGAGTAGCAAAGATTCATGGCATGTTGGAGAAATTCCAGTGTTGTAGGCCACAGTTGAGTCCAGATTTAAATGAGCAAACCCAACAGACTGTTGACACCACTTGCAGCTGTCAGAGCTAACACTTTAAATCTTGGATCTTAAATCCGGAGTCTCTCTCTACCCATAACAGTAAATGTAGCCCTGCTCAACCATGTATTTTGTCCCCCTTGGTCTGGTAACCTTAGAATCTATTCCCATACGTGCTCTCTGGAACCATGCTGATATGAATGGCGGGAGCTGGGGGTCCTATGACTCCAGTGTATAAGCCATTTTCCCAGAGCTGACCTTGTACTCATACTCTTAGGCTAACCAGGGGTTCTGACACTCTTAGCAGCCTGGGGGCAGTAAGAAGTAATGAAACGAAGGTGTGGTATGTTTATATTGCTGCACTATTTACAATAGCCAAGCCATGGAAGCAATCTAAGTGTCCATCAGTAGATGAATGGATAAAGAAGATATGTGGTACATATACACAATAGAATATTATTCAGCCATAAAAAGAAAATAAATCCTACCATTTGAAACAACATGGATGTATCTACAGGGTATTATGCTCAGTGAAGTAAGCCAGGTGGAGAAAGACAAGTACCAAATGATTTCACTCATTTGTGGAGTATAAAAACAAAGCAAAACTGAAGGAACAAAATAGCAATGGACTCATAGACACCGAGAAGGGACTAGTGGTTACCAAAGGGGAGGGGTTGGGAAAGATGGGTGGGGAGGGAGAAGAGGTTTAAGGGCACTATAATTCACAGTCACAATGTAGGTAGGTCCCAGGGAAGGTAGGAAAGCATGGGGAAGACCTCTGTAACATCTTACTATGCTGATAGTGACCACAATAGAGGGGGTGAAGAGTTGACAATATGGATGAATGTTGAAACCATTGTGCTGTTTATTTGAAACCATCATAAGATTATACATCAGGGGAGGAGCCAAGATGGCAGTGTGAGTAGGGCAGCAGAAATCTCCTCCCAAAACCATATATATTTTTGAAACTACAACAAATACAACTAATCCAAAAGGAGAGACCAGAAGATACAGTACAACAGCCAGCCTACATCTATATCTGTGAGAACTCAGCACCTCACGAAGGGGGTAAGATACCTGCAGAGAAATATGCAAAAGCTAAAGGATCAAGTTAGGAGGGAGAATACAGAAATAAAACAATCTCTGGAAGTACTTAAGAGTAGACTAGATGAGGTGAACACAGAGAAGCTGAGGCAGAGAGAGATAAAAGGATCTCAAGGAATGAAAGAATATTAAGAGAACTGTGTGACCAGTCCAATTGGAACAATATTCACATTATAGAGGTACCAGGAGAAGAAGAGAGAGAGAAAAAGGGTTAGAAAGTGTCTTTGAAGAAATAATTGCTGAAAACTTCCCAAAACTGGAGGAGGAAATAGTCTCTCAGACCATGGAAGCCCACAGAACTCCCAACACAAGGGACTGAAGGAAGACAACACCAAGATGCATAATAATAAAAATGGCAAAGATCAAGGACAAGGATAGAGTATTAAAGGCAGCCAGAGAGAGAAAAAGGTCACCTACAAAGGAAAACCCATCAGGCTATCATGAGACTTCTCAACAGAAACCTTACAGGCCAGAAGAGAATGGCATGATATATTTAATGCAATGAAACAGAAGGGTCTTGAACCAAGAATACTGTATCCAGCAAAATTATGATTTAAATATGAAGGAGGGATTAAACAATTCCCAGACAAGCAAAAGTTGAGGGAATTTGCCTCCCACAAACCACCTCTACAGGATATTTTAGAGGGACTGCTCTAGATGGAAGCACGCCTAAAGCTAAATAGATGTCACCAGAGAAAATAAAATCACAGCAAAAAAAACAGACCAACCAAATACTAACTAAAGGCAAAAAATAAAATCAACTACTCACAAAAGCAGTCAAAGGAAACACAAAAGAGCACAGAATAAAACACCTAACATATAAAGAATGGAAGAGGAGGAATAAGAAGGGAGAGAAATAAAGAATCATCAGACAGTGTTTATAATAGCTCAATAAGTGAGTTAAGTTAGACAGTTAGATAGGAAAGAAGCTAACCTTGAACCTTCGGTAACCACGAATCTAAAGCCTGCAATGGCAGTAAGTACATATCTTTCAATGATCACCCTAAATGTAAATGGACTGAATGCACCAATCAAAAGACCCAGAGTAATAGAATGGATAAAAAAGCAAGACCCATCTACATGCCGCTTACAAGAGACTCACCTCAAACCCAAAGACATACACAGACTAAAAGTCAAGGTATGGAAAAAGATATTTCATGCAAATAATAGGGAGAAAAAAGCAGGTGTTGCAGTACTAGTATCAGACAAAATAGACTTTAAAACAAATAAAGTGACAAGAGATAAAGAAGGACATTACATAATGATAAAGGGCTCAGACCAACAAGAGGATATAACCATTATAAATATTTATGCACCCAATACAGGACCACTGACATATGTGAAACAAATACTAACAGAATTAAAGGAGAAAATAGAATTCAATTCATTCATTTTAGGAGACTTCACCACACCACTCACTCCAAAGGACAAATCCACCAGACAGAAAATAAGTAAGGACACAGAGGCACTGAACAACACACTGGAACAGATGGACCTAATAGATATCTACAGAACTCCACTCCCAAAAGCAGCAGGATACACATTCTTCTAAAGTGCACATGGGACATTCTCCAGAATAGACCACATACTAGGCCACAAAAAGAGCCTCAGAAAATACAAAAAGATTGAAATTCTACCAACCAACTTCTCAGACCACAGACGTATAAAACTAGAAGAAATAAACTATACAAAGAAAGCAAAAAGGCTCACAAACACATGGAGGCTTAACAACATGCTCCTAAATAATCAATGGATCAATGACCAAATTAAAGTAGAGATCTAGCAATATGTGGAGACAAGTGACAACAACAGCACAAAGCCCCAACTTCTGTGGGATAAAGCAAAGGCAGTCTTAAAAGGAAAGTATATAGCAAATATTTAAAGAAGGAAGAACAATCCCAAATGAATAGTCTAAAGTCACAATTATTGAAATTGGAAAAAGAAGAACAAATGTGGCCCAAAGTCAGTAAGAGGGACATAATAAAGATCAGAGAAGAAATAAATAAAATTGAGAAGAATAAAACAATAGAAAAAAATCAATGAAACCAAGAGCTGGTTCTCTGAGAAAGTAAACAAAATAGATAAACCCCTAGACAGACTTTTAAGAGAAAAAGAGAATCTACACACATCAACAGAATCAGAAACGAGAAAGGAAAAATCACGACAGACCCCACAGAAAAACAAAGAATCATTAGAGAATACTATGAAAATCTATATGCTAACAAGCTAGAAAACCTAGAAGAAATGGGCAACTTCCTAGAAAAATAAAACCTTCTAAGACTGACAAGGAAGAAACAGAAAATCTAAACAGACCAATTACCAGCAATGAAATTGAATCGGTAATCAAAAAACTACCCAAGAGCAAAACCTCCAGGCTAGATGGATTTACTGTGGAATTTTATCAGACATACAGAGAAGACATAATACCCATTCTCCTTAAAGTTTTCCAAAAAATAGAAGAGGAGGGAATACTTCCAAACTCATTCTATGAAGCAAGCATCACTCTAATACCAAAACCAGGCAAAGATACCACCAAAAAAAAAAATTACAGACCAATATCCCTGATGAACGTAGATGCAAAAATACTCAACAAAATATTAGCAAACTGAATTCAAAAATACATCAAAAGGATCATACACCATGACCAAGTTGGATTCATCTCAGGGATGCCAGGATGGTACAACATTTGAAAATCCATCAACATCATCCACCACATCAACAAAAAGAAGGACAAAAACCACATGATCGGAGGGGGCGGAAGATGGCGGCGTGAGTAGAGCAGCGGAAATCTCCTCCCAAAACAACATATATCTATGAAAATATAACAAAGACAACCCTTCCTAGAATAAAGAGCAGAGGACACAGGACAATATCCAGACCACATCCGCACCTGAGAGAACCCAGCGCCTCGCGAAGGGGGTAAGATACAAGCCCCGGCCCTGCCGGAGCCGAGCGCCCCTCCCCCCAGCTCCCGGCGGGAGAAGAGCAGGCAGAGCGAGAGGGAGACGGAGCCCAGGACTGCCGAACACCCAGCCCCAGCCATCCGGGCCAGAGTGCAGGGCCCTCGATACTGGGAAAACAGGGCAGCAAGAACAGTGAGCAGGCACTGGAGGCTGGGCGACAGAGGACATAAGAAAAACGCGCGACCATTTTTTTTTGCTTTTTTGCTGTTTTGTTTTGGCGAGCGCTTTTTGGAAGTCTTAAAGGGATAGGGACCCCAATACTAGGGAAACAGGGCAGAAAGACCGGTGAGCAGAGGCCTGAGGCTGGCACCGGAGAATAAAGAAAAACGAGCGACCACCTTTTTTTTTTTTTTTTTTAATTAAAATCTTTTTTTTTTTTAAATTAAAAAAATTTTTTTTTCTTTTTTTTTTTTGGTGGGCGTTGTTTTGTTTTGGCGGGTGCTTTTTGGAAGTCTTAAAGGGGCAGGGCGGGTCACTTAATCCAAAGGTAGGGAATCCGGGATCTCTGGGCACCCTAACCCCTGGGCTGCAGGGAGCAGGGAGGCCCCATACGGAGATAAATAGCCTCCCAGCAGCTCCTGCTCCAACGAGACTCCACCATTTTGGAGTAGCTGCCCGAGCCAGGCCACGCCCACAGCAACAGCGGAGATTAACTCCATAGCAGCTGGGCAGGAAGCAGAAACCCTGTCTGCACGCAGCTGCGCAGCACAAGCCACTAGAGGTCGCTGTTCTCCCAGGAGAGGAGGGCCACAAACCAACAAGAAAGGAAGTCCTTCCAGCCGTCACTCGTCCCAGTTCTGCAGACTATTCCTATCACCATGAAAAGGCAAAGCTATAGGCAGACAAAGATCACAGAGACAACACCAGAGAAGGAGACAGACCTAACCAGTCTCCCTGAAAAAGAATTCAAAATAAGAATCATAAACATGCTGACAGAGATGCAGAGAAATACACAAGAGAAATGGGATGAAGTCCGGAAGGAGATGACAGATGCCAGAAAGGAGATTGCAGAAATGAAACAAACTCTGGAAGGGTTTATAAGTAGAATGGATAGAATGCAAGAGGCCATTGATGGAATTGAAATCAGAGAACAGGAACGCATAGAAGCTGACAGAGAGAGAGACAAAAGGATCTCCAGGAATGAAACAATATTAAGAGAACTGTGTGACCAATCCAAAAGGAACAATATCCGTATTATAGCGGTCCCAGTAGAAGAAGAGAGAGGAAAAGAGATGGAAAGTATCTTAGAAGAAATAATTGCTGAAAACTTCCCCACACTGGGGGAGGAAGTAATCGAACAGACCACGGAAATACACAGAACCCCCAACAGAAAGGATCCAAGAAGGGCAACACCAAGACACATAATAATTAAAATGGCAAAGATCAAGGACAAGGAAAGAGTGTTAAAGGCAGCTAGAGAGAAAAAGGTCACCTATAAAGGGAAACCCATCAGGCTAATGTCAGATTTCTCAACAGAAACCCTACAGGCCAGAAGAGAATGGCATGATATATTTAATACAATGAAACAGAACGGCCTTGAACCAAGGATACTGTATCCAGCACGACTATTATTCAAATATGACGGTGGGATTAAACAATTCCCAGACAAACAAAAGCTGAGGGAATTTGCTTTCCACAAACCACCTCTACAGAACATCTTACAGGGACTGCTCTAGATGGGAGCACTCCTAGAAAGAGCACAGCACAAAACACCCAACATATGAAGAATCGAGGAGGAGGAACAAGAAGGGAGAGAAGAAAAAAATCTCCAGATAGTGTATATAACAGCTCAATAAGCGAGCTAAGTTAGGCAGTAAGATACTAAAGAGGCTAACCTTGAACCTTTGGTAACCACGAAATTAAAGCCTGCAATGGCAATAAGTACATATCTTTCAATAGTCACCCTAAATGTTAATGGGTTGAATGCGCCAATCAAAAGTCACTGAGTAACAGAATGGATAAAAAAGCAAGACCCATCTATATGCTGCTTACAAGAAACTCACCTCAAACCCAAAGACATGTACAGACTAAAAGTCAAGGGATGGAAAAACATATTTCAAGCAAACAACAGTGAGAAGAAAGCAGGGGTTGCAGTACTAATATCAGACAAAATAGACTTCAAAACAAAGAAAGTAACAAGAGATAAAGAAGGACACTACATAATGATAAAGGGCTCAGTCCAACAAGAGGATATAACCATTCTAAATATATATGCCCCCAACACAGGAGCACCAGCATATGTGAAACAAATACTAACAGAACCAAAGGGGGATATAGACTGCAATGCATTCATTCTAGGAGACTTCAACACACCACTCACCCCAAAGGATAGATCCACTGGGCAGAAAATAAGTAAGGACACGGAAGCACTGAACAACACAGTAGAGCAGATGGACCTAATAGACATCTATAGAACTCTACATCCAAAAGCAGCGGGATATACATTCTTCTCAAGTGCACATGGAACATTCTCCAGAATAGACCACATACTAGGCCACAAAAAGAGCCTCAGAAAATTCCAAAAGATTGAAATCCTACCAACCAACTTTTCAGACCACAAAGGCATAAAACTAGAAATAAACTGTACAAAGAAAGCAAAGAGGCTCACAAACACATGGAGGCTTAACAACACGCTCCTAAATAATCAATGGATCAATGACCAAATCAAAATGGAGATCCAGCAATATATGGAAACAAATGACAACAACAATACTAAGCCCCAACTTCTGTGGGTCACAGCAAAAGCAGTCTTAAGAGGAAAGTATATAGCAATCCAAGCATATTTTAAAAAGGAAGAGCAATCCCAAATGAATGGTCTAATGTCACAATTATCGAAATTGGAAAAAGAAGAACAGATGAGGCCTAAGGTCAGCAGAAGGAGGGACATAATAAAGATGAAAGGAGAAATAAATAAAACTGAGAAGAATAAAACAGTAGAAAAAAAAATCAATGAAACCAAGAGCTGGTTCTTCGAGAAAATAAACAAAATAGATAAGCCTCTAGCCAGACTTATTAAGAAGAAAAGAGAGTCAACACAAATCAACAGTATCAGAAACGAGAAAGGAAAAATCACAACGGACCCCACGGAAATGCAAAGAATTATTGGAGAATACTATGAAAACCTACATGGTAACAAGCTGGGAAACCTAGGAGAAATGGACAACTTCCTAGAAAAATATAACCTTCCAAGATTGACCCAGGAAGAAACAGAAAATCTAAACAGACCAATTACCAGCAACGAAATTGAAGCGGTAATCAAAAAACTACCAAAGAACAAAACCCCCGGGCCAGATGGATTTACCTCGGAATTTTATCAGACATACAGGGAAGACATAATACCCATTCTCCTTAAAGTTTTCCAAAAAATAGAGGAGGAGGGGATACTCCCAAACTCATTCTATGAAGCTAACATCACCCTAATACCAAAACCAGGCAAAGACCCCACCAAAAAAGAAAACTACAGACCAATATCCCTGATGAACGTAGATGCAAAAATACTCAACAAAATATTAGCAAACCGAATTCAAAAATACATCAAAAGGATCATACACCATGACCAAGTGGGATTCATCCCAGGGATGCAAGGATGGTACAACATTCGAAAGTCCATCAACATCATCCACCACATCAACAAAAAGAAAGACAAAAACCACATGATCATCTCCATAGATGCTGAAAAAGCATTTGACAAAGTTCAACATCCATTCATGTTAAAAACTCTCAGCAAAATGGGAATAGAGGGCAAGTACCTCAACATAATAAAGGCCATCTATGATAAACCCACAGCCAACATTATATTGAACAGCGAGAAGCTGAAAGCATTTCCTCTGAGATCGGGAACTAGACAGGGATGCCCACTCTCTCCACTGTTATTTAACATAGTACTGGAGGTCCTAGCCACGGCAATCAGACAAAATAAAGAAATACAAGGAATCCAGATTGGTAAAGAAGAAGTTAAACTGTCACTATTTGCAGATGACATGATACTGTACATAAAAAACCCTAAAGACTCCACCCCAAAACTACTAGAACTGATATCGGAATACAGCAAAGTTGCAGGATACAAAATCAACACACAGAAATCTGTGGCTTTCCTATATACTAACAATGAACCAACAGAAAGAGAAATCAGGAAAACAACTCCATTCACAATTGCATCAAAAAAAATAAAATACCTAGGAATAAACCTAACCAAGGAAGTGAAAGACTTATACTCTGAAAACTACAAGTCACTCTTAAGAGAAATTAAAGGGGACACTAACAGATGGAAACTCATCCCATGCTCGTGGCTTGGAAGAATTAATATCGTCAAAATGGCCATCCTGCCCAAAGCAATATACAGATTTGATGCAATCCCTATGAAACTACCAGCAACATTCTTCAATGAACTGGAACAAATAATTCAAAAATTCATATGGAAACACCAAAGACCCCGAATAGCCAAAGCAATCCTGAGAAAGAAGAATAAAGTAGGGGGGATCTCACTCCCCAACTTCAAGCTCTACTATAAAGCCATAGTAATCAAGACAATTTGGTACTGGCACAAGAGCAGAGCCACAGACCAATGGAACAGACTAGAGAATCCAGACATTAACCCAGACATATATGGTCAATTAATATTTGATAAAGGAGCCATGGACATACAATGGGGAAATGACAGTTTCTTCAACAGGTGGTGCTGGCAAAACTGGACAGCTACATGTAGGAGAATGAAACTGGACCATTGTCTAACCCCATATACAAAAGTAAACTCAAAATGGATCAAAGACCTGAATGTAAGCCATGAAACCATTAAACTCTTGGAAGAAAACATAGGCGAAAACCTCTTAGACATAAACATGAGTGACCTCTTCTTGAACATATCTCCCCGGGCAAGGAAAACAACAGCAAAAATGAGTAAGTGGGACTATATTAAGCTGAAAAGCTTCTGTACAGCAAAAGACACCATCAATAGAACAAGAAGGATCCCTACAGTATGGGAGAATATATTTGAAAATGACACATCCGATAAAGGCTTGACGTCCAGAATATATAAGGAGCTCACACGCCTCAACAAACAAAAAACAAATAACCCAATTAAAAAATGGGCAGAGGAACTGAACAGACAGTTCTCCAAAAAAGAAATACAGATGGCCAACAGACACATGAAAAGATGCTCCACATCGCTAATTATCAGAGAGATGCAAATTAAAACTACAATGAGGTATCACCTCACACCAGTAAGGATGGCTGCCATCCAAAAGACAAACAACAACAAATGTTGGCGAGGCTGTGGAGAAAGGGGAACCCTCCTACACTGCTGGTGGGAATGTAAGTTAGTTCAACCATTGTGGAAAGCAGTATGGAGGTATATCAAAATGCTCAAAATAGACTTACCATTTGACCCAGGAATTCCACTCCTAGGAATTTACCCTAAGAACGCAGCAATCAAGTTTGAGAAAGACAGATGCACCCCTATGTTTATTGCAGCACTATTTACAATAGCCAAGAATTGGAAGCAACCTAAATGTCCATCAATAGATGAATGGATAAAGAAGATGTGGTACATATACACAATGGAATACTACTCAGCCATAAGAAAAGGGCAAATCCAATCATTTGCAGCAACATGGATGGAGCTGGAGGGTATTATGCTCAGTGAAACAAGCCAAGCGGAGAAAGAGAAATACCAAATGATTTCACTTATCTGTGGAATATAAGAACAAAGGAAAAACTGAAGGAACAAAACAGCAGCAGAATCACAGAACTCAAGAATGGACTAACAGGTACCAAAGGGAAAGGGACTGGGGAGGATGGGTGGGTAGGGAGGGATAAGGGGGGGAGAAGAAGGGGGGTATTAAGATTAACATGCATGGAGGGGTAGGAGAAAAGGGAGGGCTGTACAACACAGAGAAGGCAAGTAGTGATTCTACAACATTTTGCTATGCTGATGGACAGTGACTGTAAAGGGGTTTATAGGGGAGACCTGGTATAGGGGAGAGCCTAGTTAACATAATATTCGTCATGTAAGTGTAGATTAGTGATACCAAAAACAAAGCAAAAAAAAAAAAAAGGGCAATTCCTGTGTGGTAACCTCCAACGAGTTATACACAAGGGGATAAAGGGCATATAAAAGTGTAGGCAAAGGGTCTGTTTGTGTTTATACAAAGGATCAAAGCCTAATTGGGCTACCCCGAAAATGAACTAAGATAGGATATGAAAAAGAACTTCCAACATCTGCACTCTCTGGAAGACTCATGCCAGAAGATGATCATCAAAAAACACCAACAAAGATCCACGCACTGCTATAGCTGTACATGCACCCATCCCACCAGTTCCTGGACTTGCCATGGGAATGAGGAACGAGATATCTAAGCTGGCCTGTTCATACAGTAAAACAACAAATTTGGATCTATACTGTTGGAACTCAACCAAGAATTTGGAGAAGTGCAAATTGTAGCGCTCCAAACTCTTACAACTACAGACTATTTACTGTTAAAAGAACATACGGCATGTGAACAGTCCCCAGGAATGGGTTGTTTTAATTTGTCTGATTTCTCTCAGACTGTTCAAGTTCAGTTGGACAATATCCACCATATCATAGATAAGTTTTCACAAATGCCTAAGGTGCCTTAATGGTTTTCTTGGTTTCACTGGAGATGGCTGGTAATTACAGATATGCTTTGGTTATGTAACTATACTCCTATTATGTTAATGTGTGTGCGCAATTTAAGTAGTAGCTTAAAACCTATATAGGCTGAAGTTACTCTACAAGAAGATATGTCAAAGAAATAATCAATCTTCCCATGTTTTCTTCCGCCTGCTACTTCTATAGCTTTCCTTCTTCCTTCCTAATTACAACCCTTAAATAGAATTCGTGCCTCATATCAAATCTACCGAGTATCATAACTCCTCCAAGTGGTAAAGATACCTCAAGACAAATGCTGGGTATAGAAGCCACAGGGCATAAATATGCAAAGAAGTAAAAAGCTAACCTTTTCAAACAATAATTCTTCCCTCTCACTTACCAACTTCACATTTCCCTGTATGGCCCCGGAAGATGACTGGTTAGCCAGAGACGGGTAAGATTCCTCAAGGGAGGAACAACCTAAGACAGGCACAGTCGCAGGGGGGCCATCAGGTGAGAAATTGGGGATCAACAGAGGTGAGGCTTAGAACCTCACCCCCCCTGTTCTGAGAGAAATCTTCTGCATACGTGGATGTTTTATTGCCCTGGTCTAGCTTGGATTAACACATAGTCTACAGGCACACACCTGATCATATCTACATTTGCTCTCTTACAACACTAAACTATGTTTTCTACCTTTATCTTGTATCTACCTACCACTTCAGCATTTTATTAAAAATAATAATAATAAAGAGAGAAATGTGGTATCCACATATAAATCAAGTATAAAAACCAAATGAGTATTCATATTTGAACTGACTGTTTATAGTTCATAATGCATGAGCAAAACCGAAAGTTTCTGTGATGACTGACCTTGTACTGTTCACTATGTAACTTATTCATTATGTAAGAATTTGTTCTACATGTAAGAACTTGTTTGTTATGCCTCAGAAGATTGGAGACTGACGAAAATTAGGCTTGGGGTGGATTAATGATTGTGCATTGAGCATTGACTCCCCTATACAAAATTTTATTGTCGTTAACAACCATTTGATCAATAAATATGAGAGATGCCCTCACAAAAAAAAAAAAAAAAGGACAGACTTCCAATGGTAAAATAAATAAGTAACTGGGATGTAATGTATAGCATAAGAAATATAGTCAAGATATTGTAACAGCTTGGTAGGGTGATAGCTGGAACCTAGAATTATGTATATAAATGTTCTGCCACTGTGTTGTACACTTGAAAGTAATGTAATGTAATACTGTGCGTCAACTACCCTTCAATAAAAAATAATTATTTAAAAAAAAACCAAAAAAAAACCACATGATCATCTCCATATTTGCTGAAAAAGCATTCAACAAAATTCGACATCCATTCATGATAAAAATTCTCAACAAAATGGGTATAGAGGGCAAGTACTTCAACATAATAAAGGCCATATATGATAAATCCACAGCCAACATCATCCTTAACAGGGAGAAGCTGAAAGCTTTTCCTCTAAGATTGGAAACAAGACAGTTTCCACTGTTATTCAACATAGTACTGGAGGTCCTAGCCATGGAAATCAAGCAAAACAGAGAAATAATAAGGAATCCAGACTGGTAAAGAAGAAGTCAAACTTTCACTATTTGTGGATGACATTATATTGTACATAAAAAACCCTAAAGACTCCACTCCAAAACTACTAGAACTAATATCTGAATTCACCAAAGTTGCAGGATACAAAATTAATACACAGAAATATGGAGGTTCATCAAAGTGCTCAAAATAGAAATACCATTTGACCCAGGAATTCCACTTCTAGGAATTTACCCTAAGAATGCAGCACTCCAGTTTGAAAAAGACAGATGCACCCCTGTGTTTATCGCAGCACTATTTACAATAGCCAAGATATGGAAGCGATCTAAGTGTCCATCAGTAGATGAATGGATAAAGAAGAGGTGGTACATATACACAATGGAATATTATTCAGCCATAAGAAGAAAACAAATCCTCCCATTTGCAACAACATGGATGGAGCTAGAGGGTATTATGCTCAGTGAAATAAGCTAGGCGGAGAAAGACAAGTACCAAATGATTTCACTCATATGTGCAGTATCAGAACAAAGAAAAAACTGAAGGAACAAAACAGCAACAGAATCATAGAACCCAAGAATGGACTGACAGTTACCAAAGGGAAAGGGACTAGGGAGGATGGGTGGGAAGGGAAGGATGGGGGGGGTAAAGAAACGGGGCATTATGATTAGCATGTATAATGGGGGTGGCACGGGGAGGGTTGTGCAACACAGAGAAGACAAGTAGTGATTCCAGAGCATCTTACTATGGTGATGGACAGTGACTGTAATGGGGTTTGTGGGGGGGGAGATTTGGTGATGGAGGGATTCTAGTAAACATAATGTTCCTCATATAATTGTAGATTAATGATACCAAAAAAAAAGATTATATGTCAATGACACTGTAATTTTAAAAAAAAGTAAAGGAAGTGGTATTGGGGAGAATGGACATCCTTTTGTGTTGGAACTGTTTCAGGTGAAGTTATTGAAGGGTTTTTATGCAAGAGAAGGCTGGTTGGAAGGAAGAAGGCAGACTGCTTTTTCAGTAAGAAGGTTTGGAGTTTGGGACCCAAAGTTAGGCTTTCTGTATTAGTTCAACATCCTCATCCCAAGACACAGAGTCCCACTTCTCAACCATTGTCCTTACCTTCTCTTTGGAGTGTTGTCATTTTAAATGGTATTGCAGTATCTGCAAACCTACCCATGGGTGTTGGGCTGGGTCCTCAAACAAGTCTGTCTTGGAACTTTAAGGCTGCAATGAAGAGATGTTACAAAAGAACTAGATGCTTTGAAGTTATACTATTTATATAACATATAATAAAAGCAGTACATATTTTGTAACTGCTTATTTTTAAAAATGAAAAAGAGTTTAGAAAGTTGAAGTGTTTCTTTGAATGTATGAATTACCAATGTCAGTCATTTAGAGGGGTCTTTAATGTCTGAAATGCTGTATCATTTTGACAGATTGGTAAGTGGTTGATGATTAACATTTTGTGTTTTTTATTTACAGAAACTTATCGGAGAAGTGTTTAATATTGTGAGCCAACAGTCTACTGCCCGACCTGGCTGCATTATTGAGCTCGATGCAATAGCGGACCAAGTAAAAACACGCTTGTGAATTGCTCATATTAATATACTTTATCCCAGAGTGCCTTAAATGCATGTGATATATTTTCATTCTCAGAATAATTTTCTTGTTTGATCCTAAGTAAAGAAAAATATAAGAAAAACCTCTTTATTCTCATGGTGAAAAATCTAATCATTTAGGAATTATTCTTCTCCAGTTAAATTTGTATCTGTAGCCTTATTTCTTGTTTAAAGGTCATTTGAATCAGGGAAATCATGAAGAAAAATACTGTACAGCTGCACAGAAGCTTAGTTTGTGGTTTCTCTTTTTATATGATTACTCATTTCAACTCAGTAAATGATGACTTCAGCTTAGAGTGTTTGCCTTCTTAGGCTGAATATTAGGTATTTTTATGAGACCCTTTAGAATGCAGATGAAAGTAGAATCAAAGTATAGATTCACTTTCTAATCACAGTTCTTCTATGTCACTCTTGTTCCCTAACTACTACCTAGAAAGAAGGAGAACTTCTTCCTTTAGGGAGTTTCTAAATCCCATTCCAGTCCTCAAGGTATTTGTTAAGATATTTGTTTCTTCAGGATCATGTTTATGGACTAAAGGATAGAACTAAGATATTCATTCCAAATATTAAAAAAAGATTATTTTGGTTAGGAAGTTACTAATATTTTCAAACAAGGAAGTGAAGAAAGAGCAACCATATTTTAAAAGAAATGTAGAGTTATGTCATTTTTTTCATGGTGTTTTATGCATTCTGTTGAGGAAAATGTAGTAATTTGCACCATGTAGAGAAATTACCATATCTGCTCTTGGCAATAGAAGTGTGGCTGCCAGACTCAATTACTAATGCCTCCTAGGAAATCCATACATAGCCTGTGATTTCTTTTTTCTACTCCTTAGGAATATGGGAGAAGAGTGGATTGGCTTCATTCCCATAAATGTCTTAATTTTTAATGGACTGGGTGTTAAATTAATTTCCACTTTAGCCCTTTCTTCCCTCTTTAGCATGGGATATTAATGCAGACCACTTTCACCTAGCATTCTGCTTTTTACTTCATACTTGTTCCAGATTTTCCTCTTCTCATTGAGGCTATCTTTAACACCAGAGCTAGTAAACTGCAAGCACTGAAAATGTCTTAGGCTTAAACAACAAAGTTTCAAAGTCACTCTAGGTTTGTGTGCAGTGTGCTATATGATTTCTAGATCCATGAAGACATCACCCTTACCTTTCTTTCAATTATTCTTCTCACTGGTAGAGGTGACCTTTTATACTATAAATGTGAAGAGATTTTTTTGTTTCTATTTGGAGAGCCATAAAAATGTCCTATAACTTTCATAAAAATTCTGTAGGTTAACCTAACAGTTCTTTAATTTCCTTTTGTTATGTAAGGAGGCTGATTTTCTTTATTCTCTAAGAGTATCTCTAAGAGTATATGGCCCATCCATCCAGTGCCAATCTAATCATAGCTGCTTCCCTTCCTTGAAATCTGTGGGGCAGCCATCTAGTTGTCTTGACATACTTCCATAATCTACTTCTGTTTGGATTTAGCCTTCCCTTGAATTTCAGTTATCTTGGATTCTAAGTAGCCATTTGTTATTGTCTTTATTCTTTGTCTCTGTGTGGTCCAAAAAGATGACCAGGTAGCCCAGCAGTAGTAGCTGACAGCGATGGTTCATCCATCCTTTTAGAAATCCTTGTTTCTTACATGTAAATTCATTTAACCAAATGCGTGTCATCTCCCCTGGCTATTGTAGGATCCCTCATAATTCTCACTAAACAGACTTATTGCAAGTACTTTGAGGACCTTTCTGGTTTTTCCTTTTTTTTTGTTCTCAAGTGGAATTAGAAAAACTAGCAGAGTCCAGGACTGGTGCTTGATGTAGTCAGCATGCATAGCCATCTGCAGCCAGTCGTAAGACCTGGTATTTTTTAGCTCGAAGTAGTATAATAGCACTTAACTATGTTTTTTTGTTTTTTGTAGGTTTTCTTTCTTGAGAAACAAACCTGTTGATTTGTTTTTATTAGAGCTCCTCATTTCCCCTAATGTCTGTAGCACCTTTGAAAGTAATTTTTTTGTGCCTAGGTAGTCCTGAGGATTTTTTCTGTTGCTTTTTCCTAATTAGTCAATGAAGAATAGAAATTGGTAGATTTATTTCTTCTACATTAGTGTTTTTGGGGTGATGGTGGGTGGAAGATAGGGAATTTCAAAGGTAAAACTGCATTTTGTTCATATTTGTAGTGTGGCTCAAATACACAGTTGCTTCATGTGTTTCAAGAAGACTTCATTATAGGATATAAACCACATAAGGAAGATACGGAGAAAAAGGAAACAGGAGTATTTTTTCAGCCATCACAAGGTAGTTTTTAAAATATAGTCTTGAGTTTGATACCTTGATCTTAAATCTCCAAACTGTCATTGAGTATGAATCTTTATGTCAAAAGTCATAACTCTCATAATTTTTGGCAAATACACCAGTTATTTCTTTCGAAATTGCTTATTTGTAGGTGAAGAAGGCATGTGGGTGAAAATTACATTTTAAGAGACAATTTCACTGGTAATACAGACTTTTGCCAAGGAATGTTTTGCATGGATCCTAGTTTAATTGTTTTAAAAATTAATGTAATTGTCCAATTCTACAGTTAAATTGTTTTGATTGGTAGTAAGTTCCCCATGGTGTCTTAAGCAAACCAATTAATTTTAGTATCAGTTTTCAAAAGTTTTCAATCAGTTGCTGAAGACCGTTGGTGAATATGGGATGTAAGGCTTTAATGTTGTATGGTATACCAGAAACCTCAGGTACCCTATGAATTAAAGGGACCATATCATGGTTTTCCCCTCTGAAGTGTGGTATTTCTTTTTTCTTTTTGTGAAAGTAGTTTTCCATAGCACCTTTCAAGAGGAAACCATATGATGTTTAAACTTTATTACTTAGTTTAAAACATTCTCTTCAGAAGTTTTGACTTTGTTATGAAACTGTCATGTTCTATTTGAATGTAGATCATACTGAATATTTTCTATTTGAAAGTAGGAAAGACATGTCCTACTTTGAGAATTCAATTTCTATAATTAACATTTTTTAGTTTACAAAAGGTTTCTAGATACTTTATTTGGTTATAGATTTTAAGTATCTAGATGGACATATTTAATTTTCTTGGTATATCTTTTAACATTTAAAGAAAGTATTTCTACTGAATTTGTACAGTTGATTTCCTTTTCTTTAGTGGGAAAATCAGAATGAATTTCTGTGTTCTATGAGGCTTAACTCAAACATAACTTCACCCCTCACTAGTAATTTTTTTCCTTTCATGTATGTATTTTTCTTCATATATCAGAACTTTTCTCTTTTATAAGTTATTCAGTTGTCATGTTCAGTTTTATTTCCCTGTTGCTACAGCACAGCTGTACTGCTTTACTATACAGTGTTTTTCTGTAGTAGTTCACCTTTATCTGGGCTGAACTTTTTAATATGCTTTCCAGTAAACCTAGCTACTACTTATCATGCTATTTCCAACAGGAAATATATGTCAACCTACTAGAAAACAATGTTTATATAAAGTTGATTTTTAATTGAAAGACATATTTAAAAATACTTAATGTCCTTCTTTTGATATTTCTTTATGTCATTGTAAAATCAGGCCAAAACGTTTCCCAATGCCTTTCCTGATTTTCCTGTATTTTTTGTGCATATTTTCTCTGATATTTTTCCTGATTGTAGCTATTTTCTGAAAAGACTTGATATGTGTATTTCTCCTCTTCCCTGTCCCTACCTTATTTACAGTTTTAATTAAAAATTCAATAAAAATTAATTTAATTTCTTTTAATTAAGAAAAATGCCAGTTATAGACAAAATTAGAGTGCACAGTAAATGAGCTTCTCTATGCCCATGACTCAGATGAAGATTTTAATATTTTGTTACACTTGCTTTACCGACCTTCTTTTCTTTTCCTTTCTTCCTGAAATATTTTAAAGCAAACCCAGCCATTATGTTTTTCACTTCAGTATACTTCCATATGCATTTCTAAAAGTGACTTCTTAATGTGACTGCTATTATCACACTGATAAAATAAAAAATTCCTCAGGATTGTGTAGTAACTAGACCATATTTACTTCCTTCAGTTGTCTCAAAAATGTGGAGATTGTTTTTAATTTGTTCAGATCCATACCCAGACAAAGTCCACATTCTGTTTCATTGTTTATTAAGAGTCTTTTAATCTTAAGTGACTGCCCTTTATATTCTTATCTTGCCACTGATTGTTTTAGAGAAAGTTATTTAAAGGAATTTCTATGAATAGTTACTTGTTATGTCATTTAAAGTGTAGGTTAGCTTTGTAGACTTGATTTGATCCAGGTTCAACTTCCTAAGTGATACTGTGTCCTTCACGGGATGTAGAAAGAACATACTGGAAGAATGTCTTATTTTTAGTGATGCTAAGACTCAGAAGATTCACTTGGTGGCTCCAATGTAATTTTGTCTACAATCTATTATCTCATGATTTCCTCCATTGATACTGTTGCTTTTGAATCAATTATTTTATTAAGGATTGCAAAATTATGATTTTCTAATAATATCAGTTCTCATATTTTTATTAGCTGGAAAACATTTGTAAATAAAAGCTTTCTCTTATTAACTGGAGCTATTTGACTACTTTGAAATACAGAGGTATTTCTAGGAAAGTCAGGGTAAGTGCTTAGTCTTTCTCCTTAATTGGCAATTTCAGAGGAAGGAGTTCATGCCCAAGTTACCACTGTGGTTACTGATGAGCTTATTATTGTTGTTGTTTGGCTTTTGTTTTCTTTTGAGCATCATTATGAACCCATTTGAGAAACTATTTAAGAATAATATGCACACAGAGAAATATTCATATCACTTATGGATTTTTATGTACTTAGCATTTTCAGTTTATTGTCATTATTCTTTTTAATGTTCTATATTAGGCTAATGAGGACGCTTTCTGAGTTGGTCCTGAGTCCTTTTGCTACAACCTTATTATTCTTAATAGTTTACTTTCTTTCAGACACAACATGATATCCCAGGCTTATCTTATAGACATCCTTTGCAAGAATGGAGTCATTCCTTCAAACAGATCCTTTAATGGGGCATGGTATTTAGAGGCCAAAATTTGAGCTCTAGCAATGCTCATTCCAATGAATTGTCATTACAGTTTTCATTTTTAAAGAAAGTTTTTGTTGTCCTGTGTACATCTCATTTTCATATGTGAAGAAATGCAGTTGTCAACAGGGGAAACTATGTCTACAAATAATATCTTTTTATTAAAATTGCTTAAAAAAAAGTATACCACCACCACCACTGCCTCTCCTCCCATAACTTTTTTTCAGAAATGCTTTTCATATAGGAAAAGCAAGGTAAATGTTTATTTCATTATTTCCTATTAATTGCCAATTTTCCAAATAGGGAGTTAGTGCCCCAGTTACTTTAAGGTTCATTAAAAGAGGCTGACTTGCACTCCTTTGCTCTCTCTTTCTCTCTCTCCTTTTTCTCCTCCTTCCATTCTTTCCTTTGTTCTTTTTTATCCTTTCTTTCTTTTTTTTTCTGATGTGCCCTTTCTTCTGGTATTTTTATGAACTTATGATTTTTTGTGGTTAAAGTATTTTAATAAATTATATTTTTATTTTTTGTTGCTCAGATTGTCCCATCTTTGACCAATAGGCTTCCCCTCATGTTGGCTTTTGTGTACTTCTGATATAACCTCATTAGTCTTTGACAGCTACCTAACTTTTGGTACAAAAATTACATAAAACTGCTCATAACTGTCTCTTTTTCCCTGTTCCTCCTGATTTCTATAAATATTTTTTTAAAGTCTTTCTTTTAACCCTATAGAAACATATTACTTAAGAATCCTTTTCTTTTTGAACAATAGGATATCGCCCACCACCATTTTCAGAAAAGTTCTTTCTAGTTGTAATTGAAAAGGACAGCAATAATAACTCTATTCTCCATATGTGGCACCTTCATCTTAAATCTGTACAGGCATGTTTAGGTAAGCAATTATGTTAATTTTTTGCTGAGATGATGTGAAATAAATTCATTTTACTGAATATGCTTTAGGTTGCTTAATTCCTTAAAATGAAGGTCCAATGAACAATAAATGGAATTGCTGAATTGAAGTATGTATATGCCAAATATTTAATTACAAGGTCATAGCTCGTTAGTAAAACAGGTCAATCTAAAAATAAAGCAGCCTATGGGCACATTAGATATATTGAAAAAAAATTTTTTGACTGTTTTTTCAATTAATATTTATTGAATACCTGTTTGGTATAAATGTATTCTAGATACTGTCTTTCTATAAATCAGTTTTGCCCATAGAATTAATATTGTACTATAGTGTTGATTAATACACACTGCCATCTGATACAGTATACATTGGCTTTAGCATCACTCATAGAAGCATATTTGCTATTTAGAAAAATAGAATTGGCATCTGAAGCTCATAAGCAGAACTTTTTATAGAATATTATTAAGCCATACTTTTGCTATACACATTCATATTAATTTCTTAGGAAATTAGAAAATCTGTAGTATGAAGCAAAGAAGTTGATAATGGATCTTTCTTTTTAAAACAAACTTTTATTTTCTGAGAGATAATTATTAAAGAACTGCATAGACAGCCATATCAAACTGAATCTAAACTGGTGAACTCAAAATATTTGAGAGGTTTAGAAAGATTTATTACTTCTGGTGATTATATAATTTAACTGAGTTTATATGAATTAAACATTTAATACAGTAAACTAATAATATGTATACATAATTTGTTTCCTCTGTAATCCACATCATCACATAGCTGTATAAACAGCAGTTCTAACTGGGCTATGAACTGGCATTAG
Source organism: Manis pentadactyla (assembly GCF_030020395.1). NCBI lineage: Eukaryota > Metazoa > Chordata > Mammalia > Pholidota > Manidae > Manis > Manis pentadactyla. Next base: position 100,329,049 of record NC_080029.1, on the reverse strand, counting down.
AAAAGACAAATGACTCAATAGAACCTTTACTGGGGCCTAGTTGAGCCTAATCCTCCAAGGCAGCAGGAATCTGAAAGTTTGTTTAAAGCCTTTGCAGTTAATTCTTGGTGTTACATATTGTTTCACAGAAATGAGAGAGTAGAGGTATCTAAACCAGCTCGTCAGAAGAGAATACAATATAGTATTTTCTGGAGTTGGGCACACAGGTAAGAGTGGTTCTGAAGAGAGTAATAGAGTTAGTAACAGATACTTGTGGTAGGACAGGAATTATGTGATACCTTCCATCCCACTGCTTATGAGGGAAGTATCCCACTGTTGTTATAGTTAATGTAGAGTTGCTTGCTTACTTTGTTTGTGATGGCAGTAAAAGGTCACAAATGCTAAATAGAGGCAAACAAATAGTATGCTCTCTTCAGCTATGACAGCACCTGTCTTTTGGTTCTAACTTATGCAGCAGATTTAACATAGAGCATATTGCCATTAGAGTGAATGCTTGAGTGTATCATCTGTTGAAAATCCTGGCAGAGGGTAAAATGAAGGCTTAAATTTAGATGGGGAAAGAGCATGTTGAGTGCCTTCTAAGTGCTAGATACTTTATATGTGTGTGTTAGATATTATCCCTAGTTTACTAATGGAGTAATATTAAGCAACTGGATCAAGTCTAACATCTAGTGTGTCACTGAACCAAGTTTCAGAATCATTTCTTCTGGCTCTAAAGCTTCACTCTTTTTTTCCTGCTCTTACTTTATTTCATAGTATGAGATAAACATTAGAAAATTATCTGGCTTACAGGAAGTGAAATGAAGTAGTTCAACCTTATTTTACAGGTGAGAACATAACCAGAGATGGTGAAGTGCCTTGCTTAGGGAATCATACCTATTTAGTGATAAGAGCCAGGAATAGTACTTTTGTCTTACGACTACTGATTTAAGTTTGTAGTTTATTCCATTTTATAAAAATGTTCTTATATTTCATTTTGAGTGGTTGGTCTGCCATTATAAAATGGATTGACATATGTATCATCCACCAGAAGCAAAAGGGGACTGATTATTCTCAGTATTTGGATGCTTCTTGAGATGTACAAAGCCATGAGACATTATCCTTGCTCTTGATAGACTCGTAGCCTGATGGGGGCAAACAAACACACAAATAAATAATTGTAAAGCAAAGTGTCCCTCACATATATAGAAGCACAGATAACTTAATCTGCTTAGAGATTTACACTCCACTCTAATGTGAAAGCTGAATACTAGAAGATCAAAGTCAATATGCCTTATAAAAGCCAGTCAACTGAGGCGGAGCCAAGATGGCAGCGTGAGTAGGACAGTGGGAATCTCCTCCCAAAAACATACATATTTTTGAAAATACAACAAATACAACTAATCCTAAAAGAGAGACCAGAAGACACAGGACAACAGCCAGACTACATCCACACCTGCGAGAACCCAGCGTCTGGTGAAAGGGGTAAGATACAAGCCGCAGCCTGGCGGGACCCGAGGCCCCTCACCCCAGCTCCCATCAGGAGGAGAGGAGTCGGAGCAGGGAGGGAGAGGGAGCCCAGAACTGCTGAACACCCAGCCACAGCCATCCGCACCAGAGCGCACACACAGTGTATGCGTGGGGTCCTGCATACTAGGGAAACAGGACAGTAAGACCTTTGAGCAGGTCCCGAAGTCGGTGCTCCTGTGACAAAGAAAAGCAAGTGCTTTTTGAAAGTCTTAAAGGGACAGGGACCCCACGGCTGGATGGAAGCATCCCGGGTCACAGTCCAGCAGCTGGAAATTCCAGGGAACTCTGGGTACACTAACCCTCTGGGCAACAGCTCTGAGACCCCTCACGGAGGTAAACAGCCAAACAGCCCCCCATCCATTACCCCTCCAGGGCCCCCACCATAGCAGAGCAGCAGCCTGAGGCTGGCCACGCCCACAGCGACAGAGCTTCCTACATACTAGCCGGGCAAGATACAGAGACCCAGTCTACACGCAATTGCCCAACACAAGCCACTAGGGGTTGCAGTTGTCCCAGTAAAGAAAGGCCAGGAGCAAGTGGAAAGTCTTGGCTCTCCCAGCTGACAGATGAGTCAATAGCTCACCATTGCACCTATCAACATGAAAAGGCAAAAAAATTTGATCCAGACAAGACTAACCCAGACAGCTTTGACATTTTCTATATCTTCCCCTGAGAAGGAACCTGGGGAGATAGATTTAACCAGTCTTCCTGAAAAAGAATTCAAAACAAAAGTCATAACCATGCCGATGGATTTGCAGAGAAATATGCAAGAACTAAGGAGGGAGAATACAGAAATAAAACAAGCTCTGGAAGGACTTCAAAACAGAATGGACGAGATGCAAGAGACCATTAATGGACTAGAAAACAGAGAACAGGAACGCAGAGAAGCTGATGCAGAGAGAGATAAAAGGATCTCCAGGAATGAAAGAATTTTAAGAGAACTGTGTGACCAATCAAAACGGAACAATACCGCATTATAGGGGTACCCGAAGAAGAAGAAGAGAGAAAAAGGGATAGAAAGTATCTTTGAAGAAATAATTGCTGAAAACTTCCCCAAACTAGGAGAGGATATGGCCTCTCAGACCACAGAGGTACGCAGAACTCCCATGACAAGGGATCCAAGGAGGGCAACACCAAGACACATAACAATTAAAATGGCAAAGATCAAAGACAAGGACAAAGTATTAAAGGCAGCCAGAGGGAAAAAAAAGGTCACCTACAAAGGAAAACCCATCAGGCTCTCATCAGACTTCTCAACAGAAACCCTACAGGCCAGAAGAGAATGGCATGATATACTTAATGCAATGAAACAGAAGGGCCTTGAACCAAGACTACTGGATCCAGCACGAATATCATTTAAATATGAAGGAGGGATTAAACGATTCCCAGACAAGCAAAAGTTGAGGGAATTTGCCTCCCACAAACCACCTCTACAGGGCATCCTACAGGGACTGCTGTAGATGGGAGCACTCCTAAAAAGAGCACAGAACAAAACACCCAACATATGAAGAAGGGAGGAGGAGGAATAAGAAGGGAGAGAAATAAAGAATCATCAGACCACGTTTATAATAGCTCAACAAGCGAGTTAAGTTAGACAGTAAGATAGTAAAGAAGCTAACCCTGAACCTTTGGTAACCACAAACTTAAAGCCTGCAATGGCAATAAGTTCATACCTTTCAATAATCACCCTAAATGTAAATGGACTGAATGCACCAATCAAAAGACACAGAGTAGTAGAATGGATAAAAAAGCAAGACCCATCCATATGCTGCTTACAAGAGACTCACCTCAAACCCAAAGACATGCACAGACTTAAAAGTCAAGGGATGGAAAAACATATTTCATGCAAACAACAGAGAGAAAAAAGCAGGTATTGCAATACTAGTATCAGACAAATTTGACTTCAAAATAAAGAAAGCAACAAAAGATAAAGAATGACATTACATAATGATAAAGGGCTCAGTCCAACAAGAGGATATAACCATTATAAATATATATATGCACCCCATACAGGAGAACCAACATATGTGAAACAAATACTAACAGAATTAAAGGAGGAAATAGAATGCAATGCATTCATTCTGGGAGACTTCAACACACCACTCACTCCAAAGGACAGATCCACCAGACAGAAAATAAGTAAGGACACAGAGGCACTGAACAACACACTAGAACAGATGGACCTAATAGACATCTACAGAACTCTACATCCAAAAGCAACAGGATACACATTCTTCTCAAGTGCACATGGAACATTCTCCAGAATAGATCACATACTAGGCCACAAAAAGAGCCTCAGTAAATTCCAAAAGATTGAAATCCTACCAACCAACTTTTCAGACCACAAAGGCATAAAACTAGAAATAAACTGTACAAAGAAAGCAAAAAGGCTCACAAACACATGGACGCTTAACAACACGCTCCTAAATAATCAATGGATCAATGACCAAATTGAAATGGAGATCCAGCAATATATGGAAACAAATGACAACAACAACACAAAGCCCCAACTACTGTGGGACACAGCAAAAGCACTCTTAAGAGGAAAGTATGTAGCAATCCAGGAATATTTAAAGAAGGAAGAACAATCCCAAATGAATGGTCTAATGTCACAATTACTGAAATTGGAAAAAGAAGAACAAATGAGGCCTAAGGTCAGCAGAAGGAGGGACATAATAAAGATCAGAGAAGAAATAAATAAAATTGAGAAGAATAAAACAATAGCAAAAATCAATGAAACCAAGAGCTGGTTCTTCGAGAAAATAAACAAAATAGATAAGCCTCTAGCCAGACTTATTAAGAGGAAAAGACAGTCAACACACATCAACAGAATCAGAAATGAGAAAGGAAAAATCACGACGGACCACACAGAAATACAAAGAATTATTAGAGAGTACTATGAAAACTTACATGGTAACAAGCTGGGAAACCTAGGAGAAATGGACAACTTCCTAGAAAAATACAACCTTCCAAGACTGACCCAGAAAGAAACAAAATCTAAACAGACCAATTACCAGCAACGAAATTGAAGTGGTAATCAAAAAACAACCAAAAAACAAAACCCCCAGGCCAGATGGATTTACTTCGGAATTTTATCAGACATACAGAGAAGACATAATACCCATTCTCCTTAAAGTTTTCCAAAAAATAGAAGAGGAGGGAATACTCCCAAACTCATTCTATGAAGCCAACATCACCCTAATACCAAAACCAGGCAAAGACCCCACCAAAAGAGAAAACTACAGACCAATATCCCTGATGAACATAGATGCAAAAATACTCAACAAAATATTAGCAAACTGAATTCAAAAATACATCAAAAGGATCCTACACCATGACCAAGTTGGATTCATCTCAGGGGTGCAAGGATGGTACAACATTCGAAAATCCATCAACATCATCCACCACATCAACAAAAAGAAAGACAAAAACCACATGATCATCTCCATAGATGCTGAAAAAACATTCGATAAAATTCAACATCCATTCATGATAAAAACTCTCAACAAAATCGGTATAGAGGGCAAGTACCTCAACATAATAAAGGCCATATATGATAAAACCACAGCCAACATCATACTTAACAGCAGGAAGCTGAAAGCTTTTCCTCTGCAATCGGGAACAAGACAGGGATGCCCACTCTCCCCACTGTTATTCAACATAGTACTGGAGGTCCTAGCCATGGCAATTAGACAAAACAAAGAAATACAAGGAATCCAGATTGGTAAAGAAGAAGTTAAACTGTCACTATTTTTATTTTTTTATATTTTTTATTATTTATTTATTTATTTATTTAATTTTAGATAATTATTTTTTATTGAAGGGTAGTTGACACACAGTATTACATTAGTTTCAGCTGTACAACATAGTGATTCAACATTTATATACATGATAATTCTAGGTACCAGCTATCACCATACCAAGTTGTTACAATATTTTGACTATATTCCTTATGCTATACATTACATCCCGGTTACTTATTTATTTTACAATTGGAAGTGTGTATATATATATATATATTTTTGTGTGTGTGTGTGTGTGTGTGTCTGTGTGTGAGGGCATCTCTCATATTTATTGATCAAATGGTTGTTAACAATAAAATTCTGTATAGGGAAGTCAATGCTCAATGCACAATCATTAATCCACCCCAAGCCTAATTTTCATCAGTCTCCAATCTTCTGAAGCATAACGAACAAGTCCTTACATGGAGAACAAATTCTTACATAGTGAATAAGTTATATGGTGAACAGTACAAGGGCAGTCATCACAGAAGCTTTTGGTTTTGCTCATGCATTATGAACTATAAACAGTCAGTTCAAATATGAATATTCATTTGATTTTTATACTTATTTATATGTGGATACCACATTTCTCTCTTTATTATTATTATTTTTAATAAAATGCTGAAGTGGTAGGTAGATACAAGATAAAGGTAGAAAACAGTTTAGTGTTGTAAGAGAGCAAATGTAGATGATCAGGTGTGTGCCTGTAGACTATGTGTTAATCCAAGCTAGACCAGGGCAATAAAACATCCACGTATGCAGAAGATTTCTCTCAGAACGGGGGGGTGAGGTTCTAAGCCTCACCTCTGTTGATCCCCAATTTCTCACCTGATGGCCCCCCTGCGACTGTGCCTGTCTTAGGTTGTTCCTCCCTTGAGGAATCTTACCCATCTCTGGCTAACCAGTCATCTTCCGGGGCCATACAGGGAAATGTGAAGTTGGTAAGTGAGAGAGAAGCCTTATTGTTTGAAAAGGTTAGCTTTTTACTTCTTTGCATATTTATGCCCTGTGGCTTCTATGCCCAGCATTTGTCTTGAGGTGTCTTTACCGCTTGGAAGAATTATGATACTCGGTAAATTCGATATGAGGCACGAATTCTATTTAAGGGTTGTAATTAGGAAGGAAGAAGAAAAGCTATAGAAGTAGCAGGCGGAAGAAAACCTGGGAAGATTGATTATTTCTTTGACATATCTTCTTGTAGAGTAACTTCAGCATGTGTAGGTTTTAATCTACTAATTAAATTGTGCACACACATTAACATAATAGGAGTACAGTTATGTAACCAAAGCATACCTGTAATTACCAGCCATCTCCAGTGAAACCAAGAAAACCAGTTAGGCACCTTAGGCATTTGTGAAAACTTATCTATGATATGGTGGATATTGTCCAACTGAACTTGAACAGTCTGAGAGAAATCAGACAAATTAAAACAACCCATTCCTGGGGACTGTTCACATCCCATATGTTCTTTTAACAGTAAAGAGTCTGTAGTTGTAAGATTTTGGGGTGCTACAATTTGCACTTCTCCTAATTCTTGGTTGAGTTCCAACATTATAGATCCAGTCAAATTTGTTGTTTTACTGTATGCACAGGCCAGCTTAGATATCTCCTTCTTCATTCCCATGGCAAGTCCAGGAACTGGTGGGATGAGTGCATCTATACCTGTGGCAGTGCGTGGATCTTTGTTGGGGTTTTCTGATGATCATCTCCTGGCATGAGTCTTGCCGAGAGTGCTGATGTTGGAAGTTCTTTTTCATATCGTATCTTAGTTCAAACTGTCACTATTTTTAGATGACATGATATTGTACATAAAAAACCCTAAAGACTCCACGCCAAAACTACTAGAGCTAATATCGGAATTCAGCAAAGTTGCAGGATACAAAATTAACACACAGAAATCTGTGGCTTTCCTATACACTAACAATGAACCAACAGAAAGAGAAATCAGGAAGACAATTCCATTCACAATAGCATCAAAAAGAATAAAATACCTAGGAATAAACCTAACCATGGAAGTGAAAGACCTATACCCTGAAAACTGTAAGACACTCTTAAGAGAAATTAAAGGGATCACTAACACATGGAAACTCATCCCATGCTCCTGGCTGGGAAGAATTAATATCGTCAAAATGGCCATCCTGCCCAAAGCAATATACAGATTCGATGCAATCCCTATCAAACTACCAACAGCATTCTTCAATGAACTGGAACAAATAGTTCAAAAATTCATATGGAAACACCAAAGACCCCGAATAGCCAAAGCAATCCTGAGAAGGAAGAATAAAGTGGGCGGGATCTCACTCCCCAACTTCAAGCTCTACTACAAAGCCACAGTAATCAAGACAATTTGGTAGTGGCACAAGAACAGAGCCACAGACCAATGGAACAGAATAGAGACTCCAAACATTAACCCAAACATATATGGTCAACTAATATTCAATAAAGGGGCCATGGACATACAATGGGGAAATGACAGTCTCTTCAACAGATGGTGCTGGCAAAACTGGACAGCTACATGTAAGAGAATGAAACTGGATCACTGTCTAACCCCATACACAAAAGTAAATTCAAAATGGGTCAAAGACTTGAATGTAAGTCATGAAACCATAAAACTCTTAGAAAAAAACATAGACAAAAATCTCTTGGATATAAACATGAGTGACCTCTTCTTGAACATATCTCCCCGGGCAAGAGAAACAAATGCAAAAATGAACAAATGGGACTATATCAAGCTGTAAAGCTTCTGTACAGCAAAGGACACCATCAATAGTACAAAAAGGTATCCTACAGTATGGGAGAATATATTCGTAAATGACAGATCCGATAAAGGGTTGACATCCAAAATATATAAAGAGCTCACACACCTCAACAAACTAAAAGCAAACAATCCAATTAAAAAATGGGCAGAGGAGCTGAATAGACAGTTCTCTAAAGAAGAAATTCAGATGGCCAACAGACACATGAAGAGATGCTCCACATCGCTTGTCATCAGATACATGCAAATTAAAAGCACAATGAGATATCATCTCACACCAGTAAGGATGGCTACCATCCAAAAGACAAACAACAACAAATGTTGGCGAGGTTGTGGAGAAAGGGGAACCCTTGTACACTACTGGTGGGAATGTAAATTAGTTCAACCATTGTGCAAAGCAGTATGGAGGTTCCTCAAAATGCTCAAAATAGAAATACCATTTGACCCGGAATTCCACTTCTAGGAATTTACCCCAAGAATGCAGCACTCCAGTTTGAAAAAGACAGATGCACCCCTATGTTTATTGCTGCACTATTTGCAATAGCCAAGATATGGAAGCAACCTAAATGTCCATCAGTAGATGAATGGCTAAAGAAGATGTGGTACATACACACAATGGAATATTACTCAGCCATAAGAAGAAAACAAGTCCTACCATTCGCAACAACATGGATGGAGCTAGAGGGTATTATGCTCAGTGAAATAAGCCAGGCGGAGAAAGACAAGTACCAAATGATTTCACTGATATGTGGAGTATAAGAACAGAAGAAAACTGAAGGAACAAAACAGCAGCAGAAGCACAGAACCCAAGAATGGACTAATAGTTACCAATGGGAAAGGTACTGGGGAGGACAGGTGGGAAGGGAGGTATAAGGGCGGGGAAAAAAGAAAGGGGGCATTACGATTAGCATGTATAGTGTGTGTGGGGGCACGGGGAGGGCTGTGCAACACAGAGAGGACAAGTAGTGATTTTACAGCATCTTACTATGTTGATGGACAGTGACTGTGAACGGGGATGTGGGGGGGACTTGGTGAAGGGGGGAGCCTAGTAAACATAATGTCCTTGATGTAATTGTAGATTAATGATACCAAAATAAAATTTTTTTAAAAAGCCAGTCAACTAATGTTAACTTAAATTTGTTTGGAACTTTTATTTTATTTTACTTTTTTGTATTTGTTCTGGAAATCATTATCTTACTTCAGCACTTGATAGTATTTTAGAGTCTTCTCTGCCACTAGCTAATTCTATGACCTCAGGAAAACAATTTAGGTTTCTAAGTTTAAATTTCTTCTACTAAATGAGGCAATACCTGTTATTTCTCTGAGTTAAATTCATGATCCATGTGTTTTTTTAAATACCTGGGTTGGTTATTAATGCAGATTTCTGGTATCTACCCCCAAAACAAATGAATCAGTATTCCTGTGGTTAAGCCCAGGAATCTTGATGTTAACAAGTTCCTCAAGCTTTTGATATGTTTCATCGGTTGAGAACATTGGACTAGATAACTTAAGTTTTCTGTGATTCTTCACTGACAGTGTCCTTGTTAGGACATTGGTGATGCTAAGAAAGAATAGAATAGTTAAAAAAAAAAGTCTATCAAGGTAACTGAGGAAAAGTCTGAAAATTGACCTCGTTTCCAAAGTGCTTTTAAAAAACCATGTTTCTTAAATGGTAAACTATTATTCTAGTTCGTATATGTAGTGATGATAGTAACATATTTCGTACTTCTTAAACTTATTTTCAAAGCTAAGGCTTCAGAAGGGGTTTCATCAGAAGGTCTACTTTCAGTTCCCGGACAGAAGCATGTAGACTCTTCTCCAGAAACTTCTCCCAGTGTGAGCCCCATGCCACATTCTTCATCAATTGCCAATCTTCAAACGGCTAGTAAACTCATTCTGAGTTCTAGACTGGTATATAGCCAACCTGTTGATCTCCCAGAAGGAGTTGAAGTAATAAGAGCAACACCTTCAGCAGGTAAAGTAATGTTAAGACCAGGTGATTGTAGCTGAGAACAATCTTCACTGGGTAAAATGGATGAACTCTTCTGAAATATGTGCTATGTTGACATTGAAATAAAGACTTAATTTTAAGTAGTGATACATGTGTTTAGAAACATGTTATTATTAGAAATAATTTCCTGTAATAAATGTAATCAGCTTGACAGAAAATGTTAGAAATATTTTAATGTGAGGTTTCTTGCCTGTACTATGATTTCCTATAAATAGGAATACTGTGATAGTAAAACTGCAAAGAACAAATATGTTCATTTGAAAGTCATTGAAGTTTTTTTTAAATTAAGGCTTCTCATCCACATAGTACTAGTCTTGTCTCACTTTTTTTGTTTGAACAAGAGTTGGTAGATACTTTGGGGGAAAAAATACAGGATACAAGGTTATAGTTTGGCTAGCCTAGAACGATACTTGAGTTTAATACGGTGAATAAAATAGTTTGGAGGGCAGGACTGGCAGCTGTATTTAAAATGATCTGTCACTTGTGGAATTGTAATTTAAGAGTTCCTAGAATAGTATTTTTGGGAACCAAAAGTGGAAATTCAAAGCTATTTCAGTGAATGGTGGATAATTTTGAGTATGAGAGTTTTCTTAATGCATCCTCAAGACTGGTTTGAATTGAGTTGGACAGGTTGCAATGAGAGTTTTGTGGCAGATGCAGACCTAGGCCAGTTTTTGAATTTTTCAAAATATTTGGTAAACTTGGGATATACTCAGCTAAGTTTATTGAAATTAATAATATTAAGTTATATTTGCAGGGGCTTTATAAGATGCTTTCCCATGTCTGATTTGATAGGATCACTCCAAGGGAAGGAGTAACATGATCTCTGTTATTTAGATGGAACAGCCTCAGATGTTTAAGTAGCTTCCACACTGTTATGAAGGTACTGATGGATAGGAATTTGAATGGACAGGTCTTCTGATCCCAGTCTTTATCACTGTTATTCTCATGTTATAGCTGACAGTGTTAGTCTTTGGCTGTCAGTAATAAATATGAGGGTTCTGGCTCCATGTTAGGAGAGCATGAATTAAACCTGGTAGAAAGGAGGCTTTAGCTGTCTGGAAAGACTTTGATGGTAAGAGTAGATCTGAGGTATGAATTATTTGAGGGTTGGTGAGGGGCATTTGAAGGGCAAACTGTATTGGCTACTTAAGCATTTATGATGAAAGTGATAAAAGTTGTAGAATGGAAGTCCAGTGAGGGATGTGGCAAAGGCATAATAAATTGGAGCCAGTAACATTTATTGATTAAGGGTTAACTTGTTTCATTGCCTTTGAGTTTTATGTAATGAAATATTTGCCTCATTTAAACTTAGTTACCTAAAAAATTTAAATAATTATTATAACATATTTGATTTCTCTATTAGGCTGTTTTAAGACTTCTATAGATACCTTGGCCAATGGACAGTTAGTGTAGGATACTAGTTAAGGGGGGACTGAAAGTTGTTCTGAAGCTCATGTGGCTTTGGATTTATCACATTCTAGAATTTGATGATTAGCATATTATTTTGTGGTTCTATTATTATGACTATTTGCGTTTCCTTTTTTAAGGCCATCTGAGTTCTTCTTCGATTTATCCAGTGTGCCTCGCACCTTATTTAGTGGTTACAACTTGTTCTGATAATAAAGTACGCTTCTGGAAATGCAGTATGGAAACCAACCTACAATGTAAAAGTGATGAGAAGGAAACCTATCATTGGAGGAGATGGCCCTTGATGAATGATGAAGGAGAAGATAATAGCAGTACAGTGAGCATTGTGGGAAGACCAGTTGCTGTTAGCTGTTCATACACAGGTCGCCTTGCAGTGGCTTACAAACAACCTATCCATCAGAATGGTTTTGTTTCTAAAGAATTTTCCATGCATGTTTGCATATTTGAATGTGAATCTACAGGAGGGTCAGAATGGGTTTTAGAACAAACAATTCATCTTGACGATTTGGTCAAGGTTGGAAGTGTACTTGATTCCAGGGTCAGTGTTGACAGTAATCTATTTGTGTACAGCAAATCAGATGCACTTTTGAGCAAGGATAGATACCTTATTCCGAATATCAAACATTTAGTACATTTGGACTGGGTATCAAAAGAAGATGGCTCCCACATTCTCACAGTGGGAGTTGGTGCTAACATCTTCATGTATGGGCGGCTCTCAGGAATTGTGACTGAGCAAATCAATAGCAAGGATGGAGTGGCTGTCATTACTTTACCACTAGGTGGTAGCATCAAGCAGGGAGTTAGATCAAGATGGGTTCTTCTTAGATCTATAGACTTAGTGTCCTCTGTTGATGGTACACCTTCACTGCCTGTTTCTCTCTCTTGGGTAAGAGATGGGATATTGGTGGTGGGAATGGATTGTGAAATGCATGTATATGCACAGTGGAAGCATGCTGTCAAATTTGGAGACAGTGAAGTTGGTAGTCCTGATGCAGAAGAGATAGCAATACAAGATCATTCTGCTTTTAAATCTAATATGTTGTCAAGGAAAAGTATTGTTGAAGGAACAGCTATTGCTGACGATGTTTTTAGTTCTCCAACTGTAGTTCAAGATGGTGGCTTGTTTGAGGCTGCGCATGTACTCTCCCCCACCCTTCCGCAGTATCATCCAACTCAACTGTTAGAATTGATGGATTTAGGGAAGGTCCGCAGAGCTAAAGCTATCCTCTCTCATTTAGTAAAGTGTATTGCAGGAGAAGTTGCAATAGTTAGAGATGCTGATGCTGGAGAAGGGACTAAGCGACATCTCTCTCGAACCATTAGTGTAAGTGGCAGTACAGCAAAGGATACAGTCACTATAGGAAAAGATGGTACTCGAGATTATACTGAGATAGATTCCATTCCTCCACTGCCATTATATGCATTGCTTGCTGCAGATCAAGATACAACTTACAGAATTTCAGAAGAAAGTACAAAAATACCACAGAGCTATGAAGATCGTACCAAAAGTCAACCAGAGGATCAGTATTCAGAGCTGTTCCAAATCCAGGATATAACAACAGATGATATTGATTTTGAGCCAGAAAAGAGAGAAAACAAATCAAAAGTAATAAATCTTTCTCAGTATGGACCAGCTTACTTTGGCCAAGAGCATGCTAGGGTACTTTCCAGTCATCTTATGCACTCAAGTCTACCAGGCCTTACCCGTTTGGAGCAGATGTTCCTTGTAGCTTTGGCTGATACAGTGGCTACCACCAGTACTGAGCTGGATGAAAGCAGAGATAAGACTTACTCAGGTAAGCTCATTAAAATTTATAAGGTTATCATTAATAGACCTATTTGTAAGATCTACATAATGACTCACATATGCAGTCTTTCTTTAAACCTTGCAGGGAAAAGACCTCTCTAGTAGACAGTTACTATTACATAGTCTGATAATAGTAAAGTGAAAGATAATAAAATTAATAGTAAAGTACAAAAATGGTAAAAATAGACAGTTGGGATAGTCTCTGACTTGCACAAACAACTTCATTGATTTTTGATATCTGAGTACATTTTCCCATGAGATTTTACACTGAAACGTTTGATTTCAGGTATATAGTCTTCTGTTTTTCCAAACAGATTGATTCCTATGGTTTATTTTTATTTTACTTTTAGTGTTAATGGCCCACTTGTAAATTTTGCTGTTGAACTGTGAGGCTTACCTCATGGGCTCAACTTGTTCATCTTCCCATTCCTAGGAATAAATTTTTTGCAGTTACCCAATTTTCTCCAAAAAGTTTCTTTTTGAAGAAGAGGTTTTATTAATTTTAACATGACATGTGTCTCATTTAATTTATTCTGTTACCAGAAAGTTTTGACTGCCTCCTGAAATAGATTCCATTCTCTTATATGCAGATAGTTAAAGATAATATGTTGATTGTAAATGGTAGCTTTAGCAAAGGAAACTGAAAAGTATCGATCATTCATTCATTCAGTACATATTGTGGAAGAGTGAACAATTGCTATGTGCCAGATTCTTTATGTACTTTATCATATTTAATTATCACAACAATCTTTCAGTAGGTAGCTATTATTATACTTAATTTTATAGATGAAGATCCTTAGGGAGATTGTGACTTATAAAAGATCACATAGGCAGTAAGTGGCAGAGCTAGGGTTCATAAATTGGTAAAGCATTCTTCTAAGCCTGTATTCTTTTAACTATTTGGCAAAATTTCCAAATTTAAGGAAAAAAGACTCTTTCTCAAAGCCACCTGGCATAATCTCATCATACAGCCTTTATAATACATTCCTAGAGTTATCCCTTCTATAGATTAAAATAACTAGAGACCTCAAAAGGTTTTGCCTACGACCTTTTTCCTAACCACGTTAATTAAAAAAAAATCCTAATCATTATGAGGTCGTATGTAGTAGAGCAAGATTCTCCCAGAATAGGCTTAAAGCCTTTGTTGTAAACTTAATATATACTAGAGTTTTTACTCTAGGACGTTAAGAAAATAGATGTACAACAATCCATGAAAAATAGTTTAAACTTTCTGATACAAAACTGGATCATTGGCTAGGCAATATAAAAATGGCTCATCCAGGTCACAGTGGTAGGTAAGGCAGGAATGGATGTCTCCGTTTCACAAGGTGGTAAACTGAAGCTCAGATATTAAATAAATTGCACATCTCAGGAAGTGGACTCTAACTAAAGCTTGCCATTTATTCAGATGAGACAATTTAGAGGCTTTCCTGACTGCTTTCTCTCACACCCCATATCCAGTCTATTGGCAAATGCGACCAGTTTTACTGTATCCAGAACCCAGTCACTTCTCATCACCTCTCCTATTAGCTCTTTTTTCAAATCACTGCTGCCTCCTGCCTGACTATTGACAAAGTCTTCTAAAGTGTGTCATTCTTGTTACCTCAGCTTGTTTTACACACAATTGATTCTTTTAAAACAAAATCATGTTGAATCTCTCTCCTTAGCATATACTAGTGGCTTCCCATCTCAATTTAGAATAAAAGCCAACTCCTGTGACCTGTGCTCACTCCACTGTACTACACTGGCTTCCTTGCTGTCCCACAAACACACTGTGAGCACATTTCTTGTCTCAGGATTGTTGCACATACTGTTTCCTCTGTGGAGAATGCTCCTTTTCTAGATTTATGCATGGCTTATTCTCTTAACTCCTCAAATTTCTGTGAAATGTCATCATATTAGAAACATTTTTTCCCTGACCACACTATATAAAACAGAACCCTCTTACTCCAGCACCTCTTTCTCTCAATCCTGCTTTATTTCTCTCCATAACAACTTTCCATTAGATATAATATTGTTTCCTGTTTAGCTCCTAAAATGTAAGCACCATGAGACTACAGACTCTGCCTTATTCACTGCCAAATCCCGAATGCCTAAACTGTGCCTTGCATGTAGTAAATGCTTAAACTGTTGAATGAATAAATAAATGAATGGATAAATGAGTAGAGCTAAATGGGAAGTAGAGCTGGAGCTTGAGTATTGATAATTTAAAACATTTTATTTTCTTCTAGAAAATACTTGATTTAACACTGAGTAATTCCCTAAGAGGCATGACTGGGCTCGATTCTGTTAGTACTTCTGCATTGCTTTTATCCGACAGTGGTTTATAGTTATGTTTAAACTTGCCACACTTTGATACATTTTTGTTCGACTCTTGATTAAGTACATTTGTGGACGTAAGGTTAAGGTTTAACCTTAACTTTGTACCACTAGCCTAGGGAATCAAATTTCAAATGTTTCATTGTACAGTATTTCAGTTGTGCTAACGAGCCTAGAAAATGTTACCTATTATAAATATTCTCTACATGAATTCAGATGGGGTTTAAAAATTGTAATTAAGTATAGTTAATATTTTAAAATTGGATTTCAAGATTTCTTTCCTTTTTATTTATTATGAGTAGCTTTAAGTACTATTGTTACCTGTATTAATAGATAATTACATTTTCCCCAATTATTTTTCATTTGGGAGTTTTAGTATTTACATGTGTTTTTTATAAAGATATGTTTTTTAATAAAGTTATTAAAATTTTCACTAAGGAATACACTGAAAATGTCATATGTGTGTAAATTATTACTACCAAATTTAGTGTTTATTTTCTACTTTTTAATTGGTTAGTGAGTCTGCTACAGTCCTTTCTCCTTAAATACATTTTCTGTCTACAGGAAGAGACACATTAGATGAGTGCGGTTTGAGGTACTTACTAGCTATGCGCTTGCACTCGTGCCTTTTGACATCGCTGCCTCCTTTATACCGAGTACAACTACTCCATCAAGGTATTAACTCCCTGTATGAGCCTTTGCACAGCTTTTATTTTTTATTGAATTGGTTGGTGCATTCATATTTATGTGTAAGCTTTAGGTAAATCATTATATGCATACTTATCATTAGCCTTAAGATCTTCCTGTCACATAGTATCCACTTACTGGTTTTTCTCTGTAGCTTTCAGCTCTACTCTTGAGTTTTGCTCATCAGTCTCATTTTCTCAGTGACTTTATACACTAAAGTGTAAATGACTTTATACACTAAAGTCATTGTAGCTTAGGTATGCTTGAGGTTATAACCCAAAGTGGTCCCTAATTTCCTTGACGACTGGTGTCTTTTCTTTAAAAATTATGTAAAATTCGTCCTACATGTTATTATTTATATTTATCTTAGTATAAGTATTATGTTCTAAGTTATCTACTCACAAGTAAAGTGGATGTTCCAGGGATATCTGCCTTACAGTAATCCAGTAGATTTGCATCATTCCAGCACACTGCCACATACCCTAATTTGAGACATAAGGATTTATATCAGCCCCCTAATTTGCAGATTAAAATATTAAAACTATAAAGTGACCTCACCAAGATATAGGGCTATTTATTAGTAGAGTTGGAATTAGAATCCCAGTCCAGTGTAGTAAAGACTATGTTCATTTTGAAACCAACGTCCTGGATGCAGCCCCTTACAATATGCATTAGTATTGTAGAACTTAAAATACCAGGCTTCGTAGTTATTCTTAACCATGGCACTTACCTTTACCTTCAATAAATGGTCTATGAAAATACGATTCTAAACAGCTGTCTAATATACTGTCTGTATTCATCTATTCAGTCTTTTATTTTTGAAACATTTTGTGTGTGGAGGTTCTATTTGAATTATTACTGTAATGAATAACCTTATAACCTTGCATATAAATATGTGTGTGTGTGTATATATATATATATATATATATATACATATCTGATTATTTCCTCATGTTAGTTTTCCAGTAGCAAAATTACTGAATCAGAAGACTAGAAATAACTCTTGATAAGTATTGCCATAGTCAGAAAGACCTTTGCTCATTTGCATTCCCAGAAGCAATATTTAATGATGCCAAAATTCAACCCAATGGCCAACGTTTGATATTATCATTTTAAACAACCTATGCCATTTGGATAGGTTTAAAGGATGGTTTTTCAAGGTTCTTTTAATTTAGTTTTCAGTGGCAGTCACATTGCCTCCAGAGATCTAAAACACCTCAATTTCTAAAGTTTTGTCAAATTCCATTTTACCTTTGATACTGTTAAAACACTGGAGATGAGAAGTGGCTGGTGCATTGTAGGTGATGGTCTTGGGAACAATTTTTAGGAAAAAAGTTTAGCCAGCATATATAGAGAAAAGTTAAGAACAGAGATAAACTGCAAAGAACAGCTAGCCACTGGTAGGCAAACAGAAGGAAGTGTCTGTTGGTGCCTCTATTCTTTTTCTTCCTAATACCTTTCTTTGTCTCTAATAGTTAGGTTTCCAATACATTCACAGTTCTCTTAATCTTCCTTTCTGACCCTCATTCTCATGACGTGCCTGTATGGTTTTTTTGTTTGTTTCCTCGTAATCATACCAAAAATTTAATTAATCAAATTTCATGTAAGGGTCTATAATTTTATATATTTTGGATTATTCCTTTATATAATAAATTTCATATCATTAAAAGTATGCATCTTGTATTACTTTACAATAGCAATTTCTAAAGCAAAATGTTACTTGTTAGATATAGTAATTATTTCTTAAATCAAAGATTTAAATAATGAGAAAAGCCTTTTAAGTTCTGTAAACTACAAATTGATGTTGCTAAATTTTTTCCATTTTTCCCCCTAAATTTATAGCGGCAGTCAAAGCATGTTGGATTAATTTTGTGATACGATTTCAAACACAGTTGTATGTAAATATTAGGAAATGGGAAAATGTAAGAGACATGAGATTATTATTCAAAATGGTCATGATTTTTCCTTTAATACTTTTTAAAGGAACTGTTGTGAAGCAGTAATTATTAGAAAAGCTTTAAATTATATGGGAAATCTATATAGTAGTTGTTAATGAAAAAATATGTAGTGATATTGATGGCTTATAACACTGAGAGACCTGTGTTGTATTGTGACTATCATTGACCACAGACATTTCTTTGTGTCCAACATGGGCTCAGATAGATGACGACCTCACTGGTCGGTTCTCTTTCCTAGGCTTCTCTGAGTTTTCCCCAGCATTTCCATTGGCTGTCACCACTCTGTGGGGTTCACTCCCCTTATTTTCCTCTTTACCTGCTCTTAAGTAAAATGTTATTGGCAGATAAACTTTTGTAAAATATATTTTTTATTGGTGTATAGTTGATACACAATATTATATATTGGTTTCAAGTATACGACATAGTGATTTCAACAGTTAAATACATTATTAAATCCTTACCCCCACTAGTGCAGTTACTGTCAACATAGGAAGATGTTACAGAATCATTGGCTATATTCTCCATGCTGTACGTCTATCCCTGTGACCAACTTATATTATGATTGAGAATTTTTGTGCCCTTTTAGCTCCCTCACACTTCCTGCCCATCCACCCCAACCCCTCCCCCGTGGTAACCACCAGTCATTTCTCAGTGTCTATGAATCTACTGCTATTTGTTTTGTTTTTAGATTCCACATATAAGTGAAATCATATGGGTATTTGTCTTTCTCTGCCTGGCTTATTTCACTTAGCATAATACCTTCTAAGTCCATCCATCTTGTTGTAAATGCCAGGATTTATTTCTTTTTTATGGCTGATTCCATTGTATTATATGTACCACATCTTCTTTATCTATTCATCTGTTGGCACTTTGGTTGCTTCCATATCTTGGCTATTGTAAATGTGGCAGTAGAAAGGGGTGCATATATCTTTTCTGATCACATAGAAGTGGAATTACTGAGTTGTATGGTATTTCTATTTTTAGTTTTTTGAGGACCCTCCATACTGCCTTCCATAGTGGCAGTACCAATATACATTCCCCACCAACAGTGTAGGAGGATTGCCCTTTCTCCACATCCTCATGAAAACTTGTTATATCTTGCCTTTTGGATAGTGGCGATTCTTATTGGTGTGAGGGATATCTTACTGTGGTTTTTTATTTGCATTTCCCTGATGATTAGAGATGCAGAGCATCATTTCATGTGCCTGCTGGCTATCTGTATTTCTTTGGAAAAATGTCTATTCAGGACCTCCACCCATTTTTTAATTGGATTATTTGTTTTTTTGGTGTTGAGGCACATGAGCTCTTTATATATTTTGGATATTAGCCCCTTATAAGGTAAGTCACGAATATATTCTCCCATATTCTATAGGCTGCCTTTTTGTTTTCATGATGGTGTCCTTTGCTGCACAGAAGTTTTTTAGTTTGATGTAGTCTCACTTGTTCATTTTTTATTTTGTTTCCCCTGCCTGGGAAGACATGTCCAGAAAAAAATTATTCGTGCTTATGTTGAAGAGATTTTTGCCTATGTTTTCTTCTAAGAATTTTATGGTTTCATGTCTTATATTTAGGTCTTTAATCCATTTTGCATTTACTTTTGTGTATGGTGTAGAGAATAATCTAGTTTCATTCTTTTGAATATAGCTGTCCAGTTTTCCCAACACAAGTTATTGAAGGTGCTGTCTTTTCCCCTTTACATATTCATAGCTTCTTTATCATATATTAATTGACCATATATGCAGGGGTTTATATCTGGACTCTCTCTTCTGTTCCATTGGTCTATGGGTCTATTCTTGTGCCATCACTGTACTGTTTTGATTACTGTAACTTTGTAGTAGAGTTTGAAGTCAGGGAGCATAATACCCCCAGCTTTGTTCTTTCTTGGGATTGCTTTGGCTATTTGGGGTCTTTTGTGGTTCCATATGAATTTTAGTACTATTCTAGTTCATTGAAAATGCCAGTGCTATTTTGATAGGGATTGCATTGAATCTGTAAATTGTTTTGGGCAGCACAACCATTTGACAATGTGAATTCTTCCTATCCATGAACATGGGATAGATTTCCATTTATTTGTGTCCTCTTCAGTTTCTTTCATCAGTGTTTAATACTTTTCAGAGTACAGGTCTTTTACCTCCTTTGTTAGGTTTGTTCCTAGGTATTTTATTCTTTCTGAAATTGTAAATTGAGTTGTTTTCTTGATTTCTCTTTCTGCTAGTTTGTTATTATTATTTGGAATGCAACAGGTTTCTGTATATTGATTTTGTATCCCTTGACTTTGCTGAATTTGTTGTTAAACTATTGAGAAACTCATTTGTACTGTCAAGTCTGATGGTGTCATTTTTTTTTTTTTTAGAAATAATCTATTTCTTACTTTGAGACAATTACAGATTCACATGTAGTTGTAAGAAATAGCACAAAGAGATCTGTGCTCTCCAATTTCCGCCAATGGTAACATCTTGCAAAACTATAGTACAGTATTACAACTAGGATACAGAGATTATACAGTTAAGATACAGAACATTTCCATCAGTGCAAGGATCCCTTATGCTACCTTTAATAGCCACACACCTATTTCCTTCCCATCCTCACCCTCTCCTTAGCCCCAGGCAACTACTTATCTGTTCTTTCCATTTGTTTGATTTTTGTCATCTCAAGAATGTTATATAAATGGAATCATACAGCATATAACCTTTGGATTTTTTACTTAACACAGTTCTCTGGAATTCATCGAGGTTGTTCATATATCAATAGTTTGGTCATTTTGTGGCTGAGTAGCACCACAGTTTGATTAGCCACTCACCAGTTGAAGGATAACTGGATTGTTTTGGGCTTTCTCCATATGACCCAGCATCCTCCGCATCCTTGCCAACATTTGTTGTTCCTTGTCTTTTTGATGTTGGCCATCCTAACTGGTGTGAGGTCATATGTCATTGTGGTTTTAATTTGCATTTCTTTGATGATTAGCAATATGGAGCATCTTTTCATATGCCTGTTGGCCATCTGAATTTCTAGGTACTATAAACGTTCATGTACAGGCTTTGCTGTAATCATGAGTTATCAATTATCTGTGACATATTGCCCAAGTGCAATTGTTGGGTCATATGGTAGCTGCACATTTAATTTATTTTTTATTTTTTATTAAGGTATCATTGATATAAAATCTTATATTGAGGTTTCACATGAGCAACATTATTACGTTCCCCCTATTACCAAGTCCCCACCACATACCCCTTTACAGTCACTGTTCATGAGCATAGTAAGATGCTTTAGAGTCACTACATGTCTGCTCTGTGCTATACTTCCTTCCCGGTGCTCCCCCTATATTATGTTAATCACAATACCCCTTAATCCCCTTATCCCACCTTTCCCACCTGCCCTCCCCAGTCCCTTTCCCTATGGTAACTGTTAGTCCATTCTTGGGTTCTGTATGTTGCTGTTTTGTTCCTTTAGTTTTTACTTTGTTGATGAGTGAAATCGTTTGGTACTTGTCTTTCTCTGCCTGGCTTATTTCACTGGGCATAATACCCTCTAGCTCCATCCATGTTGTTGCAAATGTAGCATTTGTGTTCTTCCTATGAGTGAATAATATTCCATTGTGTATATGTACCACATCTTTATCTATTCATTACTGATGGACACTAAGGTTGCTTCCATTTCTTGGCTATTGTAAATAGTGCTGCAATAAACATAGGGGTGCATATGTCTCTTAGAATCTGTGATCCTGTTTGCTTGGGGTAAATTCCTAGGAGAGGAATTCCTGAGTCAAATGATATTTCTATTTTTAGTTTTTTGAGGAACCTCCATACTGCTTTCCACAATGGTTGAACTAATATACATTCCCACCAGCAGTGTAGGAGGGTTCCCCTTTCTCCACATCCTCGCCAACATTTGTTGTTTCTTGTCTTTTCGATGTTGGGCATCCTAACTGGTGTGAGGTGATATGTCATTGCAGTTTTAATTTGCATTATTTCTTTGATGATTAGTGATGTGGAGCATCTTTTCATGTGCCTGTTGGCCATCTGAATTTCTTCTTTGGAGAAGTGTCTGTTCAGATCCTCTGCCCATTTTTTAATTGGGGTATTTGCTTTTTGGGTGTTGAGGCATGTGACCTTCTTATATATTTTGGATGTCAACCCCTTATCAGATAGTCATTTATGAATATATTCTCCCATACTGTAGGATGCCTTTTTGATCTACTCATGGTGTCCTTTGCTGTACAGAAGACTTTTAGTTTGACGTAGTCCCCCTGTTCATTTTTGCTTTTGTTGTTTCCTTTGCCTGAGGAGATATATTCAAGAAAAAGTTGCTCATGTTAATATTCAAGAGTTTTGCCTGTGTTTTCTTTTAATTTTATGGTTTCATGATTTACATTCAGGTCTTTGATCCATTTTGAGTTTACTTTTGTGTCTGGAGTTAGTAATATAGTTTCATTCTCTTATATGTAGCTGTCCAGTTTTGCCAACACTAGTTGTTAGAAGAGGCTGTCATTTCCCCATTGTATGTTCATGGCTCCTTATCATATATTGATTGGCCATATATGTGTGGGTTTATATCTGGGCTCTCTATTCTATACCATTGATCTATGGCTCTGTTCTGGTGCCAGTACCAAATTGTCTTGATTACTGTGTCTTTGTAGTAGAGCTTGAAGTTGAGGAGCATAATACCCCCCGCTTTATTCTTCCTTCTCAGGATTGCTTTGGCTGTTTGAGGTCTTTTGTGGTTCCATATGAATTTTAGAACTGTTTGTTCTAGTTCGTTGAAGAATGCTGTCAGTATTTTGATAGGGATTGCACTGAATCTGTAGATTGCTTTAGGCAGGATGGCCATTTTGACAATATTAATTCTTCCTACCCAAGAGCACAGGATGTATTTCCATTTATTAGTGTCCTTTTTAATTTCTCTCAAGAGTGCCTTGTAGTTTTCAGGGTATAGGTTTTTCACTTCCTTGGTTAAGTTTATTCCTAGGTATTTTATTCTTTTTGATGCAATTGTAAATGGAGTTGTTTTCCTGATTTCTCTTTCTGCTAGTTCATTGTTAGTGTGTAGGAATGCAACAGATTTCTGTGTATTGATTTTGTGTCCTGCAACTTTGCTGAACTCAGATATGTACAATTTTTTAATGTACAGTATTATGTCATCTGCAAACAGTGACAGCTTAACTTTTTCCTTACCAATCTGGATGCCTTTTATTTCTTTGTGTTGTCCGATTGCCGTGGCTAGGACCTCCAGTACTATGTTGAATTAAAGCAGGGAGAGTGGGCATCCTTGTCTTGTTCCCTATCTTAGAGGAAAAGCTTTCAGCTTTTCACTGTTAAGTATGATGTTGGCTATGGGTTTGTCATATATGGCCTTTATTATGTTGAGGTACTTGCCCTCTATACCCATTTTATTGAGAGTTTTTATCATGAATGGGTGTTAAATTTTGTCGAATGCTTTTTCAGCATCTACGGAAATGATCATGTGATTTTTGTCCTTCTTTTTATTAATATAGTGGATGATGTTGATGGATTTTCAAATGTTGTCCCATCCTTGCATCCCTGAGATGAATCCCACTTGATCGTGGTGTATGATCTTCTTGATGTATTTTTGAATTTGGTTTGCTAATATTTTGTGGAGTATTTTTGCATCTATATTCATCAGCAATATTGGTCTGTAGTTTTCTTTTTTTGCGGTGTCTTTGCCTGGTTTTGTTATTAGAATGACAGCTGTTTAGCCTTGGGAGCACTTCTATTTGGGGCAGTCCCTTTAAAATATACTGTTTAGATGGTTTGTGGGAGGTAAATTCTCTCAACTCTTGCTTATCTGGGAATTGTTTAATCCATCCTTCAAATTTAAATGATAATCTAGCTGGGTAGAGTATTCTTGGTTCAAGGCCTTTCTATGTCATTTCACTGAATATATCATGCCACCTGATGGTGTCATTAAACTCATTTTCTTGCCTTTGAATACAGCCTAAATCCCTGCCAGTCTTCTACCAGGCAAGAAGAATTTACCATCAGTATTAGGCAGGTTTAAACAACTTTTAACAAACGCACTAAAAGGTAGAGGAATGTGCTTCCTGACTATTACAGCCTGAAACTCTTAGGAAATCTAGAGCTTACTTGGAAGTGATATTTAGCTGCTTTGCCATGGGGGTGAATGGAGCAGTTTTCAATATTCAGGACTAAAGGATATGGTCCACAACCAAGTCACATTGTGAATAATAACACTCAAGGACATTAGCCAAGGTACTTTGACTTGACCAAAGATTTCATTATTGGTAAGTTTGAAGTGTGTATGTAAGTATGGCTTGATACTCAGATACCTTTCTTTCCAGTGGCTAAGTCTTAGTGTCTGTATTTTTATAAGGAAAATAAAATAGCATTATGTTTGGGGAAAAGATAGGGATTTTGATTGTGAGTATCTTGTCACTCATCTTATATTTAGACACTTATAGTTTAGAATCCTGAATAATGAAAGACTCCCTTGCATCCCTTTTTTTTCCTGCTTGAAAATTTTCTAGAATTAATGAATACATGATTTTGTGAAAAATTGCTCTTGTTCTTTTTTGATAAAATTCTGAAGATTATTATTTTGTATTTCAAATTCAGGTGTGTCCACTTGCCATTTTGCCTGGGCTTTTCATTCTGAGGCTGAGGAAGAACTGATTAACATGATTCCAGCAATTCAGAGAGGGGACCCTCAGTGGTCTGAGTTAAGAGCTATGGGAATAGGTTGGTGGGTCAGGAATATTAACACTCTTCGAAGATGCATTGAAAAGGTAACTTTACTTCATTGGATATTAAAATTTAAAAAAAAGTCTTTTCTTAAAGGGTAAAATATTTTCCAGAAAACCTGTAGTGCAAAATTAATTTGTTCATCTTGAGATCTTGAGAATTTTTTAGATAAAAATTTTTTGTAGATTCCAAAACTTGACCTTTATAAAATTTCCATGCAGTATATCAATTGTCTTTTACCATATATGCTGAGTTTATAATATTCATGAAATCAGCTGAGGTGTGTTATAGTTTAAGAAAATACAAAATTCTAAATTTAGTGTTAGGCTGGAGAAAGGAAAAACAAGGACATGCAAACAGAACAGAGAGATGCCATAGGGGGAGAACAGACCAGACCCCGAAGTCCGTGCCGTATATGGAAAGGGGACAGCTCTCCCTGAATTCCATCCTGATGTGCCAACTAAGACCCGGATGTCAGCCTCCTCCCTCTTGGAAAGAAAGAAGTTTCTAGTTGACTATTATGTCACCTTTAGCCAATAATACCTCTCCACGCCCCTTAGGATAGCTTGCCCACTCCTCCCCCTCCTAATCCCTTATAAGCCCCCACCTCCCTAACCAGGCGTGACTTCTCCGGCTTGTAGTACCCAGGCCGCGAGAACATCACCTGGGAGTATTTAAATAAATTACCTGGCCCTTTGTTGCCTCTCTTAGCCTGCTTCTTTCGGTTAGAATTTATCTTACATGTTATAGTTTAAGAAAATACAAAATTCTAAATTTAGGAAATAAACTTAAATTCTTATCAGCTGTATGCATTATATAGGAAAATCATTCTTTTTATATTAAGGATTCTCTGCATGGCTAGTTTAATAAGTAGCAAACTTCCTTTGCATACTTAAAATGTCATTTGATAAAAAGTTTTGATCTGTGTGCACTTGAAGAACATATTTGTGGCAGCAAATTAAACATGGTATACATTTATTGGGACAAGTTTTGGGGATAAATTTTCTGGTAGATTTTAGAAAAGTTTCTGTTAAGCCTTTAGAAAAAAAGTTTGTTAGTGGAAGCTGTAAGTTCTTTCAGTACTGCAGAAACTCTATTACTGAGTACCTACTGTATGCCAGTTTTGGTGTTTGTTACTTTTCATAAATTATTTCTTATAAAATAATGTAACCATCTACACTTTCCACCTGATGGAACTAAGACTCAGAGAGTTAGGTAAAGTGTCCAAATTCCCTTCATTTATAAGTGTTAGATTTAGTTTGTGTCCTTTCTACTCTGTCAGGGTTAGGAAAGGAGAATTTTTATTCATGGTTTGCTTTTAGGAGTCCATTGACTTTCCTAGAATGCAGTTGATGGTACTACATCTGTGAAGTATGAATTTAATTTCTCCCAAGAGGAATTTATTCTTCTACAATAGTAGTACTCAAATTTTAAGGTTAGAAAATCACCTGAGAAACTTATTTAAAAATGCATGTCCTCCATTCCCACTCCCAGAGATTTTCATTTGGTAGCCACAGGGTGGTAGGGCTGTGGCATCTTTATCTTTATTAGCATCATACGATTCTGGTGTTCATTGTTCTCAGATCACAGTTTGAAATGTGAATATAAAAGGGTCATTTTTCTGCTACATGTAATGCAGCCAATAAGATATCAGCAATTCTTTTCTCAAAATAGACACAAATGTAAGAAGGAATTTTTTCTCCTACAACTAACAAGTGTAGTTTTTCATGTGTAGGGAAAGTTAATTGTTATATATCATGTAAATAACATAGTAGCCACATTAAATTTTTTATCCCAAAGCAGTAGGAAAAAAGAGGACATATTTTACCTAAAATGTTTCAGATGTTGCCTAGAAAGATCTCTCTAATTTCTTGCCAACAAAGGGTGTCATTACAATTGAGAATTTCTGATACCTATATTTATTTCCACAAATAATTTATCTCTTTAAATTAAATCAAAGGGACATGTAATTTCTGTGCCTTGAGATACATATTATAAATCCTTAGCTGAAGATGAATAAAAATTCTTCAGAGGTTACTAAACATTGAAGTACTAAGATAAATTATTGGAGGCAGAGAAAATACTAAAAAGGGAAAATAAATAAAAGTGTATTAAGAGTAAGGCATTTTTGTGATAAAATTTTAGTTATTTTCCCCCTTGTCTTCCATGCCTAGTGGCTTCCTGTTTAACCATCGGTACATGTGAACTAATAAAACATCCAGTATTTTTTATTTCTATGCCTCTTAGCTTACTGATTTTGTAGAGGTGATCTCAGTATCTTTGAGAAATATGGTATTAGTCTGTATTAGTGTTGTGTTCAAAACAGTATGATTAGATACAATGTTACTGGCTTAATGATTTTTAAACAAACTGTGTTGATTAACTCTGTATAAATTCAACTTTGGTTATTTGACTCAAAGGAGGTTATTATTTGGAAATTGTGTGTTCATAGAGACTTTTTCTCATGGAATTTCTAAGAACTAAAATTTGTAAATGCCTTAAAATAATGGAGCTTTAGCCTTCTGTATTTTAATTACATGCCAGAAAGAATATGTCAGTCCTTCAGAATTATCAAAGTTTGAGTGAGAAATAACAGAAAAATATGTTTTCTAAGAAGAAAAAAACTAGAACACTTATTTTTGTATTTTTGTAATGTTTTAAATGTGTATGTATATCAATATTTATTCACAGATGTCTATATCAAAATTAGTTGAAAGAGCTTCTTCAGATTGTGAAATCATATACCACATATACCATAGAAGTTAGCATTTTAACTTTTATAAAATATTGAATGTAGTATGTTTAATTTTCAAGAAAAATATCAAATCTGTTGAATATTATGCCTTCTTTTATGTTTCCTCTTAGTTTTATTACTTGGGCTCTAATCCCTTTTCTATCCCTTACTGTGTGACCTTAGGCAGTTCACTTAATCTCTCTGTGTCTCAGTCACCTCATATATAAAATGGGGATAATAATAGTACGTCATGGATTGCAGTGATTCAAATAAGATAAATGAAAGGTACTTAGACTGGTGCCTGGTACTTGGTAAGTAATCAATAAATGCTAGTGACTATTATTACTTTTATTATAATTACTAGCATGCAAATGGTTGTCTCTAGGAGCATTTATTATAAATTACTGGAGATTGTGGACTAAAACCAACTTTTGCCATCTCCATAGTTCTGTCAGCTATGGAATTAACAATATTAATTGTTGATTAACTGGTTGTAATTCTTTTATCAAATAGTTAATTTAACTTAGTATTATCATTTAGGTTGCCAAAGCTTCTTTTCAAAGAAACAATGATGCCTTGGATGCTGCATTGTTCTACCTTTCGATGAAGAAGAAAGCAGTAGTGTGGGGTCTGTTTAGGTAAGTTGCCTGAACACTTAACATGATTTAATGGAATGAAGATTGTGCTGTGAGTCTGAAACCTGATACTTTTAAAACTATTTCGATAGATGAGCTTGGTCAGATCAGCTTACTTCTTTGTGCCCTGGTTCCTTTATCTGCAAAAAATAGGTACAATATCGGTTGTGCCTGAACCTAAAGAATGGGATATTGTGAAAAAAATTATAACAGCACTTTGGAAAGTAAAAAATGCTCTTGTTTCCTATTTATATATATGTAAGGTATTTTGAGCTTCTCTTATTAGAAAAGGTGAAGAGAAGCTAGATAACAAATACCTATTAGTTCTTCTTTTAGATGGATGTTGGAGGTTATTTTCTATTTTCACATATTCTGTAAAAGATTCAAGATATTTTAGGTTTGACTTAACTACTGATGTTTGTGCTCTGGTTTCCAGGTCACAGCATGATGAAAAAATGACAACTTTTTTCAGCCACAACTTTAATGAAGATCGATGGCGGAAAGCTGCTTTGAAAAATGCTTTCTCTTTACTGGGAAAACAGCGCTTTGAACAATCTGCTGCTTTTTTCTTGTTAGCCGGTTCATTGAAAGATGCCATAGAGGTATAAATAAGAAAACATGCTATGAAATACTTTTAAGAGATTGAAAATATGCAAAGGTTGTAGAGGAGATTGTAATATTTTGTCATATGTTTGTAAGACAGAGAATAACTATAGATTTACTGAACAGTGGCACTGTGATAATTGAAACAGTAAATAAATTCAAGTGAAAAACATAAATGAAAAATTTTATATAGGAGATATTCCATTTCATGATAAATATATTTCAAGTATAAATGTATTAAAAATGATAGAAAATGGTTTATGAATATTTTCTTCCTGGCTATCTTGTGATTCTGGACTATTTAATGAAGTATATGGAGATCACAATCTCACTATTTGTTGTAGAGAGGCAGATACTTTGAGTTCTTTTCCTTCTAAATGAAATTCATAAATAAATTGAAATTGCATTTTGTACTGTTTTGCAATGTCTTAGATATTAGAAAATGAATAAAGAGGAAAAACTGAGTTTTTTGATATGTAATTCTGACAGCTGATTAAGAAACTAATTGCAACTGTTTCTGTTTATTTATGAGATCTTTCTCTTAGGGCGGCACTTATTTTCATTATGAACAATCCAAACAAGGTGAAGGAAAACTAGAATTGCAAATGATACATGATAGAAGAAATGGGAAAGATTAAACAAACTGGAAGTCCTTTACATTTAGAACTTAGTCATAGTTTCACAGTTTTCTCAGGTGTATGATTTTTTTTGAAAATAGCAAATATTTATAATTATGAAATGGGAAGTCAGCCTAGAAGACACTCAGGTGAAGAAGAGAAATATTAATTTACTGAGAGATGCTCATATTGCCTGAATGACCTCAAATTATCAAGATGAGTAGTTACATTAGAATATAAATTCATAGAGCATAAAAATAGAATATGTGGCTTTATTTCATAAGTTATTATCTATGTAAATAAAAGGCTCTTTTATGATAGTAATTATGTTTACAGTGTATGGAAATATATTTGGAAATAAGAGGAACTGGTGTATATGAATTTAAATATCATAAGTGATATTTAATTTAAAAATTAATGTTATTAACTTAAATTGACCTAAGTTTGAGATGATGTTGATATTCTTTGTTTATGCTTACTTTACAAATATATTTCTAGGCTAGAAGTTATTGAGTTCTAGTTTCTTACTTTCTTCTTGCTGTTCCTTAATCTCCGATGAAGCAGTCATTTAACTACCCTTCATTGTCTTAACCTTTGGGCCTCTTCCCTCCACTATTAGAATATAAATGGTAGATAATTTCAGGATATCGATGGGATATTTCATATGTATAAATACTTATCATTAAATAAGAATTTCTTAATATTTAAATTTGCAGGTATGTCTTGAAAAAATGGAAGATATTCAGTTAGCCATGGTTATTGCCCGTTTATATGAATCTGAAATTGAGACCTCATCCACTTATATATCCATCCTAAATGAGAAGATTTTGGGTTGCCAAAAGGATGGCTCAGGATTTGATTGCAAAAGATTACATCCTGATCCTTTTCTGCGTAGTCTTGCGTATTGGGTAATGAAAGATTATACCCGAGCCTTGGACACGTTATTGGAACAAACACCAAAGGAGGAGGATGAATATCAAGGTAGGACATTTGTAGGGTTCTCTTTTTCTTTTTTAAAAGAAGACAGTTTCTGAGCTAATGTTCACTTAGATTAAAGATGTAAAACCTAAGAGTAATCATTACCAGATTGACTTTTCAATTTTGAGAAATTATCATCAAGATTTCTTATGTGGCTAGAGGATTAGTCACAAGTGAGTCTAGCATTATGTTATAATGTGAGTGGTACACGTTTTTACTTGCATAGTTATCTATTGGGATATATAAGATAAGATTACCATACTATTCTGATTTCATTTTAGACTGAAGCATACAGAATGTTTCCGTGTTATACAGTTCTTTCCTTATAATCATATAGCCAGTATTTTTTAAAGTAGAAATTTTAGGTATTATTGGTTTAGTGCATGGGTCTGGAAAAACTGATCTTGTATCGTAAGCTTTCTTTACTCTTAGTTGTCCCAAATAATTTTTAAAAATTTAAAGTACCTGGAGAGTATTTATCAGCATTGTTTGTAATAATTTAAAAACATGGAACATTTTAAATATTCATCAATAAAATAAGTTAATTAAAATATATCCATACTATAGAAGTGTACCATTAAAAAATGAGGTAGATTGATTTGTTAATATGTGCTGTATTGTTAAGTGAAAAAAGTAAGATGCAGAACAATGAGATTTTATGTATATATGTCACACATACGCACACACACAACATACAACACACACATTTTTGTCTCTCCCTTTCCTTTTGCTGTTTTCTGGAATAAATCACAAGAAACTAAATACTAGTCCCTCATTACTTTTTGGGAATAGAAGTGAGGACCTAAAAGCTTTTAATTTTTGGTTTGTACTTTCCATAGTTATAATTTCCTAGCCCACATTTTATCACTATTTTTAATACTAAAAGCTTCCTGAGTCACCCAGGTAATTTTAATAAAATGCACATTTTTATAGAAGGAATGTTCTATTTTTTTCTTAATGTTTCCATGTTAATTTTTAAAAACTTGTTATTGTGGAAAGTCTCAACTGTATATAAAAGAGTGAATGATATAAAGAAGGTCTGTGAGCCCATCACCCAGCTTCAGTAGTGATCAACCTAATGTATGTCCATCCTTTTTACTTACCCCTAACTCCCAAAATAGATTTACTTTCAAGTAAATTGCAATGTATTGTTTTTTTCTATAAATATTTCAACATACATCTCTAAAAAAATGAGGACTCTTACAAAAAAACAGAGCACATATCATTGTAATAGGATTTTATCAATAATCATCAGATACACAGTGTTCCAGTTTCCCTGTTTGTCTCATAAAATCTTACTCTAAAGTTAATTAATTTAATTTAATTAACTCTAAAGTTAATTTATTTAACTAGCCAAATGAGGCCTATATGTTGTAAGATTGTTTGCGGTGTCTTTTATGTCTACTTTAATCTATGGTTTTTCCTCCTTCCTTTTTTCTCCTTGCAATTTATTTGTTAAAGTCAGGTGGTTTATCCCACAGTTTCTCACTTTTTGGTTGTTCCCCTTTTTGTCATTTAATGTGTGTTTTTTCCCCCGTATTCTCAGTATTTCTTGTAAATTAGTAATTCATATTCTAGAGACTTTTATCAGATTTTTGGTAGAAATAGTTCATGGGTGCTGTGGAGTACTTCTATCAGGGAACTTAAAGCATTGGCTTTTGTTTTTTGTTATAATACCAGCTATCAATGATCATTGCCTAGATCCTTTCTTTCTATTTATAAAACAATGATATTCTAATAATGTCATTTTATCCTTCCTTTATGAGCTGGACTAATTTTCTGGAGTGCAATCTCCCTTGGCCAGGGAGATTACTGCTTTGAATACTATGAAGTCCAGTAGTATGTGTAGTGAAGGGAACATACATGTTTGATTCTTTCTATTTATTTACCAGTTTACAAAATAACAACTTGGTTCAATAGCATCTTACAAAGGTTACCCATTAGCTTTTGTTTTAAAAAGTTATTTGAACTCTAGGTGTAGATAGATTCATTTAATCCATTTGCAGTTTATTGGCATGGAGGCTCAGATTATCCCATCTTTAACCAGTGGGAACCTCTTCAACGTCTTGAATCCTTTTGATGTTATTCCCTGGCAAAATCTTTCAGGCTCATCTTGTACATTTCCTGCCCCATAAAATCTGGAAATGGCCATTCCTCCAAAGAATCCTGGTTCCCTTTAGTGGTAAATAACATTTAGAGACCACAGCCTGGGCATAGAGATCCTCATTGCTCCTGGCTTGATCATCATTTTTAGGTTATTTCAGTGAATGGAATTATGAAGAAAAAATTTTTTTAACTGAGAATTCATGAATTCACACTGAAATTTCTATTTCAGATATAATTTATGGGGTTCTTCTTAGATTTCACATTTGTGTCATAATGAAAAGCTTGAATTCTCATGTCATTAATGACATTAATGACTATATGAATATAGTAGTTTCAGAATGTTTTTTCAGAATAATATTTTTTCATAACAACATGATTACTGAAAACAGTTTAAGCTTTTTTTTTGGTAGTTATTTTTGTTTTTATTATATTCCACTAAGGATATACAGCCAAATCACTTATTTTAAATTTACTTTATAGTTCCTCTTTATGTGGTTATGCTACCAACTGGATACACAGAATCATTTATTTAATTTTGCTTTTACTTTTTGTGATTTTTTAAAAAATTTAGTTGTGTTTTAAAATTATATAAAGTGTTAACATGGTTTTGAAATAAAATATATAAAAACCAAGAGAAATCAACTTCTTTCCTGACTTCTCTACCCTATTCTTCCCTCCCTTTTTAGGAAACCAATTAAAAATAAAAATTGTGTGTTTTTACTTCCATTTAAAAAGTATAAGCAATATTTCAGTATCCTTTATTTTGAGGCAGTTCTGATATTTTATTCTTTTGTAATGTAATTACAAATTAACAACATTCTTGATTGTGTCTGTTTGATGTCTGTAGTTATCATCAAGTCTTGTAACCCAATGGTGTTTAGTTTCTACAACTACCTTCGAACTCATCCTTTGCTTATTCGAAGAAACCTTGCATCTCCTGAAGGAACTTTGGCAACATTAGGCCTCAAAACTGAAAAAAACTTTGTTGATAAAATTAACCTCATAGAAAGAAAATTATTCTTTACCACAGCAAATGCTCATTTTAAAGTTGGATGCCCTGTTTTAGCCTTGGAGGTGCTCTCCAAAATTCCAAAAGTTACCAAAATATCTGCCTTACCTGTAAGAAAAGATCAGCCTGACTTCATTTCTAAAAAGATGGGTGATGTACCTTCAGAATCAGAAACTCTGAATGATGGCATTGCTTGGTCATCACAGTTTGACTGGAGTCAGCCAATAGTAAAAGTTGATGAGGAACCTCTCAGTCTTGACTGGGGTGCAGAGCATGATAGTGCCTTAGAAGAAGAGGAAGAAGATGCTATTGGTTTAACAATGAAGAGTACAGATGTTAGGGAAAAAGATAGACTAGATCAGAAAGCCTCAGACCCTAATGTGTTATTGACTCCTCAGGAAGAGGAGTTTCTTGAAGGAGATACTGAAGTTGATGTGATTGCTGAACAACTGAAATTCAGGGCGTGTTTAAAGATCCTTATGACTGAACTACGAACACTGGCTACAGGTTATGAAGTAGATGGAGGAAAACTCAGATTTCAACTCTATAACTGGCTTGAAAAGGAAATTGCTGCCTTGCATGAGATATGTAATCATGAATCAGTTATTAAAGAATATGTTAGTAAAACATGTGCCAAAGTAGAGAGTGATCTTCTAGGTCATGAAGAAATGGTGGGCAAACCAGATATTGGTTCCTATGAGCGCCACCAAATAGAAAGACGGAGATTGCAGGCTAAACGAGAGCATGCAGAAAGACGAAAGTTGTGGTTGCAGAAAAATCAAGATCTCCTCAGAGTGTTTCTTAGTTATTGTAGCCTTCATGGGGCTCAAGGTGGTGGACTGGCCTCAGTAAGGATGGAACTCAAATTTTTGCTACAAGAATCACAGCAGGTATGAACTTCACTTCTTTTTTCAATCTTGGTTATTTTAATAATTTCTGTACCTACTTCCAGTTACAGCTACAAAGCTCTTTTTACTAATTAATCTATATATGTTCAGCACCTCTCTTGTTAGGAGGCAGATACTTACCTTGTGCATGGGTGTTTTTAGACTACAGCTGTGGTAATTAGGAGTAGGTATAAAAGGTTGAGGCCACAGCTGTGTCATGCTCACCTTTGTATCTTCTGCATCTAGCAGAGTACCTGGTACAGAGTGGATGCTCAATACATTTTTGTAGAGTGTGTGAATAAGTTCATGAATTGCATTTATTTATTCATGTTTATCACGAGTATTTTTATCATATAGCTATTAATTGTTTTTTGCTCCTTCATTTTGACTACTTGAAAAAAACCAATCCGCTGTCACCCACAGGAAACCACAGTGAAGCAGCTGCAGTCCCCACTGCCCTTGCCTACCACTCTGCCTCTGCTTTCAGCAAGTATTGCTTCGACAAAAACAGTCATAGCTAATCCTGTATTGTACTTAAATAATCACATCCACGATATACTTTATGCTATTGTTCAGATGAAAACACCACCTCATCCCAGTATTGGAGATGTGAAGGTAATGTAAAGTTTATGAGCGTTTGATATTGTGCATAATGTGAAGGTAAACAGGCTATACATGTATTCCAGTCTGTATTTAGAGGAAGTATTTTGAAGTGCTTGTATGTGCTGCCTTCTCAGTCCTGATCAGGTCAAGGCTATTTGTCTAATGAATTTAATTTGAAAGTAAGCATCCTTCTTACTCCTGAAAAAAATAATTGTCTTCCTTTAAGACAGACAAGTCTATTTTTGGATATAAAATTAAGTTTCTGGACAGTATTCTTGACACTTAATGTTCCTTTGGATCATCCATTCCCCTTAAATGAACCATTAAATTGGAAATATTTATGACTATTTGCTTACATGCCAAGATGTTACAAAAATATAAGTTTAGGGAGTATCTTTCAGAGAACCATGATTGTTAAATAGTCCAGAAAAAGTATCCTTGTTACTGTTTTTCTGATATTTGTGTTTGTTGGAGTCTATGCAGTAGTTAGGGGCAAAGTTTCAGCAGAGTAACCCCAAATTAAATCTATGCCCTGTGCTGAGAACTTAAAAATGGGTAGATTCTAAGAAACACTAGGGAACTTGGCAGTATCCGGAGAGCTGCCCAGACTCCTGCTGTGCTGGCACAAGTGTTTTTGTGCTATGCTTTTTCTAATTCCAGTGGCTGATGTTATTTCAGGTCCTGAACATTTTTATTTTGTATTTCTTTTGAAAGGCGCAGTCAAAGATACTACCAGAGGGTAGTACATTCTTCTGGAAGGACTCCAGATTTACTAGTCACATCTACCTATCAGAGACTTCTGATCCATAACATGAATTAATCTGTATCAGCATTTTATCAGAGATTATGTAAATTATTGTTAGGTAAATTGGACATATAGAAAAGGCATTAAATGCATATAAATTCTAAGTAAACATTTCCAGTTTCTAGAAATTTGGGTAAGGCATTTAAAGAGTATGAAACTATTCCTGAGATCCCTTCAAAGCTTAAAATTTTGAGTCTGAAAATGTAGATTCATTATGGCATTTTAGGGTGTGGTTTTTATATTATGTTGATAATTTTTAAGCTTCCTAAATTTAAAATTCTGAGAC
Organism: Manis pentadactyla; assembly: GCF_030020395.1. Taxonomy (NCBI): domain Eukaryota; kingdom Metazoa; phylum Chordata; class Mammalia; order Pholidota; family Manidae; genus Manis; species Manis pentadactyla. The sequence continues at coordinate 100,292,811 of NC_080029.1, read as the reverse complement.
CACACATTATTCATAAGTACTAAGTAAATTACTTGCTTTTTAAAAAGTCAGCCATTTCACACTGTGATTGATATATTTTCTAAACATTTAATTCATTATTTTGATAAGATCAAGTGTTTTCTTGAAGGGGAATTTCATAAGGTAAGTTTAAATAAAAGCTCTGAAAATTCTGTACTTATTTTGGTCCTGCTTTTTTTCCCTCAAATATTACTATTTAAACTAATCATTAACAGGCTGGGATAGACCCAGTAATAAGAAAATTAGCCCTTTGCTCAGGGCCTGGTTAATGGCAGGCTCACAGTAAGTATTTGATGAAGATGTGTCTGAATTAGTTTTGTTGTGGTCCTGCATATTAAATTAGGTGAGTGTTTTTTGACATTTTAAAGTAGAGTTAGTGGTCACATATTGGATCTAACCTTATTTGTGATATTGCTAGAATCTGGAGTATTTTCTAATCTCTTAAGATATTACTGTTGTATAGAAATGCTAGTATAACATATAATTGTGGCTGTTTTGATTTTAGGTGCACACACTTCACTCATTGGCAGCATCACTTTCTGCATCAATTTACCAAGCATTATGTGACAGTCACAGCTACAGGTAAAACAAACAAAACAGGCACCCAAAGTAGTATTAATACAGCAAAGACACTAAACTGTTCCAGAGTTATATTAAGGTTCTGTTTCCTAGAGATTGAAAAATCCTCGGCTATGACTATTATATATACTTTAATAGGTGACAGGGAATAAGAAATAGTTGTTTAGATTAGCTGCCACCTAGTAACAACAGAGACTTATGGAAAATGACAGATAGTAAATGGAAATAATCATCATCACCATCTTTTTTGTTTTCAAGAAAAGAAGTGTTCATTATCCATTTCACATTTTTTCTTTCCCCTGAGGAACTGTTCCTTTTCACATTGGATTAGCTTCTTTTGTTTAACTGGTTTTCAGTTGAAAGAGGAAATACTTTTGAAAAATGAAAAAGTATATTCCTAATATTGAGTCATTAAAGTCGATTTTACTTAGACATTTGCCTATAATATAAAAGTCCTTGGAAGTGATATCAATTAGAAGTAATGTTTGAATTTTTCTAAATGTCAAATTGCCCTCATCAGTGTGTACTTTTCTTTTTAATAACTAGGACAGTATACTTACTAGCAGTAGGAAGTTGAATCACTTGGAAAGATGACCCAGATTTAAGTGAATTATATTAATAAATGAAAAGTTTGTAATGTAAATAGAATCACGTTAAATTTATATTTAGCATATGTCTAGATTATTTTTCTTGTAAATTTAGCAGCGCTTTTGTGAGAAGAAGATTAGATATTGCATAAGGAATTACTCCCTCAAAATGGCCCATTGTCCGATTTTAGCTTAATAAAGCCGTACGTACATAGGTAAGTAACTTCAAAGACTTAGAAATGTAAATAAGGGAAAAAAGAGGTAGTTGACTGTGGTCATCTTAGTGATCAAAGATGACTTTTTAAATATCAGCCACTGGTTAAAATGGTACCAGTGAGAATTGAAATACTTTTTTTTTTTTTACTGTGCATTTTCTAGTCCTTAGTCTGTGATTTACTCTTAGGGGAATCAGCTTTTCTTAATGCTTTTGTATTTTCTCAAATATTGAACAAAGGGAAGTAAGTATTTAGGTACATTAGGCTTTAGGATTAGGTATTTCTAAAATGTGATTCTCTAGATTTCAGTTCATATTTTAATTCAGAGCTAAGCTTGTACAGAGCTAAGAAGTGCAACAAAACCTTTGTCTAATATATCCTAGTACCAACATTAGTCTCCTTACCTCAGATTTTTTTTTAAAATAAAAATGGGTGAATATAGAAAAGATTTAAAAGTATTAAGTGGCATCTGGAAAAGATTTTAAAAGGCTAAATGTCATGTGCACAACAGAGTAAAATTTGGTAGTTTGATATTTTATTTTAAAAACTGTCAATAAAGATTTGTGACTAATTTCAAGAACTTTTAAAAATCTTATTAGAATAGTAAACTCAGTTTTAAGAGTTTTATTTTATTGTAATCATATAAAATAAACATGTATAAAGTGCAGTTGCATGTTACCTCTGTTAAGACGACACATAAATGAACCTACTTGTGTTAGCAGTCAGACGGAAGGAAACCAGTTCACAGGAATGGCTTACCAAGGACTTCTTTTAAGTGACCGTCGAAGGCTGCGGACGGAAAGCATTGAAGAACACGCAACACCAAATTCTTCTCCTGCTCAGTGGCCTGGTGAGAACTTAAGTTTTTGCTGTTTTTTTTTTTTAATCTTCTATTTGGCAATTCCTTTTTAAAAAGCTACTAACTGATCCTGATTGTTGTTATTTGTGGATTTGGTGAATAGTTTCTCATTTGTTTTGGTGTTGCTTTCTGCCTTGGATTAAGAATTCTTAGCTGCTGTAATGTCTGAAGACTCAGAAAGTTAAGACTTCAGAAACCAGCTGTGTTGCTCAACATAAAAAAGCAAGGTTAATATCCTTCAGAAGAGTGAGCACATCACCTTCCTTATCCTCAGAAATTCTGAATTCGAGTCTTAGCAGTATCTGAGAGCTATTTTCATAGCTGTATCAAAGAAAATACAGTTACTCTCAAGAGTGTGAGTTTAGATACTTGGGTAGGAGTGGCCACTCTATGGCACCGAGGTCATGCTGTCTGCCATTCCTTCTTCCTCTTGTTAGCTTTCTCACTCTCCACACCTTCTCCACTCTCTTTCAACACCCTTACCTAGTCGGATGTGCCATTTAATTTTTTCTCTACTTGCTTTATAACTCTGAGTTTACATGTCAATGATTATTATGAAGAGTGACAGTAGGAAGAAGTGACAGTGTCAGTGTGTGGATTTAAAATTCATTTATGCATGCTTCTAGAAATACATTTCTGTTTTAGCTTTTTATTGAGATAATTTCAGACTTAAAAGAGTTGGAAAAATAGTATGAAGAATTTTTGTATAATCTTCACCCTCATACCCCCTAATGTTAACATTTTCCATATTTGCTTTATCATTCCTTCCTTCTCTTTCTCCCACTCAGTTACCTAATGTATATGTATATATGTGTATTTCTGAAATATTTGGAGAGTAACGTCCAAATATCAATGAAGTTTTATATCTAAATATATCAGTGTCTTTCATAAAAAGGCATTCTTTTACATAACCATAGCACAATTATCAAATTCAGCATCTTAACATCATTATAACTTTCTTCTAATCTGTCTTTTAAAATCTCACCAGCCATCCCACAAATATATTCCACATAACATTTAGTTGCAGTGTTTCAGTTGTCTCCTCAATATGGAGTAGTTCTCATTCTTTCCTTGTCTCTCATGACTTTGACATTTTTGAGGAGTATTAGCCCTTATTTTTCAGAAATTCTCTCAATTTGGGTTATTCTGATGTTTTCTTAGTTTAGAATAACTTTCTTGGGTTATTCTGATCTTTTATTAGATTCAGGTTATGTATTTTTGGCAGAGATATCACCCGAGATATTGTGCCCTTCTCAGTACAAAATTTCTAGAGGTGTATGACATCAGTTGGTCCCATTACTAGTAGTGTTAACTTTGATCATTTCATGAGGGAGTTTCTGCCAGATTTTTTCCTTTGTAAAATTACTATTTCTTTTTCCTTGGCAATTAGTATCATTTGAAGAGATAGTTTGTGACTGTGAAAAAGGTACTTTTACCCACTAATTTCAGCATCCAGTGATGAGACTTGCCCGAATCAGATATTGCTGTGAGGGTTACTAAGATGGTGACTTTCCAATTCTATCAGTCCTTCTACTTATAAGTGGAAATTGAACTATAAGGAAGAGCTATCTCCTCTCCCCTTTTTATTTATTTGTTCACTCATCTTTTACATCAATATAGATTAATGGACTCTTATTTTATTTTACAGGTTATATCCATTCCTATCATTTATTTTGTTGCTCAAATTATGGATATATATATTTTTTGTATAATATAGACATATAATTTTGGTTAAATTGGAAATGTGGGTGATTTTTCTTCTGGAGCTTTGTGCTGATACACTTCTTACGATATCATATGTCCTTTCAGGTGTGAGCTCACTTATCAGTCTCTTGAGCTCAGCCCAAGATGAAGACCAGCCCAAACTGAACTTTCTGCTGTGCGAAGCTGTTGTTGCTGTTTATTTGAGTTTATTGATACATGCGCTCGCCACAAACTCCTCCAGTGAATTGTTTCGGCTTGCAGCCCACCCATTAAATAATCGAATGTGGGCTGCTGTTTTTGGCGGAGGTGTGAAACTTGTTGTAAAACCTCAAAAACAATCAGAGAACATTTCAGGTAAGATGAATTTAATGCCAATAAATAAATGTAATTTAAATGTTTAAAAATTTTTTATTTTGAAAATCAGTGATTTTAAAGTATTACCAGTCTTGTTAGGATAGTAAGTAACTAAACTCACGTTAGAATAAAAAATATAGTTTCACTGTAACATGTTTTGGTAAATCAGAGCAAATTTGAGGGGGATAAAAAACAAATAGAGGAAAGGTAAAGTAAAGGTAAGTGAGGAGGTTATGTTAAGGAATGAGGGCATAGAAGAAGGATAGCTTTAAATAAATCCTCATAATATTTACAGAGCATACCAGCAATTGGCTTCAGGTTATAGTTATGTACAAGATAGTTTCAGTCATGCTCATTTTTAAAATTCCATCTCGTGTGTGTGTATTCTTCCCTTTTGAACTAGAATATGTTTTTCATTCCACCTTTTAAGATAGTAGGTTATGGTGAGATGTAGACTCATGCCATAGGAAAGGTTTCCATTTTTGTGCTGAAACATAGAAATTATCTTAACTTATCCTTAGAAATGGTCACATTTCAGATGGGGAAGAAGTGCACAATGAGTGTAAATACCACAGGTTCTAACCTGTGTTCTTACTGCCCAAGATTGAATTAAACGATTAGGTTCCTATGTAGTCAAAGTAAGGGAGGAGATATTACCAACTCCCATTGCTTCTTCTCCCATTATATGTGGATCTTAATCTTTATCTTCCTACATGGTTGTACTCTACTTTAAATTTAAAACTTTCCCTCCAAATCACTTCTTTCTCTTCCTGAATTTTCTGTTATTTTTTCATGATAATTCATTCATCAAATCATCCATGCTTAAAACCCCTGAGTATACATTTGTGTTTCCACTCACTTAACACCTATTGTATGCTAGGCCATGTTCTAGGCTTTGGGAACATGGGAGTGAATAAAACAGACAAATCCTTTACCTTTATGAAGCTTACATCTAGTGGAGATAAACACACAATAAACACATTAACAAAAAGAATAATAATTCAGGTATGAGAAGAACTATGACAGAAATATAGCAGAGTTAGTGGAAAGTGATGACGGGATGGGTACAGTTAGGATGGTCAGAAGACACGTTTTAGATGAGAGAGCACTTGAGCAGAGACCTAGGGAAGTCTGGGATCACACCATGCAGAGATCTGGGGCCAGAGTATTCTGGGTAGATGGAGCAGTTACTGCAAAGGTCATGAGATATAGGCCTGAGGAGGCCAGAATAGCTATCATGCACCAAGGGTGTGCAGTTAGAGATGAGGCAAGAAAAGTAGCTGGGGGTGGGGTTTTTAGGGTTTCATGGACCATGGTAATGGGATTTCAATGTTGTTCTAAAGTAAACTAGGAAGCTACTGGAAGGTTTTAAGCAGAGGAGTCACATAATCTGAGTTAGGTTTTCAAAACACCCACTTTAGCTGCTATGTAGGGAATAGACTGCAAGAAGAATGAAAGTAGGGAGCCCACGTGGGAGGCTGTTGTAGTCACTTAATAACTGCGGGTCACCATCAGGAATGAACAGAGAGACAAAATGCTGTGCAGCCATTCAACAGAGTGTTACTCAGCCATGAAGAGGAATGAAGTACTAATGCATGCCACAAACGGCATGGACCTCAAAAATACTACGCTAAGGGAAAGAAGCCAGACACAAAAGGCCACACACTGTATGATTCCATTTATATGGAATATCCAGGACAGGTAAATCATGGAGACAGAAAGCAGGATTGGTGGTTCCAGGGGCTGGGATGAGGAAGGTGTGGGGAGTGACTACTTAATGGGTATGGGTTTTCATTTAGGGTGATGAGAATGCTTTGGAACTAGATAGAGATGGTGCTTGTGCAACAGTGTGGATGTACTAAATGCCACTGAATGAGACACTTTAAAATCTTTAACTGTGCATAAATTTTACTTTAATTTAAAAAAGAGATAACATGGCTTAGCCTAGGGTGGTAGTCATGAAGAGTGAAAAGTGGTCATATTCTGGACAGTTTACGGGTTTGCTGATGACTTGTGTGTGGAATATGGGAGCAAAAGAAGAGTTGAGGTAGAATTATCATTTTCTGTGATGGGGAGTTTAGGGAGGAGCAGGTTGAATTCTACTTTCTGGTCCTCCCCTGTCCAGTTCCTGACTTCTTCTGGTAATCCTTTTTTGTATTCCTTATATCTAGCCCTTCCTCTCAGTCACTACCACCCATCATTTAAACCATACTACCTCAGGCCCTGTTTATGTCCTTTTCCATCTTCCTCTGTAATTCATCAGGTAAACCTTACCTCACCACGTGGCTAGCTCAAGAAGTTTTAGTGAGAATCACTCATAGGATAAGCTCCCAGCTTCATATCCACAGACTAGTCCTAGCCTAGCTCTAGACCATACTGGTTATTCCCCCCACTGATGCCTGCCTGACAGGTAGTTCGCTCCTTATTCACCCAAACCCTTGGTCACTTGTTTCTGTTGTCCCTTCCTCTTCTTACATGGAGCTTCTGCCCTTCTTTTTCAAGGCATACTTTACATCCTACATATTCAGTGACTCTTTCTCAAACAACATAGCCAGAAATAATCACTCAAGCATTCTCCTTACTATTGAATCTACCATTTATTAAATACACTGTACATAGAATGACTTTATCCCCATTCTCTATAGCACATAGGCTGCTCCATGGCAAGATGTCCTTTTATGCTCTTCATCTGCATTTTTGCTACAATTGGTGGAAAACTGATGCTGTAACTTGAAAAGTTTCCAAGCACAGATGTGGTGATTTAGTCTAGACTAAAACATGGCAAGAGTAGGATGAAAAGGAAGATTAATTATTTGAATCCATAATGGTAAATAAGTGCTGGTTGTTTTCTTCTCTTTATTTAGCACCTCCTGTTCCTTCTGAAGACATAGATAAACACCGTAGGAGATTTAATATGCGAATGCTGGTCCCTGGAAGACCTGTAAAAGATGCTACCCCACCACCAGTGCCTGCAGAAAGACCGTCTTACAAGGAAAAGTTTATTCCTCCTGAACTTAGTATGTGGGATTATTTTGTTGCAAAGGTAAGGGGTATGAGAAGGCCAAGATTTTTATACATGTCTGTTTTATTAACTCTTGTATAAGCATCACATTGGAATATTGGGGTATCTCCTGGATTGAATCACCATAGTTTATACATTTAATCTCTCAAATCCAGAAATGAATTCATTATTGATATGGATGAGACAAACTAAAATTGTGGGGGATTTAGGTTGTCTTGCCTGAAGGTTTCAACCCCGGGCAAGTTCACTATGAATTCAGTGAGACTTAGAAATGATAACAGAACACTCTTGGGGTCAAAGGGTTTATACCCGGCTGTATGCTCCTGGCAGTAGGTTGAGCACTGGAATCATGTCTGCATCCAACAGTCTGCAAGTCCATAATCCTCCTCCTCTCGCCAGAGCACTGGGCAGAGCTCCTTATATAGTGATTCAGTCAATAATAGCTCATTGCCTCTGGGTGTGGAAGCATTAGCCTAGCAGCAGGCCAGTTACATCATCAAGTAGTTTAGGTTCAGGTGAGGATCCTGGCCATAGGAACTTCTATTTTCCCCACACAGGTATAAACCAAAAGTCAGTTACTAACATATGATCAGTGTCATCCTTTTCTTTGGACTGAAGTACTTGTTTCTATTATCCAAGTTCCCTTCATTTGATTATCAATAGTTCCGTCAGTCAGCATGGAATTAGAGCAAAAGGAGATGGATGGATATTTGGGGGTTTCATCAGGCCATGGTGTGGCCAGATGACATACTTTCTCTGGGGATCAGAATACTCATGGTGACTAGGTCCATTATAATCCCATTCTGTACCATGCTGGGTGCATGCTAATACTTGCTTTTCTGTACTTCGCTTTTTCAAGCAATCACCTTCCACATTTCCTTCTTTATGTGTGTTCACACTGTTCTCATCTTACTGTGTGTGCAAATAACAGATATATCTTGCATCATACCTCCTCCCATTTTAAAGTTTTTATTAGAACTCATCTAAGAGTTCTTGAGGTGCTCATGTCACTGTTTTTGGTAAGTTAAGTTCATCCTTAAAAAGTCTTTCATGGTGAGTTTTGAACAAGTCTTATTTTTTTCTACCTAAAGAGTTGAGTCATGCTAGTGGTTCTCCAAGGGTGGCCCCAGAACTATCAGAATTAACATCACCTGGGAACTTGTGAGAAATGCAAATAATTGGGTCCTACCTCAGACCTACTGATTCAGAAAATCTGGAAGTGGGAACCAACAACTTGTGTTTTAACAAGCCCTCCAGGTGATGCTGATGTATGCTGAAGTTTGAAAGCCTGTGGGTTAGGCAAATTGTGAGTGCAAATTTCTAGGCTTGCACTCTTTGAGGATTCCAATTTATGCTTCCAGGATCATTCGGGCTTATCCCTGGAGGCTGCTGACTGGGTTGTATTTAATTGTTTTAAGCTAATGAAGTACTCTTAAAAACATAGAGGCAGTTCCCCTCATCTTTCTAATTTGAAAATTTTCTTTGTCATTATGAAAGCCCATTGCATCATTAATGTGAATGATAGCAACACTAAGATTTGTAAATAGTAACATGCCAACTTAACTTCCTTTTTAAAAAAATGTTCCTCCCTGATTAATATAAATATTGAAAATTGAGAAAATGCAAAAATATATAAAGGAATAAAAGCACTCATCTACCCAAAGATAACACTTGGCAAATTTGCTTCTATTCTTTTACCCTCATATTTTAAAAACTATATCACTGTATTGGTGTATGTAGTTTTTATATTTGACTTTTTCAGTTGACATTACTAGATAAACAATTTATCATACCATTAAAAATGTATCACAGCTGTCATTCAAAAAAAACTTTTTTTATGGAAAACATATACAAAAGTAGAGATAATAGCATGTGAGTCCTTATCTACTGTGGGGAAAATGAAAGTTCCTATGGCCAGGATTCTCAACTGAACCTAAACTACTTGATGATGTAACTGGCCTGCTGCTAGGCTAATGCTTCCACACCCGTAGGCAATGAGCTGTTATTGACTGAGTCACTATATAAAGGGCTCTGCCCAGTGCTCTGGGGAGAGGCAGAGATGGAGGATTACGGACCTGCAGACTGCTGGACGCAGATGTGATTCTAGTGCTCAACCTACTGCAGTGATAATAAATCTGGTATAAACCCTTTTACCCCAAGAACATTCCATTGTCATTTCTTGGTCTCAGCGAATCCACAGTGAACTTCCCCGGGACTGAAAACCTCAGGTGAGACAGCTTCCATCATCTGGTTTCAAAAATTACCAACTCATGTGCGATCTTATATTTATACTTCTTCCCACTCCTCAGATTGTTTGAAAGCAAATCCAGACATCATAAAATTTCATAAGTATTTCATTATTCTTAAAATGAAGGATTTTGAACAGAACCACACTAGCATTATCTTACACATACACCCCCCGACACACACACACACTTCCTTAGTATCACTTATCCAGAGTGTTCACATTTTTCTAATTGTACCATAAATGCTTTTGAACAATTGTTAAATCAGATTCAAAATAAGATTCATATATTGCAATTGGTAGATATGTCTTAAGTCTCTTAATCTATAGGTTTCACCTCTATCTCTTTCTTTTAAATTTATCTTTTTTTTTCCCTCAAGAGAATTTTTCCTATAGACAGTGGGTTTTGCTGATGGCATGTTTTGTTTGTTCTTCTGAACATGTTTCTTGAATTACTGTATTTCCTGTTGCAGCTTTTTTTATCAGATTGGATAGGGAAAGGGGAGTGTGGGATTACTTCCTAGGAGTAATATTTCCTATGAAGTATATTTCCATCAGGAAGCACTCTTTTTCTGGTATTAGTTGATGATCTTTGCCAAAATTCCTTGCTTCAATGGGGGTTTTAAAATTATGATAATAATCTCATTTATTCTTCATTTATTTGCTGAAATACTTCCCTTGATCGCCTGAAATACATTTTGAATGAGAAAGACCAGATAAATGTTTTATTCTTTGGTTTTTATGTACCAGTTTTCAAAGAGAGGAGTTGATTCTCTAGCATCCTTCAAAGGAAGCCGGTGAATTTTGTTTTTGTTTTGTCACTAGTTGTGTCATGATCTTCTGGATTTAAACATACTTTATGTGCTTTGATCCATTGCTCTTGCTCTGTGGATGCCCAGGATAACCTATCCTTGCCAGTGAGAGCCTCTCCAGTCAGGCTCCTGGATCTTTTTGAGAATTATTCCAGTAGGTTTTAAGTTTTCTTCCTTTTTAGTTTAAGTTATTCTGGGTTACTGTAGTACATTTCTTGCCCCAGCCTGGGAACAACCATTTCTCCAAAGAGCCTGGTCCCTTTTTGTGAGAAATGATATTTGGAAACCAGTCAAGGTGTAGGGGCTGCCCCTGGTCACTGGGTCCATCATTGTCTATAGGTAAGATTCATTTCCAATGACCAAATAACTCTTACATCTGATGAATATGCTGTAGTTTATATAATCATTTGCTTATCAGATATTAGCTGTATTTTTTTTTCACTTTTAGATAAGCCTTACTATCTTTTCACATAAGCCTTGTTTGTGTTCTGATTTTACATTTAGAAGTACTGTGTCAGAGGTGTAAACCTAAATAAGGTTTTTGAAAATATTTCCAGATTATTGGTTTCTACTTTCTTGAGAACAGTGAGTGTATCTGACTTCACCCTTAAGTATTGTGCTTTTTTTTGTTAATTTGATGAATTAAATCATTTTTATTTCCTACTGATGACTTCAAAACATTTAATGAACTTACTGCCATTTGATTTTCTACTTTGAGGAATTAACTCTTCATATTCTTAACTAAATTATCAAATGGGAGTATAGTGTTTTTCCTTACCTTTTTAATGGGCTAAGGATATTATCAATTTATTTTACTTGTGACACTTTATTTTTTTTGCCTTTTAATTTTGTTTATGATGTTTTTGACATAAAAGTTTTAAAAAGTTTTCTTATCATAACTATCTGTACTTGGATTTGTTATGTTTTCTTAAGTAGAGCAGGTCCTTTCCACCAATAAATGTTTATTTTTATCATCTTATTCCCCTCCTCCTGTATATTCTTCCTTGTCTTCCTTTTCCTCCCCGTTTACTCTTAACTCTATTTACCTAATAAAGTGAGGACCAGCCTTGTTGCCCTTTTTACCTTCTATCCCCACACATAGCTAACTTTCTTTCCTCTCACTGACTTATGTTTTCTTTGTCTTAAATTAGTTTTTTATACATATATTTTTCGACTGTGTTTTTCCATCAGTCAGTTGCTAGACTGCAATTAATATCCACTAAGAAATGGTATCTTTCACTTTTAAAAGAGTTCTCAGCTAATCTTGTCTATTTTTTCTTCCCAATGAATTTTAGAATCATTATTAAGTTTCAAAAAAGAGAAAGAAATCCCCATGGGGATTTTTACTGCAGTTACTTAAAAGTTCTAAATTAATTTGTAAAGAATTATAGTTTTTACATGTTTTGGTCTCATATGTTTTAGAAGGATTTGTGATTTCCTTCACTATAGCTCTCTCATGGTTTTCATAAAGTTTTTCCTTTGCTATTTTTTTATTTTTCAATGTATCTTTTTAAAAAGACTTTTCTGACTAGCTATATTGATACATAAGAAAAGTACTTGATTTCTAAAAGTATATGTTGTATTTAGCTACTCAATTATTTTATTGACTAAAAATTTCACCTGGTTTTCTTAACTCTTCTAGGTCTAGTATCATTTTTGAAAGAAAATTTTTATTAGACACCATTTAACATGTTCACTATTAAGTTAGGACAAAAATAACCCAATTATGTGTTTAGAAAATAACTTTTATCTTTTATTGCAGCCGTTTCTCCCTTTGTCTGATAGTGGCGTTGTATATGATTCTGATGAAAGCATTCACAGTGATGAAGAAGAAGATGGTGCCTTTTTTTCAGATACACAAATTCAGGAGCACCAAGACCCAAATTCCTATAGGTAAATAAGGCTTTTCCCTTTTCCTTTTTGCCTTTTTTTTTTGGTAGAAAATATTGACTTACTAATTTAAAATAATATTATTAATATGAATTTATACATGAACTGACTGTCATTTTCAGGCTGGGAATTCTGTAACTTTGTGGTTAATATCTAGACAGTAGAGTACTTCTTCCACATCCAGTTTCAAAAAATAGCTTATGCAGAGTGCAAATACAAACATTTTTAGTGAGAAAAAATACATAATTTATTGATGTGCTATTAGAACTTAATCTATAACCCATTGATGTGCTATTAGATTCCATGTGACTGTGTGGTAAATCTTTTTCCATTAGGTAATTTTCAAATATTCCAAGTGAGATACATTGTTGCATATCTTTTATCTTCAGAGATTACAGAGGTGCTATTTTTGTATAGTAAGTTAGGAAAAAAATCTTTCTTTTGGACTGGGGACTCAATAATCAATTGACAAGAATCATTACTATGCTTCTCTCATGGCTGTGTTTTTCAATAAAGGAGAATTTTTTTTGTTCCTCCTTGAACAGCTGGGCTCTTCTGCATTTGACAATGGTTAAGTTAGCACTTCACAATGTCAAGAACTTCTTTCCCATTGCTGGATTGGAATTTTCTGGTAAGTTTGGAATTTGAAATTTTATGTTACTAAATATAACATTACCATCAAGTTTCTCTTCACAAAAATCTATATGAAAGAGCATTTGGTGCTAAAAAACATACTGCAGTGGAGATTTTATGAGGCCTTGTTTATTTTAGACTCCAGTCTATTGTTTTAATTCATAGCAAAAATCACTGACTACCTAGAAGGTTGAAAGAAAAAGCAGAGAAGCTGGACATTTTCTTGGTTCATTTTAGATAACTGGCCTGTTTTATTAAAAGTATTAAGAATCCAAATGGTATTTGAGACCCATTTTCAGGTTTATGTGTATTTTCAGAGATTTTGGCTGTAAGAATTCAGATTTTGTAAATATGTGGGTTATCATCAACATTCTTTATCAGTAAAATAACACATTCTGTCACCTTTTAGAGTTGCCTGTAACATCGCCATTAGGTACTGCTGTGATTAAAAACTTGGAGAACTGGGAACAGATCTTACAAGAAAAAATGGATCAGTTTGAAGGCCCACCCCCTAACTATATCAACACATACCCAACTGACCTTTCAGTGGGAGCTGGACCAGCTATTCTTCGAAATAAAGCAATGCTAGAACCTGAAAACACTCCATTCAAGTAAGAACATTCTTCAGTGCTGATCCCTAAATTATCGCTTAGTTTAACCTTTCTGGAAGACAGTTTGGCAAAATGCCAGTAGCCTTCAAAACACTCATAACTTTGAACCTGGAATCCTATTTCCAGCAGTATACTTGAGGAAAACATCAGAAATCAGAAAATTATTTTTCCCAGTGTTGCCTATAATTTAATAGACATATTACTTTTATAATCAGGAGAAAAATTTGTATTGTTAAAACATTATTTTAAGAACTCTTACAAAAATATTTTGGGATAATAATCTACATATGCAAACAAAGTGCTGCTGACCTTGTGGCAATAATTTAACAGTGAACACATTAAGGTTTTTTACTGATGTTTTGATCTTCTTCCTGCCCATCTTGGCCCCCTTTAATAAGCAGCATGCTTTTTCTAAGACAGCTGTCCGTGATTAAGAGTGTTGCTCATAAGCTTGAAGGAACAAGGCCTTTTAAACTTGTTAGGCTGTTAAAACTGAAATCCGTGACTTTATAATCATTGGTGATGTGCTGTAACCAACAGAACCAACCAACTGTATAATTTAAAAAGAGAATAATAAGAGATTCATTTGACTATCAGCTCAGCCTGTTCATACAGAGAATATTAGGCAGTTAATTGCTAGATGAAAGAATGGTATTTAGAAGAACTAAAAATTAAAAGTAAAATAAATTGTAAAATTTTATTGAGCTTAATTCTGTATCTTCTTTGCAATATTTAATGGAGGTTTTAAAAAATCTGCAAATATGAAACACACTTTCTGTAGTTAAAATAGTGTGATATGTTAATTTTTTTTAATAGATCCCGGGATTCTTCTGCACTTCCAGCCAAACGACTTTGGCATTTCCTTGTTAAACAAGAAGTCCTTCAAGAGACATTTATTAGATATATTTTCACTAAGAAAAGAAAGCAGAGTGAGGTATTTGGAAAAAAAATCTTTCTGTTGTAATTTTTGTTTAATTTTTCTTTAACATTTCTAATGAAGTCAGTCCTTGATTTTTTTTTTTGAAATTTACTTTTCCATTAGAACTTATCTAACTGTCTTCATACATTAAGGGCGGTAATTTACCAAACTACAATGAATTCTTCTAAGATAAAAACTTACAGTCTTTATTTCGTAACAATGAAACAACATAATTCCCTTGATAAATCAGGTATAATCAAGTGAAAGTTGGTACTTCCTTTGTAATATTTGCCATTGGGCTTTTTGGTGTAATAAACATGGTGATGGATGGTTTGGGGAACTTGATATATAAATGAGTGTGTTCTATATTAAGAGTCTCTGAATATCACTTAATTCAAAATGTAACATAGCCACTTAAAAGAATTTTATTTATTTTGCATTTAGAAATGAACAAGATAAACTTTAGAAGCAAGAAATTTAGGATAATTTTGTGAGAGAATAAACTAAGGAAATATATACACAATGAAGAAAGTTTGCTGTTACAAAGTGATGCAGAGGTTCTGCATTGCATGGTGATTTTTAAGCTAAATATAAATTAGTAACATAATGATATACAGGGCTCAAGAATCAGGAAGTTGGGAGACTGGCACTTTAGAACTTAAAATGATCTCTTCCCTATAAAAATAAGGGGTACACAGATCCTTAAAATGAACATTTCAGTCCATTTGGCCATTTTAAGAGGTAATGGGCAATCTGGAGAGTGTTCCGAGTAGAGTGTCAGCATTAAAGATTTGGGAAACAAAATCTGTAAGAAAAGAAAAATGAATTATATTTTACTTAGAAAAGTGAAAACCTAGAGGGACAGTCTACATGCCTCAGTTTTCCAAGGTAAAATACTGAAATGCTTCTCCCTTTCCATTAAACCTACTGGACTCCTTCTTCTCAGAAGTCATCCACTTACCTAAATGGTAACTGTAGTCAGCCTTTGTGAACAGTCATTTATTTTCTCTATGGATTTGAAAATTATCTAAATGAAGAAGAAGGGGAATGAACTACAGAGATTCTTTTGAATCTTAACAAGCTTTTTTGATGACAAAAGACCCTGATGATATTGAAATTATTGATGTCAAATTTGTTAGGGAAATCACCAAGCCAAATTCTTTTCCTACTTCATTTAATCCACTGTTCATAGCATTTCCTGTTTCCTATAGCATCTGCTGAGTCCAAATTCCATAAAATGTAGGAATCTAAGAAATAGATTTAAAATAAAAGATACTTGCTCAGTCAGGGCTCTGTTATTTACCAAAAGCCAGTTCATTGACAGGCCGATTTTCCAAGTGTTCTTCAAATTATTAAATGTAATGATTTATTGAAAATGGGCTTTGATTATTCATGAGGTTTGTGGCCATTTGATTCAGTTGGGTTGTGAGAGCCTCAGAGCACTGTGGGAGGCCACGTGTCTCGGCTGCTTGGACCCTCATACTCATCTTGCCCTTCAGGGTCCGTTCTCTCCTCTCGGATTTCCTCTTCCTTTACTGACCTTACCCCTCCCTCTGACCCTCAGTCTCCCCTTCGTTAGGCCCCTCATTCTCTGTGTTCTTGGGATCAGCAGCCCGCACTGTGTATTCTCTTCAGTTTTTCTGTCGGAAGAGGGTCTCCATGAACAGACAGATGGGACAGAGATAAAGGGAGCATTTCTTAAAATGTTGAGTAAGCATTGATTATCTCTAGGGAAGCAAAGTCCATGGTTGGGAATTTGGATGGGAGGAAGAATTTTCATCCTGTGCCCTTTTGTACCTTTTGACTTTTAAATCATTGAATGAAATTACTGTTTTGTCCAGTGCTGTCCAACAGAACTTGTGTGATAATGGACATCAAATCTGTTCTGTACCGTGTAGTGGTCACCAGCCACATGCGGTTATTCTAGCACTTGAAATGTGGCTAGCATGATTGAGGAACTGAATTTTTAATTTTGTTTAACTTAAATTTAGATAGTCACATATGGTCAGTGGCTACCATATGGAAGAGCACAGATCTGCTGCAGAACTGTTTTCATTGAAGAAAAAAATTATGAAAAAAATGTTAAAGCTGTTAAGACAAAATAAAAACTGGCCACGAAGTTCAGGAATATGAAACATTACAACTACCCACCCATTGAGTGATTTATCATTTTAAATTGTTAAGTAGGATTTTGGCAATAATAATTTGATAAATTCAATGAATTGATTAGTTGGTGAAATTGGCAAAGTAATTCTTAAAATGCTAAAATCCTAATTTTTAAAATTTGTTTAAAAAATTCTGAGAAATGCTGACATTTTAGATATTGATGATATATTTTTACTCATTGAATATGTTCAAGAAGAATATTTCACGAAACAAATTTTTGTGAAGTCAATAAATGTGGCAAACTCAGCTAGTTGGTTAAAAGACAAATAGGTCCTTCAGCAGTTTGGCCTTTTGCTGAGTGGGCCCTTGCCCACATCCGCCACCCTCTCACTGTCAGCTGGGGCAGCCCTAGGGCAGGCCTGGGAGGCATGGTCAGAGTAGCCCTGTTTGGCTGAAAGTGAAGCAGTTACTTTAAGTGGTATTAGGAGAAATGTATTGTTCTGATTCAAACCTTCAAAGGTTTCCCCTGCAGAGCAGAAATACTACTTTTGATTATAGCCATGGCTAGTGACTCTGTCATCAACCAGGCAGGAGTAGGTTATTTGTGTTCTTTCTTTCCCATGCCTCATTTTATCAAATATGTATTTACTTATGAGGAGAAAAATCATGAGATTAGTAAATGGTTAACAAGAATTTTAATCCTTGACTCTTCATGGGTAGTATATTCCTTATGAGTAAGAGTGAAATAAATGTTGGTACTGTGAATCTGTGTTTAGGACTAAGTAGTTTTAATATGTATTTGAAGTAAAATCCTACAGGATAAGAATCTATGTAGTGTAGAATACACGTGTTCATGCAAGTAGGTTTTATTTTTAGAGATTGCAGTTTAAGTTAGAACTTTAAATTACATAGCTGGTATACAAATAACTAATTTTTATTTTAAAATAGCTTTTATGTGTGTAATAATCACATATAACTGTAATTTTGCCTGTTTTCTTTGTGTTGTTTCTGATGACATGTTTTACTCAGTTTAATTTCTTTGATTTGGTGTTTTAAAAGGAAAGGTTGCAAATTCATTTTTACCGTCTTTAAGTGATGGAGTGACATTTCGGTTTGAAATTTTTCATTGTCTTTAAGAGTTCATTTCATGCATGTGTTTCTGTTTGTGGCGGTGTGGCGTTACTTAGTCTGTGGAAGAACATGTGGAGCAGGTCAAACGAAACCTCATAGCAGACGATTGCCGCATCGAGGTAGCATTCTGAGCTTTTGTATTTAGCTCATTCTTTGAAGTTCAAGGAGCTAACCCCTCATCTCTAATACTAACCATGCCCTGCCCAGCGGGCTAAGTGCTCCCACACACCGCAGGGGCACAGAGTAAGAGATGCTCTGCCCCATCTGGCTCCATCTTCTTGCAACTGGTTCTTCTCTTTCTTGCTTCCTGTCCCATCTTCACTTCTGCCTCTTTTTCTAGCCTGTTCTTAAACGTGTTTGTTTTGATTCTGCCTCTTCTTTCTTTACCATCATCTTTGACCCTAAGCCATACAGTCCTCTCACCAGTCTCCTTTATTCCTAACTCTTCTTTCCAACTTCTCCTTATTCCTATCTCACCACCCTTATTTAAAAGTATCTCATTCTTATGTGATTCCTTTGTCTTTCTATATCTTTTCCTTCCTCTCTGTGCCTCTTAATGTGTATAGATTCTTACTGGAGTGTCTTACCACACTTTTGGAAGAAATAGAGGGACATTGCTATTATAAATGCTAATGAAAACTATGTTAGCTCTCTTCCGTGACAGTTAATTGGTATCCTATAATCATAATGGAAATCTTTATAATTGGGGTGATTATAGGGCATAGGAAAATTTAAGCTAATTCCAAAACTCATTTTTGACACACTAAAGTTACTGATGCCTTTTCTCTTGCTGCTGCTTCTACATTTTCTTCTCCTTCTTTTAAGTTTTGTGGGATGTGTGTATGTCTACATGGAGCTACACTGCGACAACTAAAACTGCTGACTGATATTTGTAGGTTGAAGCTGATCTCGGCTATCCAGGTGGAAAGGCAAAAATCATTCATAAGGAATCAGATATGATCATGGCATTTGCTATTAATAAGGTAAAAGCTTTCATCGTTACTAAGAATGTACTTCTTTTTAGTGAAATTGCTTAAATTTCACTATGCCTTTGCTTTACAGGCAAACTTTAATGAAATTGTTCTGGCTTCAACACATGATGTACAAGAACTTGATGTTACTTCTCTGCTGGCCTGTCAGTCATATATTTGGATTGGAGAAGAATTTGACAGAGAATCCAAAAGGTTTGTTTGTCTTATGCAGTCAATTTGAAATGTAGTTGTACTCAAACAGAGCCCATTAAATGCTTATGTACATGATATGAATGGTCTTGAAAAGTACATATATATCTCTTTTCCTTCATTTGGTTAGGAGACGAATCCAAATGAAGGGAAAGAGATATGTATATATCATAGGAGACGAACATAATTGGCTTAACTGCCAATAAAAGGCTCTGCTTACATCTGTGAACAGATTACTCCTACTTCTTCTATTAGACCCTGAGCTAATCATAGTGTTTGAGTGAGAATACTCCTGAACACCAAAGCCTAATGCTAACAACTGCCACTTTGACATTTGACCCCAAAGAAATGTCAGGAATTATACAATATTTAGTAAATTCAGCTAATCTGGAGAATTAAAGCAAAAAGCAGAATAGCACCAGTGTATTAATTAGACTGATTAATAAGTCTCATTTGCTGACTAATTTTTGGTGTTTCTTCTTGATTATCACCTTGTAAGCATACCTTTTTTTCCCAATCGAAATGTAGACAACTTTTACTTCTCAGTAAAGTTGTGGACACTGTATCAAGAGTGTTTTACACACATTCCTATTTTGGGAATTTTCCTCCATGTTTACCCTCCCTCTGACTTTTCTCCAGACTCTTGGAAATTTTATGTGCTTGGGAATGGTGCCATGATAGCCTCTCTCCTTGTTCTGTTTTCTATTTTTTTAGTATATAATTTAACTAGGTTTCAGTATCATACTTCAGAATAGATGTAACCACGTAATACAGTTCATCATAAAAATTACTTTAACATTTTTTAAAATTAAGCTATCATTGATACACAATCTTATGAAGGTTTCACGTGTGCAACATTGTGATTTCAACATTCGCCATCCCCCCACCCCCGCAACACATACCCCATAGCAATCACTGTGCATCAGTGTAATAAGATGCTGTAGCCATTACTTGTCTTCTCTGTGTGATACTGCCTTCCCCATGACCTACCTATATTATGACTGTGAATTGTAATGCCCCTTGATCTCCTTCTCCCTTCCCCCTTACCTACATTCCCTGTCTCCTTCTCTTTGGTAACTGCTAGTCCCTTCTTGGAGTCTGTAAGTCTCCTGCTGATTTGTTCCTTCAGTTTTGCTTTGTTGTTATACTACACAAATGAGTGAAATCATTTGGTACTTGTATTTCTCCGCCTGGCTTATTTCACTGAGCATAATACCCTCTAGCTCCATCCATGTTGTTGCAAATGGTAGGACTTATTTTTTTCTTATGACTGAATAATATTGCATTGTGTGTATGTACTACATCTTCTTTATCCATCCATCTACTGATGGACAGTTAGGTTGCTTCCATATCTTAGTTATTGTAAATAGTGCTGCAATAAACATAGGGTGCATATGTCTTTTTGAGTCTGAGAAGTTGTTTTCTTTGGGTAAATTCCTAAGAGTGGAATTCCTGGGTCAAATGATATTTCTATTTTTAGTTTTTTGAGGAACCTCCATAATGCTTTCCACAGTGGTTGAACTAGTTTATATTCCCACCAGCAGTGTAGAAGATTCCCCTTTCTCTGCATCCTCACCCGGATTTGTTGTTCCTAGTCTTTTCTATGTTGGCCATCCTAACTGGTGTGAGGTGATGTCTCATTGTGGTTTTAATTTGCATTTCCGTGATTATTAGCTATGTGGAGCATCTTTTCATGTGCCTGTTGGCCATCTGAATACCTTCTTTGGAGAAATGTCTGCTCAGATCCTCCACCCATTTTTTAATCGGGTTATTTGTATTTTGGATGTTAAGGCATGTGAACTCTTTATATTTTTTGGATGTTAACCCTTTATCAGATATGTCATTTATGAATATATCCTCCCATACTGTAGGATGCCTTTTTGTTCTGCTGATGGTGTTCTTTGCTGTACAGAGGCTTTTTAGTTTGATGTAGTCCCATTTGTTCATTTTTGCTTTGTTTCCCTTGCCCTAGGAGGTGTGTTCAGGAAAAAATTGCTCATGTTTATATTCAAGAGAGTTTTCCCTATGTTTTCTTCTATGAGTTTTATGGTTTCATGACTTACATTCAGGTCTTTGATCCATTTTGAGTTTACTTTTGTGTATAGAGTTAGACAGTAATCCAGTTTCATTCTCTTACATGTAGCTTCCAGTTTTGCCAACACCAGTTGTTGAAGAGGCTGTCATTTCCTCATTGTATATGCATGCTCCTTTATTGTGTATTAATTGGCCATCCCTTCACTTTTAGTCTGTGTATGTCTTTGGGTTTGAAGTGAGTCTTTTGTAGGCAATCTACAGATGGGTCTTGTTTTTTTATACATTCTGTAACTGTGTCTTTGGTGCATTCAGTCCATTTACATTTAGGGTGGTTTTGTACTTATTGCCATTGCAGCCTTTAGATTCATGGTTACCAAAGGTTCAAGGGCATCTTCCTTACTATCTAATAGTCTAACTTAACTCACTTATTATGCTATTTCAAACATAATCTAAAGGTTCTTTCTTCCTCTCTCCCTACTTCTTCTTCCTCCTCCACTCTATATATATTAGGTATTATATTCTGTACTCCTTGTGTATCCCTTGAGTGACTTTGTGGGTAGTTGATTTAAATTTGCATTTGCTTAGTAATTGATTGATAATTTCCTTTACTGTGGTTTTATTTTCTCTGGTGACAGCTATTTAGCCTTAGGATCAATTCCATATATAGAATTCCTTCCAAAATATACTGTAGAGATGGTTTGTGGGTGGTAAATTCCCTCACCTTTTGCTTATCTGGAAATTGTTTAATCCCTGCTTCAGATTTAAATGATAATCTTGACAGGTGGAGTATTCTTGGTTGGAGGCCCTTCTGTTTTATTGCATTAAATATATCATGCCACTCCCTGTAAGGTTTCTGTTGAGAAGTCTGATGATTGCCTGATGGGCTTTCCTTTGTAGGTGATCTTTTTTTTCTCTCTGGTTTGCTTTTAATACTCTGTCCTTGTCCTTGATCTATGCCATTTTAATTATATGTCTTGGCATTGTCTTCCTAGGGTTCCTTGTGTTGGGAGAGCTCTGTACTTCCATGACCTGAGACAGACACTATTTCAGCAATTATTTCCTCCAAGAGACTTTCTATGCCTTTTTTCTCTCTTCTTCTTCTTCTTCTGGTACCCCTATAAGGAAAGTATTGTTCCATTTGGATTGGTTGCAGAGTTATCTTACTATTTCATTCCTAGAGATCCTTTTTTCTCTCTGTACCTCAGCTTCTTTGTTTTTCTGTTCACTAATTTCTATTTCATTTACCATTTCCTTTACCTCATCTGATCTGCTTTTAAATTCCTCCATTGTCTGTTTCATTTTAGATACTGTATTTTTCAAAGTTTCTTTCTTGAAGTCCTCCCTGAGATATAGAATATTTTTCTATAGCTCTGTGAGCATTCTTATGCTTTTTATTTTGAAATCTTTATTTAGAAGATTGGTGATTTATGGAATTTGAATTCTTAGCCCTCTTTCTGGCATTTGAATTCATGTTTGCACAAAATTTTTTTGCTGTTTCATTCTAGTGATTCCTATGGAATAATAACTTTGTGTTGGCAGCACCCTCTAGTGCCCAGAAGCTCTATTCTGTGGAGCTGCCGAGCACCTGGAGTAATGGCAGGGGTTGCAGGCTTTCAGTGCCGGCACCTGCTGGGAGGAAAGAGCTCTTTCCTGCCTTCCTGGCTGCAGTGCCTGCCTCCACTGCTAGGGTCAGTGGTCTGTGCATGCAGGGAGGAGCCTCTGCATTATACCCCTGTAGCTGCCATAGGCGGGTCTGCCCTCCAGCTGTCCTGGTGCAATGGTGGAGGCAGCACGTGTGCAGACCAGTCCCAGCCAGGAAGAAGGAGAAGCAGGCTACATATTGCAGTGTGGAGGCCTTGGGGCTGTGTTGCCAGTCAGGAGATGTCTGAAGCTTCTGAAAATTCCCAACCTGTTGGGCTGAGTGAGCCAGGACGATCTTGTCCACTAGCCCTTTCTCCTGAGCAGCAAGCTCTGTGTAACCTTTGCCCTTTTAGCACCCTCCTTGCTGTTGGGAAATCTTTATGTGCCACCTTTCTTTTGTCCCAGGGGCCTGGTTGTGCATACCTGTTCTCCACAAGCAACTGGAATCTCAGTTTCTCCCCAGTATTCTGCCCATCTTTGCTTTCCAACCCCTCTAATCTCCAGAGCACCATGTAATGTGGGTTTGTGCTCCTGGAGCAGAACTCCAGGGCCGGGTGTTCAGCAGTCCTGGGCTTCTATTCCCTCCCCACTCTGTTTCTCTTCCTCCTGCCTGTAGCTGGGGTCAGGGATGGGCTTGGGTTCTGCTGGATGTGGCTTTGCTACTTTACCCTATTCTCTGAGGTCTTCTCTTTTTCCCAGATGTAGGTGGTCTGTTCTGCAGCCTTTGGGTTGCTCTTTCAGGATTAGTTGTATTTGCTGTATTTTCATCTTGTATGTGGTTTTGGGAGGAGGTTTCTGCTTCACTTCTCATGCTGCCATCATTTTCTGGATTCAAAACCACATTAACATTTTTAAGTGATGATTATTAGTATTTCACTTTAAGGAATATTTAAACTCAGGTTTCTTTAAAATGTATGAATTTGGTACATGGGTTCTCTGTACTTGAAGAGAACATAGAATCTTTTGCTATACATGATAAAAAGAAAATTTGTGTTAAGTACTAATTATGCAACAATGAAATTGCCCCTGAACATTAAATTTATATTTTGCCTAAAGGGAAAAAGTTAACCAGTGTTAAAATTGGCTATGATTAGGACTTGTACCAAAGTTTTTTCATGGATATTCATTCACCTTTTCAAAATAAAGACTGTCCTGTAGTACATAAGAAGCTCAGTAACTGGAATTTGTGTTAAAAGAATATGGGACTTTCAAAGTAATATACAAATATTTTTTCACAGTTCAGATGATATTGATTATCGTGGTTCTACTACAACTCTTTATCAACCCAGTGTGACATCCTATTCAGCAAGCCCGGTGCATCCACCTTCATCTCTGCCATGGCTGGGCAGTGGGCAGACTAGCACCGGTGCTAGTGTGGTATGTCATTTTCTCTTAGGTGTGGTTTTTGGAAATGGCCTCGCTCAAAAATAAGTTGCAATCACTTTGACATAGGAAGGACCTAAAGATGAGGACAATGACCAACCATACTGATAATTGCTAACATGTTGTGAATTTCTTTTGCCAAGTGCACACTTTTTCTCACAATAACCCTAGATGGTTGTGAGAAGTTATCTTACAAGCATTATCACTTATAGATGAGCACACTGAGAGGCACAGAGTGGTAAAGCAGAGACAAAGAGGAATTCATGTCTACTGAAGGTATTTGAAAAGTGCTTCAACAATGTCATTGTTATCACTGACATTGAGAAGGGGTCCCATTCTCAAATTCTGCTCTGAAGAATCTGGAGATACTCCTGATTGTCCTCAGGGGAGGGGCCCTGGGAGGAGAATTCCCTACCACTGAATGAAGCTGTTTAGCATCCTCACAGTCCAGACAGGCCAGGGCTATGCCAGTAAGTAACTGCTTCTGCAGCCTTTTCAGACAAGTGTCATATGTTAAGTGACTTAGAAAATCCACAGCCAGGTTTATTTCAATAATAATACAATTATAAGAGAATAAATGTTATCAGAATTAGAGTTGGCCTGAAGCATATCCTTCCTCATCTCTTCTGTTATATATAAAATAAATTCATTTCTTGTCTTTCTCTAAAGCTTATGAAAAGGAACCTACATAATGTTAAGAGAATGACTTCACACCCAGTCTGTCAATACTGTAAGTATGATCCAGGGATAGAAGTGGCCTGTCATTTTGAAGTTGACTTACAGGAATGGAAAATACTGTAACTCTTTCTCTAGATTTTTCATTGAGTATTATCTGGTTTTCCTTTTGTGTTTCAGATCTTACAGGTGCTCAGGATGGCAGTGTACGTATGTTTGAATGGACACGGCCTCAGCAACTTGTCTGTTTCCGTCAAGCTGGCAATGCAAGAGTTACAAGACTGTATTTTAATTCACAAGGCAATAAGGTTAGTTCTTGGAGGTCACTGCTAAATTCATCTGAAAATAATTGTGGATATTTATGAGTAAATAGTGAAATACAGCTAAAAACAAACTCAATGATTCTGGATTTAAGCTGAGCAGGCAGTTTGTTAGTGTTTGCAGACCCCCTTTGGCTCCCAGTAAAAGCATATCCACAAGATTTTGTATGGATTCATGAACCATCCACATGAAGATACTAAGTGCTTGTGAGGGTTAAGTGTGTTTCTGTTGTGTCAGCTGGTGGTTACCTGTAAGCTCAGTCATGCACCTGGGAGGAACCTTACAGTTTCTTACTAAATTCTCACAGAAATTTGGAGGAAGATAGTGAAATAGGTGTGCGAAAGCATTGAAAAGGTGGCAGGATATTTGTAGTACTTGGACTTTGTTGGGAACTAGAGCAACGGAAACATAGGTATAGGCAGAATGTTAGTAAAGTGAGGTGTGGATGACTCTTGCTTCTGTACATATGATTTTACCTTTGATATAGATAGTAAGGTGCTGTCTTTAATATTCACACCATTCTTACAGTGTGGTGTTGCAGATGGAGAGGGTTTTCTGAGTATCTGGCAAGTAAACCAAACTGCATCAAATCCTAAACCTTACATGGTAAGTATCACTCAGCATTCCCAGAACATACACAGAGGCCACTTTGTTTATGAAGTGTCTGTTTCGGACAGTGAATCCCATTGGTGGACGTGTTGGGAAAGAGACAGTTCTATCTAGCACCCCAACCCTGCATAGCATCCTTCATTACTCTAGTTTCAGACTGCAGTGACTAAAAAGCAAAAAAAAGTACCTTGCTTTTCATAGCCTAAAGGGTGACCATTATATATGAAAATCTCCAGGGGCTCTCCCTTGTGTGTGGTCCTCTTCAGGATACATTTTTATTACACTCCTGTCCATTTTGAAAACTTGAACTTCTTTGTGATAGAATTTTGTAGTGATTCATTTTAGGTTACTAAAGTAAGTATGAAACAGTTTCTATGTATTACAATTTGCTCTAGAATTTTGCTTACTAGATTATAAATTAACCAATCCCAATAGGCACTTCACTCATTAATCCAAATTATATTAAAACCCTTGTTGAAGCATTATCTTCATTTGGTGATGCTATTCTGTGCAGAAGTTTGAGCTTCATAAATGCTGATTTTTCTTTACTATACACATGTTCTTGATTATGTGTATGAGACAAGATATTTCTCTTACATTATTGCACTATAGGTGATCATGAAGTCTTTCTAAAAAATGGAAGTGCTCTTGAATTTATCCCTTTGTCTTCAGTCAGATTTATATCATGATAATCCCAAACAGAAAAGTGTCTTTTTATTTAAAAATACTCTGACATCCCCCTTTTGGGTCATCACTTCCAAACTTCTATTTATCCACCTGAATCAACAAGGAAAGTCATGTTTGGCACAGGGAATAGTTTCTACAGTCCTTGGAACATTCTTAGGAGCTGTGTTGGGCAGATGTCAACCTGTAGATTATTTGTGGGACCACTTTTGACCTTGTTTTTACTATTGCTAAGGCTCTTCACTTGGTGAGGCAGGGAGCACAGTGGTAAGGAAGAGGGATGTATTTAGGTTACAAAGTTAATTTGACTTCAGTCCTTCACACCACTAAGACTAGGTTGGCATATAAGAGTTTTCCTCCTTAGGCTTTTGTTATGATTTATGTTGTTATTTAATGTTTTATTATTTTAAATATGTTTGAGATCATTAGCACTAACATTCTGTGATTAGGTCTGTAGTGTAGTTTAAATGGCTTGGTTAAGTTCATGTACTTGGTATCCTTTTCCTTTGTTACATAATCTAAAAAACCGTAACCTTTGATTCCAAGTTCTTACCAACTCTTCCAGTTCTAAAAATTATTGGACATTAGCCAAATAATAGCAAATAACAGCTTATCCTCTTACCACTTATTCTTCATTCTAGATTTTTAAATCTAGAATTTAAAACAGACTTCGTTTCTTAGCATATAATGTTGTCTATCACCAGCAGAACTGCACGTTTGTACGATACGGGTTGTATTGGGCTTTCAGAGAACATCAGCTGCACTTTGTGTTTCGTAGAGTTGGCAGTGCCACAGTAAGGCCACAAGTGACTTTGCCTTTATTACCTCTTCAAGTCTCGTTGCCACATCTGGACAGTCCAATGACAATAGGTATGTCAACAGCAAAATAATAAGTAAACTTGCGGCAGAAAGGTTAGAAAGTATGGATTTCTGTTAAGTATGGTATTTCCGCCTTAGGAATATAAAGGTTTTCTTTGTTACCTAATTCTTATCTCAAGAGTAGTTTTCCTAACCAAAAAGAGAAAAAACTGACTCCTACAGTTGTTTATCAGTAAGCATGTGTAATTTTTAGGTGAAAGCTATTCATTTTTTAAAAATTGCTGTTAATACTGCAGGTTCTTGAGAGTCTATAGCCATACTCACATTTTCTTTGATCTCACCTTGTTTTCATCAACAACACATGCCCATGGACACCGTAACTCATGTCCCTGCGGGTATAGAAGCATCCCTTCTACTCAGGAAACCATGTCTCAATCTCCTTGGAGTGGGAATGGCAAAGAAACAGGGCTGGGAGCTGAGAAGGGGCAGACACAGGTGGGACCATGTGACACAGAACTGTGTAGTTTGAAAAGGGTAAACTTAGATACCCCCCAGCCTCATCCCTCATTTTAGTTGAGAACAACTGCTTTGTAAATGTGAGTGAACAAAAAAGATAAGATGTAATAATATTTGAAGGCATAATTTTGTCCCTAGTAATTATTTAGACCAATTGTTTATGTTTTTTTTTGTTATTTCTTTATAAGAAATATTTGCCTCTGGGACACATTGATATCACCTGGAAACAGCCTCATTCATGGTGAGTTAAGGTCTGTGATTTTTAATAGACTATGAAGGAATGCTTTCCAGGTTTTATTTTAACTAGTAAATCCACTGTTTATTCAGATTGAAAATAAAGAAGTATTTAGAATGAATAAAATTCTAAAGTTAACTAGAATACCTGGCTACCTTGCTAAGGTAAATATGTATTATAGAAATCCAGCAGCCTAGAATAGTCTCTGTATTGTATTCTGTTCAGAAAATATGGTATGGAGATTGGTGCTACTAATAAGGCTGTGGGAAGAATTGCAAAGTATTCACTGAGCTCAATAAAAACAAGATATTTCAAAGAATTAAAACTAGCCATAAAATAAAAGTTAACTATGACAAGAGCAAGAAATATGAACAATCATATTATTTAATTATTCCTGTTGTTTAAGACAGTATTTTCCAAATTGCTGTCTTAAAGATCTCTCACTCATGTACTGCTGCCAAAAGAGGGCTCCAGGCTCCAGGTTTGGGTTAAACATAGCTAGGTGGATTTTTTCACGGAAAGAATTCTCAGTGTTTTTACTGGGCTGATGTGCATTTTGAAAGGTATAGTTATTTTCCAGTGAACAATTATTAACACCTCTTAAAGATCTGCCACATACTAGTTGAAGGCTTTAATCATATTAAAATGCAGAGATTCCTGGGAAGGATAACTCCTTAACTTGTAGCTGGTAATTCTCATACTAGTTTTTACCTGAAAAGAACTTCTGATGGGGCCATATGGGCAGGAGCTAGGACCAGGTAATACTTGTCATGGGTGGGCATTAATGAGGTGGCTGAGTGTATCACTGAGAAGCATGGTCTCCTGCATTTTGTTTCTATGTACTTCTTATGAGAGAGCAAAGTTAGTTTGGGTGTAAGATTTAAACTTCTATGTGTATATGTATGTTTTCATATTGAGATTGTGGATATTAAATTTTTTTCTGTAATTGCTTGGTATGGTTTTTAATACTTTGATCATATGATGATAGAAATTAGAATGAAAAATGTGTCTAATTTCTGTATTATTTAAATGTGCATTTAATAAACATTATCAGAATTGCCAAGATAGAAATTGTTTGGGAAAGGCTCTTGCTGTTTTTCTTCTTCAGGTTTCACGTGCCATGATCATGGTGCCACAGTACTTCAGTATGCACCAAAACAACAACTCCTAATTTCTGGCGGTAGGAAAGGATGTGTGTGCATTTTTGACATCAGGCAGAGACAGCTAATTCACACATTCCAGGCACATGACTCAGCTATTAAGGCTCTGGCTCTGGATCCCTGTGAGGAACATTTTATTACAGGTTCAGCAGAAGGTAACATAAAGGTGAGTCAGTACAGGAGGCTGGAATGTGTTAAATACTATGTCAGCTGCCAAAACTAAGGAGGGGGCTGGGGGAACCCACTGCACTGTGGAAAGAGCATAAAGTGAAGGTTTGTTGAGAAGCCTCTCCCTCCCCACCGCCGTCCTCTCTTCTGGTGGTCTGTCTAAACTGTTATGGTCTGGAAAACAGATGCATCAAGTTCCTTACACTCTCATGTTATTAAAAAAGCTCTAAAGAACTCTGTTTTGAGTAAAGTATATGAGTTCAGTTAATGCATAGGTTTTTTTTTTTAGTGACATTAGATTGGCTTCTCAGAACCTCCTCCTCTCTGCCCACCTCTGCCCTTTGTACCTGACTGTTTTGTGTAGTTGAGGTGAAGTTTCTGGATAAGTGAGATGGTACTATTCTTCCTATTGCTGTAGGGTCTAGTTTAGTGTTAAGAACACATTTAATTGAATTAACTCAAATATTTAATGGAATTAGAGATGGGTCATATACAATTAACATGAAACTAAGAGGACATAGAGAAATTTGGAAGGAGGGACAGTGAATTGTAAGTACGGTACATGAATCATGTGAATAGTATTATTTCCAGTTAGATAAGCTGTTAGGAAAGAGGCCGTGAATGGGAAGGTTGGGCTTTAATGAAATCAGTTGGGCCAGGGGAACAGAAGTCAAGGCCGTGTTTTTGTCTTGGGTCTCTCTTTTCAATGACTTTCTTTCTGTTTTCCCTGTTTTTCTTTTAAACTAGGTTTGGAGATTGACAGGCCATGGCCTAATTCATTCATTTAAGAACGAACATGCTAAACAGTCCATATTCAGAAACCTTGGGGCTGGAGTCATGCAGATTGACATCACCCAGGGCAGTCGGATCTTCTCCTGTGGGGCAGATGGGACGCTGAAAACGAGGGTTTTGCCCAATGCTTTTAACATCCCCAATAGAATTCTTGACATTCTATAGACTTCAGGATTGGAGCTTTATTTTTATAAACATTTCAGTTAAAAAGCACACTGTAGTAGTAGGCATTTCTGCTTTCCAAGCAGTTTAACACATCAAAAACAATACAGAGAATCTCTGTGTAGAATTTGAATCTGATCCCAGCTGAGTGGTATGCTGAGCATTGCCTATACAATGCAGGTTGTTAGAATGACTGTGCATGTACTTTATCATGCTGACATACTTAAAAAATATCAAACCTAGTATTGTATAAAGGATAGCTATCCTTTACAGCATTTAGCAAACCTGATTCAGAAAACTTTGAAGGTTACATGTTAGTATATTAGTAAGTTCTACTAAAGAGAAGGACCTTTGTACCAACTTAAGAAAATGTTGCTGATTCAGGTTTTTCTGCCAATTCTTCCCACTGACTGAAGCATGTCTGCAGTTTCCTTTATTAAATGAAGGATAGTCATAAGGAGTTAGAAGCTCTAGATCACCAGAAACACTTTCTAAGCTGTGGAGCAGTGTGCAGTGACTAGTTCTCTGCAGTGAGAGGTCATTTCCATTCTTTCCTGCTGAATATTTTTCCTTTTAGTGTTTATACTGAGCTAGTACTGTAACTTGCAAATGAGTGCAAATTTAAATGCAATGTTTTCCTCACAATTTGCACTCCCATTTTTTGGACTGCTAGTTTTTTCTATTTATATATTTGCCTTCATGTTAGGAATGTAGTATGTAAACATGACATACCAGTTTTAGTACTACTTTTTCTTCATGTATTCAAGATTAAACATCCACAACATTTTAAGGCTATGTTGAAACTATACGAATAGAGCATTTCATATCATAATTTAAATGAGTGTTAGGCTTTTTGTGGCCAGTTAATAGTTGATGAGATTGGTGATATTTATTACCACAGCCTGTTGTATAAACTATGCAGAGTTAAATATTATTTGCTTGTAAAATATTAGCCAATGTTGTTGTTTTATGTACGTACCTCCTTGGTTATGACCAAAAATATGTTCTTGATATTGAAACCAATGTCTGTGTGTTTAAATGTTTACCAGCAAATTGTCCCAACATGTTAATAAGAATGTTGAATGCCTGTGCGATAAATAGTAAAATATAATGGCGTAACATCACCTTTCTCTGAAGGTGATGTGATGTTTGAGCCGTGAAATACATATGTAAAAGAAAAATAAATGTTATTTGTTAAGAGTTTTACCTTAGCTTGGTCTGGCATTCTTTGGTAATCTTTTTTAACAGTTGAGATCATTTTAAATTTGATAAAATGTTTAACTGTTAGAGAATTTTTAAGCCATTAGTTTAGTCATTCACAAAAACTTAAACTGAGTACCTTCTATACTGGAAGCCATTCTAAGAAATGGAATATAGTGGTGAGCTAGACAGAGAAGGCAGAGTTGCGGTGTAGTTGGATTAAGAACTAACCTTGCTGTACCTTCTCATTTATTAAGTGCTGATTTTGGTGCTGACACTGGGGAAGGAGCTGAGCTGTGAATAATGCTTATGTGGAATGGTGAGGGTAGGAGGGAGGGTGTGTGAGTACATAGGAACACAGATTTGATAAAAATTGTGACACACATAAACACTTACTACAGTTGAGTACACAGTAAGCTGTATATGTTATATTCTCTCCATCATTGTATATACCACTATACTAAAATAGTACTAGCTGATTCAGTCAGAATCTGAAAGACAATAGAATTTTAAAACTGAAATTCAAATATTTTGTCTTTATGGCAGCTGCCACCTTCTGTGGGCTATTACTTTATAGTAATCTTAATCTGTCAGGCTAATTTCTATGTTTTTGTGAAATTTTAAAAACTTTTTAGATTTACCAAATAGTTGAACCAATACTACAGAGAATTTCTGCTTACTCTCTGCTCCAATTTCCCTTATTAACACTTTGTAGAAATGTGATACATTTGTTAAACTAATGAACCATTATTGATGCATTATTAACCAAAGTTCATGAATTAAGCTCTACCCTTTGTGCTGTATGGTTCTGTGGTTTCTGACAAATTCATAATGTCATGTATCACCATTACAGAATCTTACAGAATAGTCTCATTGCCTTGAAAGTCCTCTATGTTCACCTATTCATTCTCCTCTCAAGCCCCGCCCAAACTCCTGGCAACTGCATATCATTTTATTAAATCTATAGTTTTGCCTTTTCCAAATTGTCATATAGTTGGAATCTTATATTATGCAGCCATTTCACATTGGTTTCTTTCACTTAGCACTATGCATTAAATTTCTTTTGTATTTTTCTCTGGCTTGATAACTTTTCTATCACTAAATAATATTCTATGTATGGATTTACCACAGTTTGGCCATTCGCCTATTGAAGAACATCGTGGTTGCTTCCAGTTTTTCACAGTTATGAATAAAATTGCAATAAATATTCATGTGCATTTTTTGTGTGGCCATAAGTTTTCCACTCAAAGAGAGAGATGCTACATGTTATGGTTAAGACCATGTTAAGCTCTTTGAAAAACTGCCAAACTGTCTTCCAAAGTGGTTGTATTATTTTGTATCCCCACCAGCAATGACTGAGTCCTGCTGAGTTTGAATTCTGAGATGTCCCATTACGCAACCTCATCAGGATTTGGTTTTGTCAGTGTTTTTGGATCTTAGCCATTATAAAAGGTGTAGTAGTATCTCATTTTAATTTGCAATTACCCAGTGACATGATGATGTTAAATATCTTTGTTTATTTGCCATCTGTATCTTTGGGGGAGCCCTTTTGTCCTATTTTTTAATTGAGTTGCTTTCTTACTGTTGAGTTTTAGGAGTTCTTTGTATATTTAGGATACAAATTCTTTCAGATAAATGTTTGCAAATATTTTCTCCCAGTCTGGGGCTTGGCTTTTCATTCCCTTAACATTGTCTTTTGCAGACCACATGTTTTTACTTTTAATGAATTCCAACTTAAAATCCTCTCCATTGGTTCATCCACAGTAATCCAACCAGCGATTGTTGACAGCCAGGCTGAGGGCTGCCTTGCCCACCAGCATATCCATAGAGGCTGCAGCCCAGCCTTTCACCCAGATGTACTAAGAGGGAGTCTTGCAAACTAGTGCACCCCCAGTAGTAGTGCTAGTCATTGCTGACAGCCAAGCAGAAGTCTAGCTTTACTGGCTAGCCCCTTGCTGTAGTCATAGCTCAGCTCAGCTACAACTGCAGGTTGCATGTAGCCCACACAGGGGACCCCCCTGGAACACCTGGTTCTGGTGAATTCTGTGGTGTTATTGGGCACCACAGAATTCTACACAAGGCCACCTCTTTCAAGACAAGGAGACATAGTTGACCTACATAGTACACAGAAGCACAGAGACCCAGACAAAGTGAGGAGGCAAAGGAGTATGTTCCAAGGGAAAGAATATGACAAAGTTCCAGAAAAAATATGAAACAAAACAGAGATAAGCAATGTACTTGATAAACAGTTCAAAGTAATGGTATAAAAATGCTTACCAGACTGGAAAGAAGAATGGAAACCAGCCAGAGCTGAAGAATACAACTTAAATGAAAAAAAAAATACCCTAGAAGGAACAGCAGACTACAGAATGCAAAAGAATAGATCAGTGATCTGTAAGATGGTAGTGTAAAGCAACCAAGTGGTACACCAAAAAAAGAAAAAAGAACTTTAAAATCTGAGAGGTTAAGATATCTCTATGACAACTTCAAGTGAAACAACATTCACATTATGGGGGGTCCCAGAAGGAAAAAGGACAGGAAGCCTATTTGAAGAAATAATAGCAGAAAGTTCCTTAAACTGGAACAGTGAACACATCCACATCCAGGAAGCAGAGAGAGCTCCAAACAAGATGGATCCAAAGAGGTTCATGCCAAGATACATAATTAAAATATTAAACACAACAAGAGAAGAGCAAACAGTCATGTACAAGGGAAACCCCATGAGGCTATCAGCTGGTTTTTCAACAGAAACTTTGCAGACCAAGAAGGGAGTGGCATGACATATTCAAAGTGCTGAAAGGAAAAAAAAACTTACAACCAAGAATACTCTACCCAGCTAAGTTATCATTCAGAATTGAAGGAGAGATGAAGAGTTTCCCAAACACAAGTTAAAGGAATTCACTTCACCATGATTAAGATGGCCTTAGAAGAAATGTTAGAGGGACTTCTTTAAGAGGAAAAAGCCATAACTAGAAGCAAGAAAAATTATAAAAGGAAATAATTTCACTGGTAAAAGCAAACATATAGTAAAAGTAGTAGATCAATCACTTAAAAGCTACTTTGAAGGTTAAAAAACCCAAGCAATAAAATCTATAGCTAAAAGTCAGTTATGGGAATAACTGATGTAAAAAGATATTATATGCATAAAACATGGAGGAGGAATAAAAATGTAGTGTTGTTAGAATGCTTTTGAACTTAAGTGATCAATTAAACATAGACTGATATACATAGGATGTCATATACCCAAAACCTATAATACACAAAAAAATTAAGAGAAAGGAACCTAGTATAACAGTAAAATTATAGAACGAAAGAGAGCAAGAGAACAAAAACCTATGAAAACAACCAGAAACAATTCAGAAAGTGGTAATAAGTCAATAATCACTCTAAATATAAATGGACTAAATGCTCCAATCAAAAGACAGAGTGACTGAGTGGGTTAAAAAGACCCATCTATATTCTGGCTTCAAAAGACTCATTTCAGACCTAAAGATAACACATACTGAAAGTGAATGAATGGAAAAAGACAGTCCATGAAAAAGAAAAAGAAAAAAAAAGCTAGGGTAGCAATACTCAACAAAATAGACCTCAAAACAAAAAATGTAGTGAGAGACAAAGAAGGGTGTTATATAATGATAAAGGGATCCATCAAGAGGACATTAAAGTTGTAAATGTCTATGTATCCAACATAGGAACTAAATAAAAAGCATATATTAACAACATAAAGGGAGAAATATTACCAACATAAAGGGAGAAATAGTTATATAATAGTAGTAGTAATACAATAATAATAAAATTAACAACCCACTTATATCAATGGATAGATCATCCAGACAAAAATCAATAAGGAAATCATGGCTTTCAACAACACGTTAGACCATATGGATTTGACATGTATACAGAATATTCTATCCAGAAACAGAATGCACATTCTTTTCAAGTGCACATGGAACATTCTCCAGGTCAGACCACGCCTTAGGTTACTAAACAACCAATGGGTAATGAAGAAAGCAAAAGGAAAATCAAAAAGTACTTGGAGACCAATGAAAATAGAAACACAATGGTTCAAAATCTTTTAAGATGCAGCAAAAGCAGGTCTAAGAGGGAACTAAAGTCATCACACACAGCAGAAGAGAGCAAAAGAAGGAAGGAACAGACTGCAACCAGAAAAAATTTTAAAGTGGCAATAAGTATATATTTATCAATAATTACTCTAAACATAAATGGACAATTTTCTAATCAAAAGACATAGGGTGACTATATAAATTAAAAAGATCCATCTTTATTCTTTTTAGTGATAAACTAGCAATACAGGCCTACTGCATGAAACAATAAAAATCTCAATCTAAACTTACACCTAAAGGAACTAGAAAAAGAACAAATAGCCCAAAGTTAATAGAAAGAATAAAATAATAAAGATCAGAGTGGATATAATGAAATAGGGACAAAAAAAAGATGAAACTAAGAACTATTTCTTTGAAAAGACAAAATTGCTAAACCTTTTGCTAGACTCACTGAGAAAAAGATTCAAATAAATTCAGAAATGAAAGGTATTACAACTGACACCAGAGAAATACAAATAAGAGATTATGAAAAATATGCCAATAAATTGGACAACTTAGAAGTGTGTAAATTCCTAGAAACATAAAATCTTCCAAGACTGAATCTGGAAGAAATAGAAAATCTGAACAGGCCAATTATTAGCAATCAAACTGAAGCAGTAACAACTCCCAACAAACCAAAGTCCAGGACCAGATGGCTTTACAGGCAAATTCTGCCATTTAAAGAAGAGTTGACACCTCTGTTACTCAAACTTTCTAATGAAGAGTTGACACCTCTCTTACTCAAACTTTCTAAAAAGTTAAAGAGGAAGGAAAGCTTCCAAATTCATTCTATGAGGCCAGCATCACCCTAGTACCAAAACCAAAGAAAAAAAAGACCAATATCCCTCATGAACATAGATGCAAAAATCTCAACAAAATATTAGTAAACCAAATTTAAAAATACATGAAAAGAATTATTAACCATGGTCAAGTAGGGTTTGTTTTCTATATTTGTGAATCTATTTTGTTCATTTTTTTAGATTTCATATATAAGAAATCATATGGTATTCGTCTGCCTGACTTATTTCACTTAGCATAATACCCTCTAGGTCCACCCATGTTGCAATGGCAAGATTTCATTTTTTATGACTGAGTAATATTTCATTGTATATCTGTACAACATCTTTTTTAATCCATCCACCTATTGATAGATATTTAGGTTGCTTCCATATTTTGACTGTTGTAAATAATGCTAGTATAAACATAAAAGTGCATGTGTCTTTCCAAATCAGTGATTTTATTTTCCTCGGGTACATTCCTGGAAGTAGAATTGCTGTATTGTATGGGATTTGTTTTTAGTTTTTTGAAAAACCTCCATACAGCTTTACGTAGTGGCTGCACCCATTTATAATCTCATCATGTACAAGGGTTCCCTTTTCTCCACATCCTGGCCAACACTCGTTATTTCTCATCTTGTTGATATTAGCCATTTTGATTAGTACTTGTTTAAATACATTAAAAGGCAGAAAGAATCTGACTGGGGAAAAGTAAGACCCAAATATAAGCTTCGTACAAGAAAAATAATATGACACTGACAGATTAAAAGTAAAGGCACGGGAAAAGACATACTATGCTAATATGAACAAAAAGCAACCTGGAGTGCCTATGTTACTATTAGCCAAAGTATATTCTTGAGCAAATAGAGGGGTGGGTAGAAAGAGAAAGCAAAACAAATAGAAAGAGGGTGGCATCTGCCACATGGGCCAGATTGCTGATATTTCATTGCCAGACCCCCAGGAGCAAGAAAGACCAAGTAAGACAAAGACATAAAAGGACTAGCCATTTGTGTGTGTGTCTTTAGCCCTTCTTACTGTCCTAGAAAGGTTGAAGAAGCCAAAAAGAATGGGAGTATCCTAGCCATTCTCTCTGACACACAGGAAAGAATAGTTGCTGACAGTGTAGGCTCTGGTTTCAGACTTTCTGAATTTGAATCCTAATTTCATCAGTTACAAGCTAAGCGACAGTGGTTGAGTTCCTTAATCTCTTCTCATCTGGCAAACAGGTATAATAAGATTTATACCCTGTGGGCTTCCCATGAAGATTACGTGACTTAATACATGTGAAGCATTTAGTACAGCACCTGGCACACAGTAAGCACTCGATAAATTTGAACTATGATGTTGACACTGATGTTGCCACTACTCTAGTATTCAGGCATCTTCTAGGTGTTGGAGAAAGTGAAAAAAGTATTGCACCCTATGTGTGCAACAATCTTTAAGTTGACACAGTGACCCTCTTCCTGTAGGAGTGGCCAATAAAATGTTCTTAAGTTGAAGTCCCATTTGGGGATCATGACTTAACCCAGGTGATTAAGGAAAAACTCAGTTTTCTACCTCTGTATTCTCATAGTGCTATAACATTGTCAATACTTTTGACATCATATGGGTGTCCTGTGATTCAGCTCAATTCTGACACTATCTACCTGGAGACAGCAACAGGTCCCACAGGCTAAGGGCTCAGTCCTACAAGACACTACACTCCCCTCCAGATGCCAATCATAAGTCCGAGTTGTTACCTGTGACCAACCAGCTAAGATTGGAGGTCCCAATCACTCCCTCCTTGGGTTCAACTGATTTGCTGGAGTGGCATGGAAACATTTTACTCACTAGATCACTGATTTATTATAAAAGGATGTGACTCAGCAACAGCCAGGCGGAAGAGATGCCAAGGGTAAGGTATGGGGAAAGGGCTTGGAACTCCCCCGCCCTCTAGAGGTCACTGCTGTCCCTGCACCACATGTTCACCAACCCAGAAGCTCTCTGAACCCCATCCTTTTGGGTTTTTATGGAGGCCTCATTCCACAGGCATGACTGATGAAATCATCAGCCGTTGGTGACTGGTTAACCTCCAGCCCCCCTCCCCATTGCTGAAATTGGGGTGGGAAAGTTCCAACCCTTTAATCATGGTTGGGTCCCTTGGCAGCCAGCACCCATCCTTAGGTTACCTAAGTGCTTTCCAGAGTTGTCTCATTAACAACAACAACAAAAGACAACGTTATGGCTCTTATCACAGAAAATTCTAAGCACTTTAGGTACTCTGTGTTAGAAAAGGGCATGAAGGTCAAATATATATTCATCACAAATCACTATTATCCTATGAAGGGTTGGCAAGCTGGCTGGAGGTGAAAACCCACACAACCACCTGTTTTGGTACAGTCTGCAAGCGAAGGATGGTTTTTACATTTTTAAGTAGTTTTAAAAAATCAAAAGAAAAACAGCTATAACACCAGAATTAAGTAGTTGCAACAGAGTGACCCACAAAGCCTAGAATATTATCAGGCCTTTTATAGAAAAAAAAAAATTTGCCAATGAGCTTGATTTAAGCCCTCCTTGATTTTCCCCTGTATTTCCAAGTGACCACAAACACTACACCAACTGCCGTTCGGAAGCGGCCAAGCCCACCACCCATGGCAGAGTCCCAGTCTTTCCTCGCCCGGGTTCTCACCTCGGTATGGTGGCCTTCCTTTGCTGGGAGTTTAACCTTCTTTGGAGCTTGGCAGCTCTGGTTTTCCAGTGCAGGGCCTGGGTCTCAGCTTGGTCTGCCTGCGTTCTGCAGGAGAGGAGCGCCTCTCTGTGTGCTAAGGACGCACAGGGCTTTCCAAGCTTTCCGTTGCTAATTAACTGCTCTCAGCTTTTTATTATCTTTTTCCAGAGGGCCAGTCAAGCTTAGCAATAGCCACCTGGTTTCATTATCCTCTTCATCCCTATTTCTCCATAATTCCCAAACATCTGAAGCGTAACATGAGCAACTGTATTCCTTTCTGCTGGTACTCTGGTTTGTCACCAATGAAAGTTTTAACACTTGGACTTGTTCAATTGTCCCAGTAGCTCAATCTACTACCAGCGATGGGGTCCTCGTTATAAACAGGTGGTGAAAGAACCAGCTTCCAGACCCCATCTCAGTGTCTTCTTTCTGGGACCTCACCTGTTTAGGGTTGCCAAATTAAGCAAATAAAAATACAGGACTCCTGGGTAACTTTGAATTTCAGACAAATAATTTTTTAGTATAAATATATCCTGTGCCATACCTGGGACATACTCATACTAAAAAAAAAAAAAAAATTGTGTTTGTTTTTTATCTGAAATTCAAATTTAGCTGGGATCCTATATTTCATCTGGCAACTCTACAATAGGCTGGGAAGCAAACTCTAAGATGGCGTTTAGCCAGCAGGGTGTCATTAAACAATGCTCTTGGTTCAACACTTGTGGAAAGGAGCAGAAAGAAGCAGGAAGGGCAAAGGGAAAGTCACCCTGTGATGCGGGCCCAGTGTCAGGTTTGGCAGAGCCCCATGGAGCTCTGGCCCCTAGAGCAGGTCAGAGCGGGATGGAGCTGTCTAAGCGTTTATACTCGCATTGGCCACTGGAGGAGTCAGTGCGCCAGGTGACGCGGGTCTGCAGCCGAGGCAGTTCGTGAAGAGGCTGACAGCTGACGGCTATGTGCAGACAGAACTCCCAGCCCCAAGGGTGAGAAGTCTTTCCTGAAGGGGAACCCAAGGCAGTGAGTGCATCAGGGTGTCCACCACATTTGTAGAGAAGATTAGAACATTGAATAGAATAGATGACATTTAAGGACACTTCTACTTGAGCATCTATGAGTAAGTGAAATATTGTGTGCAAATTGCCTGGAAGAGACATGCGTATAGATGGGAAGCACCAAGTAGCAGCCACTTCTCTAGTGAGAACTGTGGGTCTGGACGTGCCCAGCGGTGGGGGTAGTTCTTTGAGTAACGAGCAGTGCTGGGCTTGGGCGTGTTTATCTACCTTCCAGAAGGTGACGAGTGGCATCATTGTGTTGAGAACTTCTCTGACTACGGTGGGTTTGACATATTCCTCTAGATCCAGCTTTTTAAAAAGGAATGCTTAAGAAAAGTTCAAAGTTAATTATTTTCATTTTCCAGTTACAGAGACCAGATCATTCCTTTGGGAGTGGCAGAGGGAAGTGGGAAATATGGTCATGAAGTCCGGAAACTTAAACTGTCACTTAAACTGTGATGTTGAGTGAGTTACACTTAGTCTCTGGTCTCATTTTCTTGGACTTTAAAATGAGAGTGGTGAATTAGGCGTTCTGTAAATGTCCCATCCAGTGTTGACCTTTTATAACCCTGGCAAGGGAGTTTGAGACACTGATGATGCCAGATTGTTGGTCACAAGAGTCTAACAATTTTAGAATTAGTATTTCTCATTTTAGGAGTAGTTTAACCACCACTCCTTAAGTAGCTCAGTATTTGAGACTGATATTAGCAGATTTCTTGGTGGGAAATGTAATGACAGATTACTTTCATTCTTATTTTAAATCTTACAGTGAATGGCTGTAAGAATGGATATCTTAACATCACCTGCAAGGTCTGAATAGTCCAATTAAAGGACCAAGACTGCTATTTCCCTTGTGGACTTTCCTTTCATTTTCCTTTGTGGTATTTTAATTGCAGAAGTCATCAGCAGTGAATACCTGGGCTGCCCAGTAACTGAGACACTTGGAGGGAAGGTTATAAGGAAGCTCTATAGGTCAAGGCAACAGGTGTGTTTCCATTCTTTGGGGGGTAGTTTCATTGTAAATTTGTTGTATGAATGACCCAGGACCATTTTTTGGTGGCGTGAATTGTGAACTACCTAATCAAACAGACCAACAGGTAGAAAGATGCTGAGTCCCTGACCCATTTCTGCAGGCCTTGCATAAGGCCATAACAACAATGAGCTCACTCTGGTTCCCTGTAGGGACAAACTATAAAAGTAACAACTATAATTCATCAAGAATTGGATCATTTCCAGAGCATTTCTTATTTCACATAAAAAAATCCAAGCAAGAAGGTGATACTATTATTTACATTTTACACAGGAAACAAAAGCTCTCAGGGATTAAGAGACTTGCCCCAATTCACACAAATCCAGTTTTTAAAAATATGTTCTCTTGCAACTTTTAACCCAAAATGTTATGTCCTTTTTGGTTGCTTTGCCTCTGCCAGTAAATCAGCAAATCATCATTCATTTATATCTATGAGTATCTAGTTCTAGTTACTAGTTTTATATTTTTTGTATTTTCCTACAGAGAAAATCATAATCCATATCAATGATTTTTCAGTATTCAGAAGGAGCTAGCAAACTGCAAGAGATTCAACAGAGAAACAGCCAATATAATTCTAACACACACTGTTTTGGGTTGTTTTTTTTTTAAATATTACATGTCAGTTAATGTGAGGTAACAGTAGCAATACACTTGTTTCAACATGTGACACTGTTCAGCAGTGATTATTTTATTGACTAATTAGATTAAAGATAAATAAAGCACAACCAGAAACAAGACAATCATTCTAATTCATTTTGTTCAGAACTGTTCAGAATCTGTGGTTACAGATTGGAAATTACAACTTTTAATAATGTGATACACCAGGTCACAGTGGTGGATGGAAACTGGAAAGCCCTGTCATGCACTTCTCCTTCAGATGTTTTGGCATCAAATAGTCATAACCAAAGTGTTCTCTCCCCAGTTGGAAAATGACAGCTGGCTCTACAAGAATCTTGGTGTCTCATTTGCCTTTCATCCTACAACCTTGAAGAAAATAAGACCATGCAGGTGCCTGAGATCAGAACTCCTCATTTAAAAACTCTCACCCCAAAGCTCTTTCTCTGTCCTAACACCTGTGCTCAATGAGGCACTGAGTCTGTAACCTCCTGCTGGCTTCAGTCGGACACATTATCACTTTGAAAGAGAACACTTTGAAATAGGGTCCAGCTTATCTCTGAGGTTTGAAGGGATGGTTTTATTGACTTGCCAGTGGGGTGGAAATTATCTACTTTAGATTAAAGAAGAATTAGAGAATTATCTGCTTTGATTCTGACATCAGAAGTGCAGATATTTGGAAAGTGCTTTAAAGCAACTTTGTTATAAATGACAGTGTAAACTGCTAAAAAGATACCTAGACTTAAAAATATTTGGTTGTACATTCTATTTTAGCAGTGAGCCCTTTTTTTTTAAAGACAGTACTATTTGCAAGAAAAAATGAATAAAGGCATAATTCTTTTCACTTTGTAAAGACAAACTTTCAGCCATATTATAAAATTGCCCATTAAATGCTTGTCAAATGCAGTTGTCCTTACATTATTCTCTGCTAGAGCCAAAAGAAAAAAAAATCCCAGTTTGAGCTTCTCTAGTAGTGAGGATATGATTCCTTACCCACAACTAGGGCAACCAAGGTAGTTCAGATACCAAAAGGAATATATGCTAATTCAGTAACCTCATTTGATTGCTACCATATATACAATTAGTATTGTATATATTACTATTACTGATATGACTGTTACTATGAAATCATATTCATATCCAGGTCCCCTGTACCCATAAATAGCAATATTTATATTTACATACTTTTAAAGAAGACTAGCATTCATTAGGCACATTGATCTTGAACATGAAACTCCATTTTACTTTCTTATAAAACATGAATTTGAAAAGAGTATTTTTTAAAGTTGTAACATGACACAACCAGTCTAATTAAAAAGTGGGGGGAAAGTTTCAAATACCCATTATTTTGAGAACACAACAATAAAATGTCCCTAATAGCTGCCTAGGTATTTTCAGGGGGTGGGGAGGTTTAAGTATTTAAACCTGTAAATCCCCTAAGTTTTAAAATGCTTCTATTAAGATGCTATCAACCAGAACTTGGCCCCTGAGAATGGAATGGGACCCAGTGAAGAAGTTCCAGAAGCTCTCCACCAACACAAACATGAATTCAGTGAGGGCAAATGGATGAAAAATCTTTAGGAGTTTCCCTGGGTCCCATTCCTGGCTGCAGGACCCAGTGACTTCCACTCTTCTCAGTGACCTTGCTTGGACCTCAGCACAGAGCTGAAGGATGTTTGAAGAACTGAACTGGCAAAAAACATATGCACTTAAGCACATTCAGGAGCAAGCTAAACTGGATTTTCTCCTGGCATCCAGGGGGAACAGATCACATCCTTTAAAACAGTATTAGGGAAAGAACAGCTCACTAACTGCTTTTTGGGAGGGCCACATAATTTTATGGTGTTCTCATCTTTCCCTTCTTCCAAAAACTTGAGCCATATAAATGACCACTTCTAAGTCTGGACCAAAACAAAATGTAACAAACAGGCTGTGGTGAATCAGCCCTTCCAAGAATCAGACTCACTTTCTATTCCAGATCGCAGTCAGCTAGCTTTGGCTGTGAAGGTCCACAGGATGAGTGTTTTAGGGTTTCTGAGCCACTTCTCAACTTTCTTGCAAGGACTCAACTCTGCCATTGTAAAGCAAAAGTACTCACATACTGTAACACATAACCAGATGTGTGTGATTCCGTTCCAGGAACGCTTTATTCACAAAAACAGGGGATGGGCTGGCTTTGGCCCAAGGGCCATCGTTGGTCATCTTGTTATAGATAATAACCACAAATGGTGCCTCTCTTCCGGAAACTGCAAAATGCTTCCCGTGGTTCTAGCCAGATTAATGCCCACTCACACAATATTTAGTACTCTGATCATAGATCCGTAGCTGTGGAAAAAGGGGCCAGTGTGGCCTGAGGGGTCAGTTTCTGACCCACAGCCACATCTCAGCAGAGTAAGAAATTGACGGGAACCTGTTTCTGTTTCATTAGGAAACCTGAGCATGTGGCTGTACCTGGATTTTGCTAATCTTGGCTACCAGGAGCTGAGGATAACAGCCATTGTGGCGCTGGGGTGGCAGGTGCAGGTACACACTGTGGGTCACATGGCCCCTCCTGAGTTACCTGAGTTACCAAATGTAAGTCCGCACTAAGGAATTCATTGCTCAAGGAATTGGGCCTGTCAACTCCAAGGTAAATTTGCTCAGCAAGTGGCTGAAGAT
Source organism: Manis pentadactyla (assembly GCF_030020395.1). Taxonomy (NCBI): domain Eukaryota; kingdom Metazoa; phylum Chordata; class Mammalia; order Pholidota; family Manidae; genus Manis; species Manis pentadactyla. Next base: position 100,248,608 of record NC_080029.1, on the reverse strand, counting down.
CAAATGTATGAAAGTTGTGAAAGCAGGAACAGCTAAGAATCACGGCATTTCCCAAGAGGGAATCTTCCTGGTTGTGTTAGCTGGCCCTTTCACATTACCAGTGGGGAAAAAAACAGAACCCCCAGAGGGAGAGGAAACTTGCCCAGCTGGTTTGTGGAGGAATCACTAAATCTCAACTGTCTTGACTTCCAATCTGTTGCTATTTTCTCTCAAGGAGTCTGAATCTCAAGGGGGTTCCCTGACCATATAAATAAATACTCATGTCATGAGATTATGACAGTTAAGTATCTGGCTACCCTTAAAGGCATGTTTTCTTTGGGATATAAATTGTTCCGGGGAATATCTGAAATTTACTAATGGGAATAGAGTGCATTCCATCACTGCTTCAAGGGAGCTCACAAAAACTGCACAGGATAAAGCATTAAATGGCCGTCTTCCCATGAATATAAATGCTGGTCTCTCATATTGTATGACAACATGGCAAGAACGGACTGGGAAGTTCTTAAATCAAAGTTGGCATTGATTTGTTTTCCTCCTAACAAATCAAAGGCAAATGTTATCCTTGTATCTTTGGTGTCCGTGACATAGAGGATCCCTCGGGCAATGAAGGCATTGCCAGCCTTGGATTTGGGGTACGTGGTATTGATGTGCTGTGCCACAGAGAATGTCCTCTCGTCCAGCTGTGCTACGAGAATGCTCGAGCCATCCACACTTGAAGCATAGATAATCCAAAGGCCCTTTTCATCTACAGCTAAACTGAAGTAAGTCTTGGAATTCGCAAAGAGGTATTTTCGATCAAAATAAAAGGCGTTTTCAAGCTTCAGAGTTTGTGATGTTTCTTGGCCAAATTCGAATCTGAAATGTATAAAAAGTAAATATAAGTCACCATTTTTGGGGACAAAGGTGTTTTTTTAAAGTCTCCTCTATGAAAGTGGGGTGTGGCCAGGGATTCTGCATTTTCTAAGTTCCAGGGCACACCGATTCTACTGGCTGCCCCAAATGCTCTGAGCAGCAAGGCTGTAAAGGATGGTGACTACAGCTCAGTGACCACCCACAAACCATGTGACCCCAGGAAACTCTCTCGACCTCGTGAATCCTCTGGTGCTTGCTGGCCTCATGAAATGCCTGCTCAGAGATTCTTAGAGAGCTGCAAGGGACCTCAAAAGACGATCTAAAACAATCATTTAATTTTAACAAGTGATAAAGGAGAAGTGACTGGCCCAGGTATATGAATCAGTAGCAGAGCCAGAGTATGAACTTAAGTTTTTAACTCTAAACTTGGGGATTCTCCCTCTACTCCATGCTGGAGTTTTAAGACAAAAATTTCACAGCAGTCTAAATTAAGAAAGTCACCAGCCGAGAAGAGATGTAACAAACTCATGGCTGTGAAGTCAATTTTCTTGTCAGTGGTAAGTGGCTGGATAAATTAAGCTGCAAGATGGAATCCCATCTCCTCAGCTCCTCGGAGGCCGTCTGATTTGGCAGACTACAAACCTAGACCGTATCAAAAAGTGGATTATGATTCAAAGGTATCCAACCAACTGCAGGAATGAAAATTTAGGAACAGTAGGCGAAAAGAAAATAAGAACACTAGAGGGCGCCATTGAGCAGCAGAAGAAATGAGAGCGGAGTGCTCTCCAGCCAGATACGCGCTGGAGCATAACAAACGTGGAGCCGATTAACAAGCCGTTTGAAAAGAAGTAGTTTGAAAAGAAACCACATTAGAGGAGGGCTTGAGAAGGCCCTGCCTGCCTATCCCAGCTCTCCAGTTTCTCCTTCCTTTGAATGCCTGGAATTTGGGACTGCCATTTGGTCTACTGGAACCATTGGTCCGGCGCTGGCACCCAGCAGCCGTGTTTCGATGGAGGCTTATCTCTCCCAGCAAGAAAAGGCTCTAAGTCTGGTCTGTCTGCCTCTCCTCCCCGCCTCCACCAGCCCCCCGCCCACACACAGCCCCTCCGTGCAACCGGTGGCCAGCCTAGAGCAGGGCCTGGCACAGGTCCTAACCGGTGCATCACACAGGCTTAGCTTCCTCAGAAGATACTCTGTCTTAGAGTGGCCATCCTTTTCCTGGGGCTCATTCACCTCAGAAGCCCCCTGCACCCCATCCCCATGTAACAACAGCCCTATACAAACGGCAGCAGGGAGCCTCGGGATTAAATGAGAGTGCTGACTTCTGAACAGGGGCTGGGTGGGTGGTCTTTCTCTGTTAGCACAAGACTTTGTCCAGATGAGGTGGCCTGGAGTGTTGAGGTGATGAGGGAGTCCAGCAGCGGGGGATGACAGGCAAAGGACGAGGCCCTCTTGGCCACGCTGACACGTGACTTTGGGGTGGGTTCAACTGTAGTCATACAAGGAGACCTGCCCCCATCCTAACCCAGCGCTCTGATGCCAACAAGGCTGTGGAGGCTGCCCTCACTGTGGGGGGAGGGGAGGGAGAGAGAGGGACCCAGGAAGCCCTCAAGGCCCTTGTCACTTGTTTTGAATGCCCAGGACTACGGCTTCCATAATACTGGAATTATTTCAGATGCGGGTACAGCTGGAGGGCTGCACGGGCTCTTGTCCACACTCACTGTCACTGAGGACGTGGAGGATTTTGTCCACAGCCACGGAGTGGGAAGGCAGAAGACCCTGACTGGGCTCACTCCTCCCTTGGTTGGCCCGAGATGACCTGCTTCTGTCTCCAACGCCCAGAACGTGATTTCTCCTTGAGCCATGAAGCCCAACTCAGCAGTCCTGTGGGGAGCCGGGGAGACCGGGCTGCGGCCCGCGCACAGTCTGCCCAGGGGACCACCTTCGTTCCCCTCAGGCAAGCAGGCGGAGGAGGAGAGGGCCTGGCCAGGGCCCGTCAGGATGACAGGCCAACCGGGAGGCAGAGACGCCTGACTTTGAGTTGCAGTCGCGTCTTCAGTGACCTCGGCTGTGACGTGAAATTCTTCACACCCAACATATTTCAAAAGAAAACCTTTTCCAGGATGTGACACCATCCTGCCAGAAGGGGTGCTGGGTTCTAGCTGCTTCCTTCCTCAACAGCTGAGAGAGCCGCAGCCTTGTCCCTCTAGGCCTGCTGCCCTCCAGCTCTGCCCTCACTCTTGGTGTCTGGACCAGCAGCCGCGCGGAGCCCAGGCAGGGGCTGTGTCACGGGGCGCCCCCTTCATGTCCTGTGGCTCACCCAGTCAGCAAACCCCGACTGACCTCTGACTGTGCGCCAGGCCCTGGGACGCAGAGATGATGGAACCTCAGTCCTTATGCCTGCGTAGCCCGTGGTGGACTAAAGAGCTGCATCTGACCCGCGTGAGGAGGCGCTGCGCGGCCCCGGAGCAGGGCAGCTGTGGCCCAGCAGACTCACCTCACTATGGTGTTGGAGCCTCCTTTGTGGTAGTAGAGAGCGTTTTTGTGAACAGCATGCCCGCAGCCGTGGAAATAGTACGGGAGGTGGATGAGCACGTAGCTGCCGTTCAGCAGGGAGGGCTGGTCTTTGAATTCCTTCACCCTGATGCCTGCAGGAGGGAAGCCAGGAAGAGACCATCAGGGCTTGGGAGTGAGTCGGGGGAGGAAGCTCAAAGGAGGGAAGTAGAGAGTGAGGTCCCGCAAGGGTCCTTGTCTAGTTTGCAGTCTTGGACTGGCAAAGTCAAAATTCAGTCCTCTTCTATGGATTCCTGAGCCTTCTGCCAAACATGGTAACCACAGTTGGCTTTGTTCCTTCCAGGAAACCTGTATAACTGCCCCCCACCACCACACACACACACACACTGCTTACAAAGTGGTCTATCAGGCAGACAGGCCCACACCAGAAACAGCATGTACGGGGTGCTCGGGCAGTCACTGCCTGCCTCGTCCCGCACTGCATGGCAGCCACTGCCAGTCCCCAGTGGTCCTCTCCCTCTGGAGCCGTGCACAGTCATTACCAGATGACGCTTTAGCCTTGATGAAATGAAGCTGTGGAGTGCAGCTGTTGCTCTGACCCAGGAGTCTGGCCAGACCCCTTCTGGAGTGAGGCCACTGCTACCAACCCTGGCAATCCCTGACCATCCCTGTGTGGACCCAGGATGACTGGGGTCGAGCTCAGGTGCACTGTGCCTGCAAGAGGGCCTTCCCCTTCTCCCCTGGGCCCTCTGCTCAACAGATACCTGAGAAAGATGGCCAGAAGAAGGCCATCAGTCATAATGCTGTTTGTTTCCTTTGATAACTTTGCCTAAAATTGGTGAGTGTACATTGGGGGTGCCCTGGTCACATCCCTGTGACCTGAACTGCAAAGCTTGTCACCAGCGTGCTCAACCAAGGAAAGCATTCTGCCTTTAGAAAGCATTCTTACCTGTGTTTTTGCAAATAAAGAGCAGTTTGTTATGCCAATTCACCAGGATTTCAGAGACACAGAAATGGAATAGGCTTGAAGGTAGGCAACAGGTGAAAGGAGCCATTGCAACAGACTTGGACCACCTGCCAAGTGAAAGTACCTGAAAAATGTTCAGTCACCCAGATACGCTCCTCGCTCTTGTTAGCCGACTCTCTCATCCAAGTCCCAAATGTCTCTGTGACTTTTAATACTTGTGTCGGCTTTCCGATGGAAGCAATCATGGATTCTACCAGAAGAGAAAGGAAAGTTGCTCACCTACCCATTATGACGGTAAGGCTTCCAGTTTCTGAATTTCAAAACAGGCTGCTTTGTTTCCATACCTGCGAGTGGGGAGTGGCGTTCACTGCCTTTCTCACCAGCTTTGCCAGCCAAGGTGTCATCATTTGGCACAGCACACATCTCACCTAAACAACAGTAACAACAATGAGGAGCTGGCATGACGAGACTTGCATGACTTTATAACTGGTGCTTTCTCCCACCTCATTCCAGACTCTAGTCCCATACACATCCCTTACAATAGGCCCACCCAGTGCTTAGGTTGCTTGCTTTTAAACAAGTCTTACACTTTCGAATTTTCTGCCCTGCTTTGTGAGTTCCCAGCAAGCTTTCCATGACCACAGTTGCTGACATAATATAATCCCAAGAGGAAGTCAGAACAAGGGCAACAAGCGGCCTGAGTCAGCTGCTCAAGCCCTCCGCAATCTGCGGGAAAGAGGGGCTTCCTGGCACTCTCCTGGCCCCCCCTGGGCAGGTGGTATCACTATCACAGGTGGCATTTTTCTAGAAGTATCTTCACTTTCAGAGAAGCTGGTGGGACCTCATGGTGGGGTGGCCCACTTTATCCTGTCTTCCTGGACTTCCAGAGGAAGGGCTCACAGAGAGAAGGCGTCCACAGGCAGCCTGGTCCGGGGGGGTGTGAGTCCCCATCCCCACTGCCCACCTGTCTCTCCTTGCAGGCCTGTGGGACTTAGGTCTTTGGTTCATGGTTGGTTTGAGGATACACCTGAACTGGAATTCATCCTCTTTGGTTTGTCATGGTTCGCCTTAACAAATGGGCATAATTCAGGCCTTTGGGTGGAGAGGAGGGTTGGAGCGGCAGAAGCAGGACAAGAGGTGGAAGGATCATGGCCACTGTGCAGATGAGAGGAAGTGGCTTGGCTGGGGTAAGAACCCTGGTCTGGGGCAGGCTGGGGCACATCTGGCTTCCTGGGAAAAGCCAGGCCCACTTGCCTAGTTGAATTCCGAGGGGTTCAAATCCCTCGTGGTTGCTAGATAGAAAGGAGCACGTGCATCATTACTAGGGAAGCTCCCAGAACAATCTGGAGAGGTTTGTTTATCAGCAAAAATGGGCACAGGACTCACCACGACCTCTGAACGTCTTTCTAGCTGGGTGAGCCTCTGTTTCCCTAAAGGCTCCTGATGAGAGCGGTCTCAGGGATATGATATGATCCTCCACATGCAATCCTGCTGCCTGAGTTTCTGCTTAAGAACTTGGGCTTTAAACAAGAAAGGGGCAGAGAGCAGCTCTGTTCTTTGCCTGAAGAAAGGGCTCCCATTACCTGCTCCTAAAGCTGTGGGGGAGGGGGTGGTTAAAGACATGGAATTGGAGCAGGAAAGAGGGCCAAGTTCATGTGCAGGATGCCTGGCAACCGAGGGCTCATTTCCCTGATCCATGAGATAGAATGGAAGATAATGGCCTCTCATTTAAAGCAGTTGTCACAACTCTGGGCCCCAGCCCCTGCCGCTAGCCTCTTACATACGGGCTAGGCAGAGCAGGGTGCTTCTCCAGGCCCCTGCTGTCACTGGCTGACAGCGCCCTCTGCAAATTAGAATTCCACAAAAGCTCAGGTCAGCCGTCTCTGCGGAGAGGGGTCTGCTTAGCTCATTCTCCAAGGGAAGCTGAACAAAGGGCCGAAGCTAACAGAGGGGGTGGTGCTGACGGTCAGGGAAGGAGCGGCTCAGCTGCGGTTTAACAAGGCGCTAAGTGCTGAATTATAATCAGGCTCCACTGACTGGGGTGGGGAGATGGTGACATCTCTGAAAGCACAGATTTGCCCACTCTGACAGCTGGGTGTGTGCTGCCAAAATGTCTTCGAGAAAGGACAGTGCAACGAGGGGAACTAAAGACCATTTAGGAAAGGGGCGGTGAAATCCGCGGCAGGTGTGGCAGAAGCTCCAGTCAGGACCCTCCTGTTGGCCCCGAAGTGCCAGCAAGCTGTGCCTCCTCATGCCTCAGCAGGGGCGGGTCCCAGGTCGCCCCTCTGGGGAGGCGTTCTAACGTCACCTAGAAGTATTTCCCATTAATATGGCCCTTGGTTTCTGATGACCTTTCAATCCGTGGCCATCCCTCTCACAAAGCAAGTCCTCTTGGCCTGCCAGAGATCAGGTGCTCTTTGCCCTTGGTGAGCTTAGTCTCAGAGCATGAATTCCCATCTCCGAAGGGCAGGAGCCCTAGGAGCAGGGCCTTTACAGTCAGGTAGACCTGGGTTTGAATCCTAGCATGTCACTTTCTAACTGAGTGACCGTGGGAAAGCTGCTAAGCTCCTTGGGTTCCAGTTTTGTTACTGTGAGTGAGAATTAAGTGGCCTGAGCCCTAGCACTGTGCTTGGCACTTTATCAGCCCTCAAAGCTCAGTGGTGATGATGGCAGAATGGCAGTCTTTGTGGGGAGTTCACCAGTCTGAACTTCCCCACACTTCCCCAGCATCAGTCAGGATGTCCACGCTCCAACAGTGAACAGCTTGACCTTCAACACTGTTTCAGGGGAGAAGGATGGTGGATTTTGCAAGGAAGTAGAACAGTCTGGTGATAAATGAAGAGAAATGGATGAGGGAAGGGGGTGGGAGGCCCAGTTCTAAACCTGCCATCGGTCCTCAACCCTGGGGCAGACTGTTCAGGCTTCCCACGAGCATGTTGCAAGGGGGAACTCTTGCTTTGAGCAAAATCTCCTGCCTCTATGTAAAAAAATCTGGTTGCAAAGACTGGGTTAAGCCCAGGAGTTTGGGATCACTAGCTGAAGAGCTGGTCTCCCTGGAGCAGGCTTGGTGACCTGGGCACTGGCCGTTGGACATGTTTGGTTGCCGAGGGCCTTTGGACCTTCTGCTTCCAGGGGGTCCTGGAGGACCCGGAGGGCCGGGGGGCCCAGGCGGGCCAGGCGGGCCAGGTGGTCCAGGCGGGCCTTGGTCACCTTTGGCACCTGGAGAGAGGGAAAGACGGAGAGAGGGACTGATTAAAGAGCCATGAACAAAGACAGGTTTCACATATGGGAAAAGGAGAATGAGCAGCCCCAGGGTGGCTGCTGAGCTCCCACTTCCCAGGCACCTCGTCTGGCTATGCTAGCACTTGTCCATGCAGGGTTGTGGAGACAGCTCTAGCAGGTGTTGAGTTCCAACTAGTTCCAGGACTGTGCTACAAATTTTATAAATCTCCTCCCCATTGTTCTTCCCAAGTACTCTGTGAGATACAGCTTTAGTAGTTACTCAGTGGCCTGAGTCTTAGGGAAGTTCAGGGATTTATTTGCTCAAGGTCACAACCAGAATCGGGCTGGGCCTCAATCTCAGCTGTGTCCCACTGTAAAGCTCCTCCTGTTTTCGTTGGCCTACGTTTACAGATCTCAATGCTGATGGCTTGTTAGAATCCCCTGAAGAGCTCTAATACAGTTTATGGGCCCGATCCCAGATCAATTAGATTAAAATAGTGTGAAGGTTGGTCATCTGTTTTTTTCTAAAGCCTCCTCATGTGCTGCAAGGTCCGAGAAACACTGCTCTGGGTGGCAAAGGAAATCAGGGTCCTGCTGTGTGACCCTGGGCAGGCAGCCCAACCCTCTGAGTCTGTTTCTTCATTTGCAGATTGAGTCTCTACTCCCTGTCCTGCCTTGGGAGAATCCACTGAGGTCACTGGGTGAGTGCTCCACCAGCTGGAACCCCTCCACCCCTCTAACTTCAGGTGGTCAATGTGGGTACAGCCCTTTGCAGGGGCCACTGGTGGTGGAGCTCTCATAAAGCAGGCTGGGCTATTCAGCCCTTTGCGCCTACCCTCCTGTTCTGGGCTGACTGGGGATCTAAAGTCTCTTAAGCTGCCTCTTCCCAGCCAGACCAAATAAGTCTTTTCAGCCTTTCTAGAGTGGGCAAGCAGGGGCCAAGAGGCAGGAGGTGGGGCTAGGCCCACTCCAAAGGCGTAGAGCTCTGTAGGCGGGGCAGACAGGATCCAGCCCTCCTAGGCCTTCTCTGTCCAGGGGACACGCCCAGCTCAGGCCTGGTCTCTGGAACCGGGGAACTCAAGGGTGTTGCTTTTCTGAATGGTTTGTCATCATCCCTCACTTGAGCAGTACTATAGGGGAGTGAAATATTGCGGATGTGTAGATTTCCCATATTACTGAAGCATAACAAGACCTTATATTTTTGAAGCATATTCACATATATATGATCCTGTCAAAATGCTTTCTAAATTTCATGCATTTTGCATAGAAATCTTCCTGTTTATGAAACAAAGCATGTAAACCCAATCTTATCTTTCCTCAATGCTTTGGTCCCTGTTCAGTGCCTAGCAAATAACAGGCACTCAACAAATTTTGAACAGATGGATGGGAGTCTGACTCCGGGACCCTGTTCTGAACCTCTGTCATCAGCTCCTTGAGGACAGAAGTCATGTCTTGATCATTTTCATATGCACATTCCTAGCTAGTGGACAAGTCCCTAATTCGTAAATGGTGCTCTCTGATATTTAAAAAATGTTTATTGACTATATTAACAGGATAGTTATATTTTTATGATATAAATGGTCTCCAAAGCATCGTGCTTTTAAAATTCTTCTGCCTCTTCCTCCCCCATGACCATCTGCTGTCACCTCCTCTCCCACCACATGATTATCTTTCTGTGGTTTGTTGCATCCCATGGATGCCAAATACCTGCTTTGAACCTAGGCTGGAAACCAGACAAAGAAGATCAGCAGCCATGTCTGCCCCGACTCTATGTCAGAGAGCTGAGGTTAAGGGCCTGAGGATGACCCTACCTTGTCTGTGAAGAGAAGGCCGGTGCTTTCTGCCAGCTGTCTTAGGAATCTTAAGTTGCTTGCTTACTTGTCTTGTTGTGAATTGGGCTGGAATTAATAGATATCTGGAAAAAGCATGCTTCCTTCATCCTAATTCAATCCAATCATGATATTTAGACCTGAATTTTCCAAGCTCAGATTCGGTCTCACTAACTTTGGGGCACCACGCACAGTTTTCTCCTCTTTGGAAGCAGGGAACTCTAATACAGGCTGCAGAACAGACGGACACATAGGCAGAAAAGGAGAGGGGACTCAGGGGGGCCTTTGTGCTGGAAACCAGGTTGGCCCCGGGCCCGTTCACCCCGGGAAAGTGCCCGGGCAGCAGCGCCCGCCTTACCTGTGGCGAGCACATCGTTGGTCGCGTCCCCTTTGTCTCCCTTGTCGCCCTTCTGCCCCGCCGGTCCCTCGTTTCCGGTCAAGCCCAGCTCACCGGGGTCTCCCTTTTCCCCTGGAGTTCCAATGGCTCCAGGTAGCCCTGGGGAAAGAAGGGGTTCATTAGCCTGCTGTGCAAGAAGTTCTGCACTCCACTCTGTAAAGTTGTTGTTCGTGCTTTTAAGGTGAGGCAGTTTCAATCACCAAACACATAACACTTCATCACCACTTTAGGAGAGCAGCACAACTACAAGTTCATTAAAGAATAGTACTTGCAGGTGGCTCTGGTGAATATTTTTACAGATATTTGGTTGGGCCAACATGTTGGAGAGATGAGGGAGCCATGGAGAGGCAACCTCAGCAAGAGCAGAAGGAAGGTAGGGCCCAGTTGGAAGACTCGCGTGGGGACGGATGGTGCCCTCAGGGAATGGGGTGGACAGGGGGCTGGAATGGTGGGTGTTGTCACCCTCTTTATTTGGTTTCTATCTCACAACCTACTAGAGGGGTAGGCTGGTCAGTAACCCTTACTCTCATTTTATAGGACTTAGAACTAAGGCCTGCAATGGTTATAACTGATGCTACCAAGTGAACAGCAAAGATCTGATCCATCTCCAATCCCCTTTCTGTGACAGTCTAACGTGAAATGCTTTCAGTCAAAGTAACAAACAGGTGAAGTTGCTTTGGGACTAGCATTAAGGGGGATGATGATAGTGTGAACAAATGCAGCAGGTGAAATCTGCCTCTGCTCCTGGGGAGCCATCACTGCGGAACTGCAGTCCTGCCACAGGCAGCTAGAGGTGGTCCAGATGTGTGCAGTGACTCGTCTCGGCACTGGACTTCAGGCAGCGCAGCATTCTAATCCCTGGGAGAAAGGAAGCCAGCGAGGTGCAGATATGATTGCCCTGGCTCGCTGACTGGTGGGTGGTTTCCAGACAGCACCACGGGAGGGGAACCCAAACAGAGCCTACAGTTTCACTGAGATGAGGAGGCAAAAACCAGAGTTTGGGGAGACAGAGGTGGCTGCAGTTTGTGAGGGAGACTACGTGAGAGGAGGCAGTGGCCTAGAAAGGGTTCTGAAGAATTTCAAAGGGATTTCCTTGAGTCTGGCTGAGCAATGATCTGTGTAGGGTGAAACTCTACAAGGCAGAAAAGAATGGCCAGAAAGTAGATATTATACAACTCTCAGAGCTTGCACAGGGGAAGGGTATCATTCTCACCAGTCAAAGCAGAGACCTCTCAGAAAATGATGGGGTATTGGGTAGAGTTCCTGGAAAAGTCTTGTCTTAGTAGTGAGGCTTTATTAGCCAGAGGGTAAAGACTGCTGTGGCTCCTTCATAACAAAGCTTAAATACAAGTTTCAAAAAGATCAAGTTGAGCTGGAAGTAGTTTAGCTGAATGCCAGAGGAGTCTAACATTTGAACCATTCAGTTAATGTAAGGCAGCATCTTAACAGTTTAAGCAAAAATCATATGATCATTTCAGCAGAAGCAGAAAAGGTGTTTGATAAACTTTCATACCCATTCTTAACAAAAATCCTCATCTAACAAGAAATAGAAGGAAACTTCCTCAATCTGAAAAAGGACATCTATGAAAAACCCTACAGTTTACATCATCTTTAATGGCAAAAGACAAAATGCTTTTTGCTTAAGATCAGGAACAAGACAAGGGTATCTACTTTCATCACTCTATTTCACAACTTTCATCACTTTATTCCACACTGTACTGGAGGTCCTAGCCAGTGCTATAAAGCAAGGTAAAAGAAAAGGCAAACAGATTTGAAAGAATGAATTAAAATTGCCTTTATGTGCAGGTGACATGATTGTTTATGTAGAAAAATCTCAAGGAGTCTATAAAAAAAGTTATTCATGAGCACGTAGGGATACTGGGGCCTTGAGAGGGAAAGTGATTGCTTAATATCATGCAAAGATATGGCCAGATAAAACTCAACTAGTATGATACCTCTACTGCAGGTGCTATTTGCTCATTTAGACAATGGATTCCTGGAGACACTGCTCAGTAGAGATAATGCTCAAAGTGGCAGAGATTTCAGGCAGTAGAGAATACCGGGAGGCATGTTTTAGCCCAAGTAAATCTTTAGTTTCTCTCAACCTCTATAACCAAGAGGGCTTAGGATACACAGTTTTTTCTAATTACCCTTCCAGTCTTCATGCCCCTTATGCACTCTGGCTAAGCGATGCATCTTCACCCCTCTCCTTTGCCCCCTCTATTTGGCCAGTCCCCATTCTTCAACTGCCCTCTTTGCATGGCAACTGTCCACCCTCCAGATTGAAAACCAAAACTGGATGCCCTGCCCCCTGCCCCTCAACTCCTACAGCCCCATAGGATTCCAGTGTGACCGTCCCAAGGGAGTCATAGACTTCTGGATTGGGAGGCACCTATTAGAGGCCATTTAGTTCAACCTCCCATCCAACACTAAAAACATGTCTATTCGACTAGCTCTTCTCAAGCCCTCTCAGCAATAGGGAGGCCATTACATCACATTGCACCACAGACTGTATTAGAATACTCTGCATTGCCATCAAACGCAAGCATTCTGTAAAATATACATCCAGAGCTCTTAGCACATTTCCTTTTTCTTGGGGGAGTGATAAATATTCAAAATGGTTTCTGCTCTTCCAAAGTCAAGACCCCCTGCACAGACCATCCCAAGGCAGAGAGCAGTGTAAGAAAGAACCTTAAAATGTTGACATCATTAAAAAATGCACTGAACAAAGAAACATTTGCTAGATTTCAGCCAACCATAAAAAAACATCTCAGTGGACACTATGAAATCCAGTTGTGGCAGAGGCAGAGGCCCCAGGCTCCCTGCCTCTGCCAGCAGTGGTCTTGGGTGGGCATTGTGCCCTTACAGAGGGGCTGGGGCACAGTGAAGAGGATGTGAAGAAGAGCAGGGGAAGGCCCCCCATTAGCAGCACTTGCTCTGCTGTGGATTGGGGAGCAGGGGGGCCCAATCATGCCTCTTGGGTGGGACATGGTTCATAATGCCTCTCTTAGAACAGCACTGAAAGCCCACGGCTCTGTGTCATCCCTGCCCACAGTCATTAGGACATCTTGCTGGAAAGTGTTCGCTCATTTAAGAGCCCTTAATCAGGCACCTCTGCATGAGAAGATGTTCTTTTGTCAGTATATTAAATAGGCAATTGGGCACATTAACTGAAGGGCACAAAAGCCTAGAACGTTGCCATGGAATCCAGTTGGCACAATGCACCAAGTATAACTGACACCTTCTGAAGGTTTCAGATGACCCAGACTCAGCAACGCTAGGGGAAATGATACCTTCTCATTACTTCAGGGCTTCCTTTTTCAGGCATTTATTTTAGTCACAAAGAGCCTTATGCATCATCATCCGATTTCCCCTTTTCTTTTACTCCTTCCTTTTGTGCCTTTTATTTTCTTTCTCAAAAAGGCCAGGTGTGAAATAGGAAAATGTTCACACTATAATGCAGCATTGTAAGGCAGCACCCACATGGGCAGGTCCGAAAGCTCAAGATACTAAAGGCCTTTACTTAAGGATGTATTTTGACTCTTTGCTGGGTGTGCAAGATTATTTCTAAGCTTTCGTTAAGAAAGGGTTGGGGACAGATGGTAACTACACATATCATGGTGAACATTTAGGAATGTATACAATTGCTGAAGCCCTATGTTGTACACCTGAAATTAATAAAATGTATATCAACTATACTTCAATTTTAAAAAAAAGAAAGGGCGGGGGAACAACGTGTCTATGTACAGTCTGACTTTGCCCTCTTCCCACCATCACCTCTAAGAAAGTTCCCTTCACCGCCTTGGCCACGCACTGGCCGAGGTGTGTCAGAAGTACAAAACCATCTAATCACACGTGCCATCAGACCACCCATGTGTGGCATTTTCTACCCTGCCCCGATTCAGCAGTGCACTGTGGCACCATTACACTGCATAGTCTGGACCCTGGCACCGTTTGTCTTGTGATGCCTGGCAGGCTTCGAGTCAGCGCATTCTGCCAGAGAAGAAAGGCCAGATTCTGCTTGTCTAACTTGTGTGCTAAAAGTGGCTCTCTGCTATTTTCCTTCCTGGTGGCACCCACTCAGAACAAACCATGTCTCCAGCTTTAGAGCTGTGTGATGTCCCTGGGGTCAACTCCATCATCTCTGCAGCAGGGGGTGAGGGTGGACATCTTATTTCTGGTAGAACCATCTGTCACCCACGGGGTTGGGGGAGAGGGAGCTCAAAACCAGTCCCGAGACTGCGATGAGTAAAGAGGAGGACATTTATTTCTGTTTTCATGGGGATTTGATTTTCAGAGAAGAAAATCATTAGCTCTTAAGTGAGATAGAGACTGGTGGAGAGAAAGAAAATGCTTGGTTTTGAGGCAAATGTTATAGAAGATGCTGGTTGCAAAATTAACCTTTGAGTCTCTTGAATTCTGTACAAATCTAAGCTGGTGTTTTCAGTAATATGGGCATTTTCCCTTAGATTTCCTTTTGATCTAAAATCAAGTTTCTCCTTCCCCATTTTTGGAAACAACAGCAATATTAGCTAACACTAACATAGCACTTACTATGCATCCGGCCCTATTCTAAGTACCATATGTATATATATGTGTGTGTGTGTGTATGTGTGTGTGTGTATATATATACTAATTTGATCCTCCTAATCACACTATGAGGTCGATACTATTATTGTCTGCATTTTACAGATGAGGCAACCGTGACATAGATTCAGTAACTCACCCAAGGGCAAATAGCTAGGAAGTGGGAGAGAGTCAGGACCCAAGCCAGGCCATCAGGCTCAGGTGCCATGCTGCCCCACCATTGTTCTTAGCATTCCTAAGGTAAGAAGCTGGATCTGATCACCAGAGGGTCATCGTTGATATTTCAGTCTCCCAGGAACAGTGGTCAGGCTGGAGCTCCGCTCTGCCTCCATCAGGTCAGTCTTCTAGGGATCACAGTGGCTCCCAGCTGCCTCCTGCAGACATGGAGCTGAAGCCCCTGGCCCCATCCTGAGCTAGCCTGGGTCCCCTCCAGTACCCGGGGACAGCCCCCATCACAGTCCCTCTGGGCTGCGCCTTTCTGTTTGCCCCTGCAGGGCCCTCCTTACTTCCCCTCTGCTTATCACCAAGATGTTGTCCACTACACTTAGCTCTATTACACAATCCATCCTCTACAAAGGGTCCTATTTGTTCATTATCTGTACAGGAAAGTTCAGCTTTTTCTTCTGGCAGTATTATCTGCTGTGCATAATAAAGCAGTCTTCATATCAGAATAGCCAGCTATCAAGTATGTACTGTGTGCAAGATCCATTTTCTCTTTCAACTGGAAGGGAAGCCCTTATGGGTAGAAACTATGTTCAATTCTCATTCATTCATTCATCAGCTATTTATTGAGTCTCAGCTGGGGCTGGCTGAGAGCTGTGCCAAATAAGAGAATATATGACACAGTCTTTGCTTCATAGACAAACACACTAGCACAGGTTATTTAGAAACCGGGAGCCATGGGACCATTGTTGGAACCTGACCTCTTCAGTCTACAGATGAGGAGCCCAAGGCCCAAAGGGGAAGCAACCTGCCCAAGGCCTCAGAGCCAGTCAGGGACCGAGGCAGGTGCTCCCCTCTGCCCCAAGAGCAGGGGACAGGAGGCAGCTGACCTCTGTCTGCCTGGCAGGTGATTATTCCTTGAACAGCGTGTTCTTGCACATGTCCTACAGGTCTCCAGGTAAGACTCAGCATCAGGCTGAGGTTGGAGGGGGTAGCCCTGCCTTCTTCCATAATTAACAGCACCAGTTCCAGAGGCTTCTGTCCAGCCTGCCCCTGCCCCGTGGCACCTCTAATAATGCCAGCCTCACATCTCAGGCCCAACCCCCTCAAGCCTGGAAGGTTAGTGTAGTCGTGTTTAAGAGCAGGGGTCCAGGGGTCAGAGAGCCTTGGATTCAAGCCCTGCCTCCTCCACTTATTAGCTTTTGGAAATTGGACAAATTATGTCCATTCAATCAACAGTGACTCTATTGCCCTCCTTTGCTGGGTGTTCCAGGCCCTGGAAGTTGGAACTAAGCAAGACAGACATGGCCCATTTCTCATGGACTTACATTCTCCTCAGGGAGTCAGACCATGCACACATCAACATGCAAACACAGGAAGGGAATTTCAGTGAGGCATTATGTGCTTTGAAAGAAAGCAGGAATATGACTAAGTTGGTGAGTTGGTGTGGGTAAAATTGTAACATGTCCAGAATATCTTGCCTGGCTTTAGTACATCTGCATATCAATAGGCGTTCAGAGGTGGAAAGAAGTATGGGCTTTAGTGCATTTGCATCTTTCCTCAGGGGTGGAGAAGTTTATCTCATATCAATGGGTAATTACCTGGGCAACAGAGGGCTTATCTGTACCTGAGAGGTGAGGGGGAGGGCCGGTTTTGCTTCTGCTGGAGTAGGAAAGAGAGAGATGGGCCAGACTACAGTTTTATAAGCAATAAATGGGTTTTAAACTTTATTTCTCCCTTTGACTGATTTCAGTTTTTAGAGGTATTTTACCCCGGGATTTCCTTTCCCCGGACTTACAGTCGGGCTAGACACAGAAGCCAGGGACATCCTGGATGAGGAAGTGACACATGAGCTGAGGCCTGCACCATGGGAAGGAACAGTCACAGGAAGGGCGGGGAGAGGGAATTCTAGACAGTGGGCAGAGCAGGGCAAAGGCTCTGAGACAGGGACGGGTGGTCTCAGCCTGTTTGAGAAACAGAAAGATAAACCTTCTTCAGCTGCAAAAAATATGGCTAACAAGAATATCCATCTCCTTAGGTTTGTTGTTGGAGACTAAATAAGTGAAGTACTTAGAGGCATGCCTAACGATGCATGCTGGCTATTCACTACTATTGTTCAGAGGATCTCTGCTAGAGGGCACAGTCCAGTCTGGTCCTACCTTGGTCAACACAGTCTCTCTTGCCTGTTTTTGGAAAAAGCACCTCTTTCTGGAATGCATGCCTACTCCTTCCCTCTCCTACCTCTGCCTGGCCAAACACACTGATTCTGAACTCTCGCCTGAAATAATGGCCCTTCCTTCTTCACCATCAATGGCCCTGGCCCAGCAGGTCACTTCCTGCGTGAGACCCTGCAGTGCCTTCCGGGGAACTGACAGGGTGACGCAGACTGTTGATATGAAGGCTGGGAACGGCCTGGCTCCTGCCCCCAGCCTCCCCTCCCTGCACGCCTGCCTCCCTGAGCTGCGCTGCAGGGCCGGTGCAAGGGTGTGCACTCTACCTGGGCCACCCTCTGCCGGGCTCTCATCCTTCAAGCCTGACCTCAGACGTTACTCCCCGCTACCTGGCCCTCCCCCTCTGTACTCTATCTCCTAACACCCTGTTCTTATAAATCTATATGACTGTTGGCTATTAATGTCTAACTTCCACCAAAAAAGGAAAGTTCCAGAACAAGGCCTGCATCTGTTTTGTTTCCCCACTAGTGCTTGGAACCTGCTCAGTAGATATTTACTGATGGACGTTCCCACCCTCTCCTGGTGTTCCTCCTGCCACTCGGTCCTCTCAGGCCCTGGCCTCCTCCGCCAGCTCATCCCTTTCTCCTTGGTCACTAGGTGGCGTGGCTTCCCAAGGCTCCCCCCAGCTCCCTCTCCTGTTAGCTCCTTCCCTAAGTGGACCATCTCCTTGGGCGACTCCTTGAAGTATTCCTTTAGCTCCTGGTCTCTTCTGACTGCAGGTGACATCTCCTCCCAGATGTTTCAAAGCATCTTAAACTCAGCACAACCCGAGCTACGCCCTGACTCTCCCTGAACAACAGTCAGGGCAGGGCTCCCGAGCTCAGGAAGAGCAGGCAGGCAGGACAGAGTCCTCGCGTCGGTCTTGGTGCCTCCCTCCCCGCGGCCCTCGTTATCCAGCCTCTGCCAGGTGCTGCTCATTTCACCCCTAACTATCACTCAGCTCCATCTTCCTTTCCATACCCCTGCCTGCAGTCCCTTCCACCTGCACGCTGAGCAGCTTCTGAACTCTCCGGCCTCCACTCTTGCTGTCCACCTGCTCCTTCCACCGTGCTCTCTGTGCAGCAGCCACAGTGAATTTGAGAAGGGAAGATCTGATCACATCACTCTCTCCATCTGAAACTCCTTAGTGGCTTCTCACTACTCTCAGAATAGAGACAATTCCCCTCTGCAGCCCTGCCAGCTCTGGTCTCTCCCGCTGCTCCCTGCGGGAACACTGCATGCTGCCTTGGGGAGGAGGGCGGTGGAGGGCAAGCACAGCCCTGGGACTTCAGCAGGGTGACCAGGAACAGCACAGCCCTTGCTCTGGAGTCTGATGGTCCAGGCCAGAATCTGAGCTGGCCCGGGGCTGAGCGATGCTTCCAGCAACCTCTCCACAGAGCCCAGGTCAGAGCGTGAAGACGCGCAGAGCAGGCCTCCCTGGGATGCACCTCCTTGGCGTGTGGATTGTTTACAGTTGAAGGCAATAAAGACGCTGAGAGCTCAAGAGAAACTTTGGCCCCTCCCTTAATTATCTAGAAAAACCTAAATGGGGGATCTTTACCAGAATGTTTACACCAGAGATGGATTTTATCTGAGTGACCCATCTGTGCGGGCAAACATGCAATCACTAGGCATCTGCCCTGTTTACTGCCCTCCTCCCCTCTGAAATCCCCACCCCACTCCTTAGCTCAAGATGGCACCTATGCCTCATTTTACCTTTCTGATGTTGAACGTCTTCTGTATGTGGGGTTCCCGCACATGCAAAATTAAATTTGATTCTGTTCTATTAATCTGTCTCTTGTCAGTATGATTCTAAGACCAGCAAGAGAACCTTGAAGGGTAGAGGAAAATATTTCCTCCCTAAGATAAGCAATCTTTGACTTGATACATATAGAATGATGGTTAGTCTCCCCTGCTCCTGGCCTGCAGCACAGACTCCCAGCCAAGGCCCTTGGTGACTCAAATTCTAACCTCAGTCTTAGAGGAGGCTTCGCGTTTTGTTCTGATGTTACTGACCCCAGGGGTCCTCCTGCACGGGCAGACGGCTGCGAAGGAGGGCCTGTGTCTTTGCTGCAGTTCCTATGAATCTGCAGGAAATCAAGGAAATCAGCCTCCATCAGTGAGCAGAGGCCACCACATCACCTTCTCAGCCCTCTGCTGCGGGTTCCTCCCCTCCCTCCTGCAGCGGCCCTCAGCGCAGCTGCCAGGTGACCCTTTAGCAGATGTGTAGGGGCAGGTCTCTGCTCTGCTGCAGATCTTCCCCATCTTGCTCTGCACACAGACCGCAGTTCCTAAAATGTCCAGGGCTAATCTCATTGGCCTTGTCACCTCTCTGGTCTCAACTGACTGCTCCCACCATCCTCTTCTCTGTCTGGCTTCCTTGCTGCTCCTCTGACTCTGGACTCCATGCTCTGCCGGAACCTCTCTCTCCTCTAGACTCCATGTGGTCCCCCCTCACCTCCTCCAAGTGTTTGCTTCTCAGGGGGCCTGGCCTGGCCCCCCAAATCTACAGTTAAACCCCAACCCGCACACACTTCCTATCCTCCTTGCTCAATTTTTTCTCTTTAGCATTTAGCACCATGTGACCGACAATATATTCTGCTTATTTACCTTGTTTATTGCCAATGTGCCCAGACTAGAATGTAAGTTTCATGAAGGAAGGATTTTGTTAGCTCTCTTGTTTCTGGATTTTCAAGATGTAGGACAGTCCCTACCAGATCAATACCTGCTACCTGCTGTGTAACTGAGGGGACTTGTTCTTCTTTGCCCTCACTGGGTTGTGGGCTCTGCATGCTAAACACATTTCTTCCAAGATCTGCCTCAAGCCTTTTTGAAAACCCCCCCTTTCCCACCTGCCCCACCCCCAGTGCTAGTGTGGCAGACCCCACCATTCACAGTTGGCCTTCCTAATACTCACTGCTGTATTGTCCGGACTGATCACATTTCTGGGGGCCTCCCAGGATAAACCCAGTGTCTGCATACTGACGAGCACAATTATCTGATGCTGATGTTCATTTATAATTACAATTATTATCCAACATGTAAGGACCCATTACTACTCCATAATTCCAGCTGTAATTGCGGACCTCCTGAGGACTGAGCCGACTCGGACTGTGTGTGCCCATCTTCACAGAGGCCGACCCCAGAGAACACGAGCATGTAGGCTTGGCCAAGTGGAGGAGCCGCCCAATAACTGTCTCCCCTTCCACTGGTTCTCACTTAAACTGATTACAGGGATAAGAGCAGAGAGGCTGGAAGGGGTTACTGTGCTGTCTAGAAGAATTTTCTAGTAGTTCTTTTAGTTCAGAGCCTGTCCAGGTGAGATGGGGAAGCAGAGCCAAGAAGTTGAAAATAAACAGGAGGATGTGGTGGAGCCTCCCCCTCCCTCGTGGCGACGAGCCCGGCGTCCTAGGAGCCTCCTAAGGGGTCTCTACCTCCTGCACTTGGGCCTGTGCCGGTTTTCTTCAGGTGAGTCTGCTCAGGGGTTCTCCACGGACACCCCTGGGCTGGGGCTCAGAGCCCTTTGGAAACCTGTTCCCCAGCCTCCTGCTGGGCCCTGCATGAGCAACCTGCTTCTCACTGCTCCCTGGACACATCTGACACTTTGGTGCCTCCAGGCCTTTGCTTGAGTGATGGCAATGCTGTCACTCACAGCAGGGCAGAAGTCCCCGGGTGATGCCAGCCATAGCTTTGTAAAAACAAGACTTGTTGGGCAGAAGGAGGCACTGGGAGGGCAGGGCAGGAGCTGCCTCTTGAAAGGACTTGGGTTATCAGCACATACAGCCACGATGCAGCCCACAGAGTGCCCCTCCCCAGGGCTGCCTGCTCCCTCCCTTCCACCTGTGGGTCTGCATCAGAGCAAGGAAAAGGGTGGGAATCAGTTCCCAGGGAGACTGCATCTCTATCTGGATATAAACCTTTGTCAATGTTGGACCAAAAAGAATGCCCTCGGTACGCCAGAACACAGCAGCTTCCGGGCAAGAGTCAAACCAGTCTTGCATGCAGAGAGGCAGCACTTTATCCCCGCTGCATCCAGCTTTGGCCCAATCAAAAGGCAATAATGGAGATAAACAATAAAGAAATTAGTTGAAGAGATGACAAAATACCCATTTTCCCTCTTTTTCCATTTGCTCCTTTTTCGCCTTTTGGGCCCTGGGGACCAGGCTGTCCATCTGATCCATTGTGCCCTGGTAACCCGCCAACTCCTGGAGGTCCTGCATCAAAACACAGGAAACGGCAACATTTAAACACATCTTCACTGAAGTTAGCACGATTTCCTTTAGCTGGTGTGAGTGGACAGGCGTTGCTGCCTTGTCCATATTTCTCCTGCTTCTTCCCTTCCTTCCCTAGGTTTGCTGTCACCTGAAGCAGTGACAGTTGGGGGAATGGTGACGGCAGGTTCTCAGGTGGGAAGGCACAGGAGAGCTCGTGACTGGGGTAGAGGGAAGAAGGGGACACGGTCCTAGTCAGGCTGCCTCCAGACTACTCCCCCTTTCCCACCTCAGTCCCTTTCGAGGGATCCTGGGGAGCTAGCCACCCAGGTCTTCCCCATGAACTAGGAAAATCCATGAGCTCTTACCTGGTGGGCCAGGGGGTCCTACAACAGAAAAAGAAATTTAGATGATCAACATGGATGGAAGTAAGCAAAGCCAGCACCACAACCCAAAAAACACAGTGCCTTCTCTCTCTTAAAATACAGCGATCATCTGCTGGGCCTAAGGAACTGCCCATGCCTTTTATCTAGAACTCAGTATATTTGCCCAAAAGATCCTGAAAAGGAACTCAACAAAGACCCACTTACCAATCAAAACCACTTTAGCTTAAGTTTCAATGGCCCAAGAATAATTTCTGAGCAGGTTTCACTACAGATTCTAAAATCGGTCATTGCTCACGCAATCAACTTAATTAAAGAAGGCTTGGTGATAAAGCAGGTAGGCACTAGCAGAGCCCTGACAGCAGAAGTGTCATTGCAGGGCTGAGGCCTGGCTGTCACGAGAGCAGGCCCCAGGGCTCCTGTCGGCCAGCGTGTCTCCTCTGGGCTGCAGAGGGTTGTTGAGGGCAGAAGCTAGTTCTCTGGGTCTCTGTTTTACTGCATGAAATGGCCTGAGGAAAATTGAGGGCCCAGATTAGGTAATAAATACCTTCCTTAGTGTGTAATTATCCAAAGGATCTAAGGGATTCAGATGAATCATTTACACATAATCTAACAAAACAATTTTGCTTCCACAAAGAGGAGAGTCTTATTGTTAATTATTCTACTTAAGCCCTCAGCCAGCCAATGAGGTGGTGATGTGAGCAGCTGAGGTCCTTCTATTGTTTCCAGACCATATGTAGTGATTACCAATAATGGAGAGGGAAGGTCTTTTTATAAATACAAGCCTATGACAGAAAACCATTGACTAAGCACTTACTATTGCACCCAAACCCACCAACAAGCAGAAATGTTGGTCCCTGTGTCTGCTGTGTTTCCAACCTACCTGGAGAAAGTAGACATTCGAAACCACAAGGAAATATGAGGGAGCTCTAGAGAAGCAACCCCCCCCCAGAGAGGTGTGGGGCTGTCTGGGCAGTGGCAGTCTGAGAAGGACTCCAGAGAGGAGGGCCTTAAGCTGTGGGACAGGGGGAGGCATGGGTCTGAGATGGCAGCAGGGTCTAGGGCTCCGCATCCCAGGCCAGGGGCCAGCAGGAGCAAAGGTACAGAGGAGGGAACTTAAACCATTCAGGGTGAGGAAAGGTGGAAGAAAGGCCAGCCTGTCATGAATAAAGAGGGAGCTGAGTAAGGACTTGGTGGGGTGGATGTGGGGCAGCAGGATTTGAATGCCCAGCAGAAAGGTACAGATGGGCAGTGCAAAGCCATAGGGAGCTATAGTATATTCCTCAGCAGGGGGATAACTGTGAAATCCCTGTGCATTTGACATTATCTCTGTAGATGGAAGTTGAATAAAATTAGGGAATGAGGTGAGAGACAGAGAGAGAGAGAGAGCTGGAGAGAAAATATTCAGTCTGTCTTGTTAAAATGAGGAGCAAGGTTGTAGATAAATGTGGTTGATGACTGTAGAGCTGTAGAGAAAGCTAGATATTCAAGAGGTATCTCAGCAGAAGAATGAGCAGGGCTCCATGTCTGATTGGGTAGGAGGCGAAAGAGGATGACTCTACAGTGAGAGTCAAACAATGAATGTTTGAAGGTATGCTTTCTAAGTCCTACTTGGGGCAAAAAATGATTTGCTGAAAATGGTACCGAGTTTTCTAGGGGCAATGTAGCCTCTGGCTACAGGACTTGACCAACAGATGGCGGGCGTGCACACGTAATGGGATAATGTGGACAGTTGACAGAGGTTAGAAGAAATCAGTTATCATTCCTGATTATAGATGGAGCAAATTCAGATATGCAAATTTATAAAAAAGGTAAACAAGCAAGCATCAACTGTATATAGTGGGTTTCAAGAGTTCTCAGGACTGTCCATTAACCATTTCCATGCAGCAGGAGTGTTGGAGAAAGGATCTGACTGGAGCTGCATATTTAGGACCTATTAGTCATGGCCAAGGCTGTCGCTCTGGTGAAGTGTTTAGATTAGGGTTTCCTGACACTGACCCAGGTCCATGATGCCCTATGACTACAGTTCTTAGTCCATACATTACCTGGCGTGCTTGTTAAAATGCAGATGCATGCACCCCATCTGGAGATTCTAATTCAGGTTAGGTTTAGAGTGAGGCTCAGGAACCTGCATTTTTACCAAGTACCCCAGGGAAGCAGATGGTCCTCAGTCTCCCCAACCTGATATGAAAATTTTCAGGGAAAAGATTCAGTCGCTATCAGCAGATCCCCAAAGGGGTCCCTGACCCTAGAAAGGTTGAGAGCTGTTAGTCTTGAGGCAAGAATAAAATGTCTGAGCCAAATTCTGGGAGGAAGACAGAGAGACACGCCCCACCTGGAGGGAGCCCGGTGACTGAGGCTGCGCTCTCTCTCACCAGGGAGGAGAGTGACCTGAAGGTGTGGGCGGGGAGCCAGCAGCCCTGAAACTGCCCGAGGAGAGAATTTCAGAAGAGGAAGGATGGCAAGCAGTTCCAGAGAGCTCAGAAGCACAGTTCTACAAGCCTCTGCCACAGTGTCCTCTCAGGATGGCGACAGAACTCCCAAGGGCCCCTTTTGCCTGGAAGAAACCCCAAACATGTATCATTATGTCAAATGTCAAATAGTATGTGCCAGGAAACCGTTTTTCAGGATGTTTTCTCCCCTTCTTGAAATAACAGACCCCCAGAATCCGTGTTGACACTGTCTACAGGGCTGGTTTCCTGGGCCTGCCACCACTGCGGCTGACAGCGCTCCATGTTCAGAAGGTGCCCCTCTGCCCCCTTCTGTCTGAAGCTGCCAATTCAGTCTTGAGTCCTGAGTCCTGTCTCCTCCCCACCCCCAAGCCAGGCAGCATGGCTTAGTCCAAGGCACCCACTCACTTTGCACCTCATACTTTTCACACCTGAGTTTTAATTGAAGAGCTTTCTGTGTAACAGGAGGCCTAATTTCAAGCTGGCATGAAAGGAGAAAGTGCTGGCTTTGAAAAGCATTTTGAGGTGCCAAAGAAATACCTCCTCAACCCATTTCCAGCGTGGATGGGATCCCCACCCCCGTCAATCTCCCCTGAGTGGTCTCAGTAGCTCCATCTCGCATTCACTGAACAGCCCAGCTTCCCTTCGATCACTATAAAAATAAAAAGCAAGAGGCTTTTCCTCTGCCTCTCAGCAGGGCTTTTGTGTCTATAATTCCATCCATCTGATCATTTCTCCAGCACTCATTACCGTCACACATGGGAACTCTGAAAAGGGACTTCCAGAGATGGAAGAAAGGTGCTTTGCCACAAGAGTTTCAGAATAAAGGGCCAAGCTGTTCTGAAGATACTTAGTTTTCTGTGAGGGCCAAAATATGACATGAGTAACCCAACTAGCATTTCCCAAGGGGCCACAGGATTACAGCTTTTCTCTCTGAGGCCAAACTAAGCAAATAAGGGGCAGACTTGGGTTCAGTGTAGCTCAGAGAAGCATCTTTCTTACCAGCCCACCACCCCATTTAATCACTTTCATAAACCACAGGTTTAATCATTGAACAACCTCATGTTGACCTCATGCAGACAGACAATGAGAGGTACTGGGAAGAACACTACAGAAGAGGTGGGTCTCTTACCTCAGGATACACATGTGCAAGGTTCTCAGCCTCCCCCAGGGCAGCCCTGGGAAGTGTGAAGCACTTCCCCAAAGCCTGGGGCCATAGATTGAGGAGACACAACAAAAGCTTCAGATAGCTTCAAAGTCTTCTGGTTATCTTTTAAAGTCCGGGAGGTGTGCATTTACTCAATAATAGAGTTTTAATGAAACACAGTCCCCCCATTTCCTTAGAATGCTCTACTCCCTTCAGAGGGAACGGAAGTGCTTTGTCTGGAATCAGGCTCTGTAGGCTCATCCTTGGGCCTAGCCTGGATGTGTGTGTTGGAGCATGGGCAATGAATTCAGTGACTGTTCTGGGTCTGTTTCAACTTGTCCCCAGCCACTGAAGGCAAAAAACAGGTACTCCTCCCTTCAGGCAAGAGGCGGGACTCTGTCAGACTCAGGTGTTGGTAATCATATCAGCCCTCCAAGCCATGCCCCACCAGCCATTCTGTGTCCCTAGGCTTGGTATGCCTCTTGGTTGGGTCTCTCCATCCTCCTATTAGCCCTTGATTCATTGAGCAGAAGGACCACCCACATAACACACAGTAGGCATCACTCAGAGAGCTCTTTACAAAAAGTATTTTCTTGATTAATTAACACTTCATTTCTAGAGCTTCCCATTTGTAGAGAAAAAGGAAGTTCCATGGCTAGGATCCTCACCTGACCCTGGTCTGCTTGCCCACTGTGCATGTGCAATGCTCACAGGCGCAGGATAGCACACGTGTGGGCAATAAGTTATTATTGACTCTATATGAAGAACTCTGCCCAGGACTGAGGGGCTGTGAGGCAGTGGAGAGGCCTGAAGCTGAAACCCAGTGACAGAACAATTGGTGACATTGGCAGGATTTGCTGCAGACCAAAAAAACCAAAATGAAACAGAGTAAGCTGCCTCCATGGAGGGGTGCTTCAGCGGGCTGCCCTTATAGCTGGGAGAATACTGCAGGAACCTCTGATGGATGAGGAGGAATTTAGGCATCCTCTAGTGGGTATGTGGACCACGGTGGCTTTATTCCTAAAGGAGTGGGCCCCTCCCCGGGACTGGGGAGAAGTCAAGCTGATGCCTGAGGCAGTGATAGAGGCCCTCCACAAGGTTGGCAGACCCTTAGAGAAACAGAGGGCCTGCAAGGCGGTGGGAAGTGTGGATTGGCTATTCCTTACTGTATTAAAAAAGGCCATGTGGGAGAAGGATGAACTTTTGTGAGGAGCATGAGAAGAGACAGCATGAGAATGTAAGCTGCGAGATGCTAAGGAGGAAAAAGATTTTTTGGAGAATGAGAAGGTATCACAGCAAGGCACTGAGAAAAAGGTAAAGGCCATGAAGGAGTAGGACATGCTCCTACGAGAAGCACGAGAAGAGGCAGCATGAGAACGCTATCTGCAAGGTACTATAGAAGAGGTAAAAATTATGATGACTGAGATGACATCACTCTAAGGTGCTGTGGAGATGGTAAAGGATGTAATGAATGGTAGCACAAGAAGAGACAGCACAGGACCACAGGCTGCAAGGTGCTGTGGGGAAGGTGAAGGATGTCATGGTGCCATTAGCCCCACAAATGGAGGAGGAGTTGGGGTTTGACAATGGGGTGGGGGTGGCACCAGTTGAAAGCCCACCCAATTGTAGTAAAAAAATAAAGACACAGCAACTGTGGGTTCCTCTAGGAGGGGTGCAACCCCCTCTCAGGTCGTGGAACACTCTATGCTCTGCCCCTCTATGCAGGATGAACTGGTAGATTTGGGCTCCCAGCTTTGACAGAAGCCCTTGGAATAGATATCAGCTTGACTCCTGCATCTTTGGGATGTAGGTGATGATGGAATTATTCTGTCCAGGTTAGAAATGGGAAAACTGGCTTCCCTGACAACTCACCCTGCCCTGCAGCAGTGACTGCAAAATGTACATCAGACCCCCCCAAAATCACTCCTCAATTGGATTGTGGCTGCACTTTATGATGTATGGCCCAATCAGGGTGATTTACTATCTTCCCCCGCTAGATGGCAGACATACGCTGAGCTCCAATAGGTGTTATGAGAGTTGGGCATGAAAAAGTCCATTTATTGTCCAGAGAATTATGGCCTAGGAGGAGTCTTTTACTGCAGGGATGAGAAGTGTGGTGCTTCAAACTGCCCCCCTGTCCCTCTTTGGGGCCCTAGTGGCTATTCTTGACCTCACTTAGGGCAGCCAATAAGTGAGGTTACCCATATAGTAGCAGACTTGGGAGAGGCTGAAGCAATGAAAGCATGGAAGACAATATGGTCTGCTACTCAGAAGAAGAGTTTAAAGGGCTCTGTGAAAGTCATGAGGACCCAACTGTGGGTTGATTTGATAAAGGCAGGAGCAGACAAACAGAGAGAAATTGTATGGAAAGTTGAATAAAATCTTACTGGAGCTCTGACAGCAATTGAAACCAGAACAGTGGTTTTATCAGTTGGCTAAAGCAAGGACCAAGAAATGGAAGCCAGAGAGAAAGCCACAAGCCTGGCTTGTCTGACTACAGGACTTTCTGCTGAAGAGTGAGCCAACCCCACCTGGACCCTCACAGGAAGATGATTGGGTGATATGGTTTGACTGAGAGGAGGGTCAAGGCACCCACCTTGGGGGACCTGGTGGAGACTAGAAGCCACATGTTAGAATATCAGTTCATTGGTCCTCAGTGAATATGCAATGTGTCCTCGCTCTGGTAACACAAGAGGTAAATGCTGTCTGATTTATGGTAACCCTGAGCAGCTTTCTGGGACCCCCACTGTTATAAATGGATACTGGGGTAAGGCTATTAGAGTGAAACAAGCCCAAATCCCATTGGGAATAGAGCATCTAATACTGTGTATGATGTTATGCTTACTTCTGATTCTCTTAAAGACAAATGTGACATTACTGCCAGAGGTTTTGGGTCTTGTAGGCTACTGGAGAGTGCTTATCCTGCACTTAGCACTAATTCTAGGGCCCTTATACCATTTGGTATGAGAGCGTGTCAGGTGAGGCTGGGATGAAACATGTGCAATTGCCTTTGCCACTGCAAACAGACAGTCAAGGCTGTGCAGGCCTTTAGTGAGACAGACCCATCAAGGTTCTGTGAGCTGGATGTCCATGGGACTGAAAACAGCTGTGGCTGGGATCTCTGGTAGTGGGTTGTAGGCCATTTGCTTCTGGCATCCCCACAAAATAATGAGGCAGATGAACTGGTCCAGGTACCTTGGCTAGAAGGAAAGCTTGCCTTGGGGCAGAAGACAGTATGGGCTGTAGCTCATTAGTGGGGCCTGCCTTTGACCACTGAAGAAGTCAGAAAGCCTGGAAGGAGTGCATTGTGTAACTGAGTCCTACAGCAGCCTAGAGACTCTGTTCAATGGATGTGGCCTTGGACATTTTGACACATAGACCAGTGATGGCTGGCCATCCTAATACCTTGAGGACGAGGCCTGGAAGCTCACAATGGTGTACCCTAAACAGCTTGAAGATAGGAGCATCTTACTAGGGAGTTTTGTTTTATCATTAAGGCCAGTGCATGTGCCACCAGTAGCACTACATATAGACCTCTCAGTAACCCCCACAGGGAGAGGGGTAAGGGTAATGGTATACTAGACTCATACGGGACACCCTGCCTGTCATAGTCCTATCACAGGGCCACTCTCTTGCATGCATTCTACCTGACAGACAAGATTGGCTTCTGTTGGTGTCATTAAAACATTTGTCTTTTCACCCTTAAGGTTAATCTCCTCTAATGTCTGTGTGGATTGGGCAACACCCTAGCAAAAGCTTCTGCTTGCTTGGTGTGCATGCAAAGTGCAAATCATGAACTCATCTGAGTAGAACTGGTTTCAATACAGTTGGAATGACCACTTGGTGGCAACTGATATCCTCAGGCTTGAGGATTATCATAATTTCTGTTGTTATCTGTATCATAATTATTGATGTTATTTGTGTATGTTGTAGCCTCTGTTGTTATTGTGGAATCTGGTTACTATGTTCCAGCTTTCTTGCACAGGGACCATGACAGAAGATTGATGGCACATAGACTGTGAGGTGAGAATCCTGGAGGGGTGGAGTGTAAAGAAAATGGAAGTTCTATGGCCAGGACTCTCACCTGACCCTGGTCTGCTTGCCCACTGCACATGTGCAATGCTCACAGGCACAGGCATGCACAGGTGTGGGCAATAAGTTATTACTGATGCTATATAAAGAGCTCTACCTTTGGGACTGCAGGGCTCCAAGGTAGCAGAGAGGCCTGGGGCTGTAACCCACTGGTGAGACACCATTCATTCTATATGTAGGATGTAGGAAAATAATTACTTCTTGTAAGAGAATATCACCATCAGTAAGGTCTTTTTCCTTTCTTTCTCTTCCCTTTCAAGAACTAATGGGAATAAGGAAAACATCTATGGACCCAGTTCAAGTACCATATTTTTCTAACCTAAGACCTAGTAATTTTCCATGGCTATCTTCTAAGGCAATACCAAAAATATTAGTTTTCATAATTATATTGCAGTTGACTTTCAGCCCATTAAAAACATCTGATAGAAGCAAACCAATAAGCATTTTTATAACCTAAATGTTCCTAAGTGTTCATTCTGCCCTGGCCCTTTGTCTAGCATATGTATTTATGGTGTGAGCGGCTCTTGGTCTGTGAAGAGCAAGCCTACCTGTCAGGCAGATGCCCCTGGTGCTGTTGCACAGGTCCACCATCACTCGGATCTGCAAGGAGAGAGGGTGGTTAACAGCAGCACATGAGGCAGTGGGCCCTGAACTTACCCTTTTTTGCAAATGAGAAGAAAGCAATTATAAATATTTATGAAGTAATTTCAAGAGAATGCACAGAAGTCTGAGGAGAAGTTAACCTAAAACTAAAAAGAAACCCTTAGAAGATCTAAAAATACATGATATCAGCTCTTCTATCAACATTGTCAAACTGAATCTCCTTGATTTTGACAAATCAAAAACTCTGGAGACCTAGAGGTCTTTGAAATAAAAGGGTTTATTGAGCCTTTGCTGATGCAGCCTGTTAAGGACTGAGTCCTGGAGAGGAAGTTTCTGTGTCACTAGCAGCAAAGCCAGTTACAGAAACAACCTGTCAGTTTCAAGAAATGGGGGACATTGATGAGGGGTCTCAAGGAAAGAAAGTTCTTTAAATGTAAATTGGCTGCAGATAAGGAAGGTGGGCTAAGGTGAAGCAGGGCAAGCCTGAGGCTAGATGGTTAGTCCAGAGAGAAGGCGTGTGGATGGCTGTTGATGATGACCAGACATTGGTCACACACAAGGGGGATCCAGTGGTCCTGGGAACCTTCTAAATGCTTATTGAAATGATTTCATCCAGGAACATGGAATTTCTGGTTAGCTACAGCCTGTGGTTATTGGCTGATTACCTTTCCTTGTCTCTTTCATTCTCTGGATCTTACACCATTTAATTTAGGACATTTCAGAATTTCTCCTTATTGTTTCCCCATTCATCATGATATTTCATAGAAATCATCACTGATGAATGTCTTTTGTGAATTTAAGCATGTTTAAAGTGGCCCTTCTATGTTCAGGGCACTGTCCCACATTGCTAGGAAAAGTCAATTCCCATGGAGGAGGGAAATTTAAAGGTAATGTTGCATGAGACGAGACGTCCCAGACTAATTGTGGGCAACAAGAGAGTGAGAACGAGAGAGAACCATCAGTCAACCCCTGCCAAGGATCTTCGGTTTTCTTTTAAAGGGTATCTTCTTCTGGAAAGACATAGGTGGCTGATTCAATCCACTGAGCAAGCATAATGCTGGCTGGGGTTTGGTTCTGGGCTTGCATGACAGGGGGATAACAACCAAGTATAAAGTTTAGATAAAATAATACCAAGCAAAATTAAAAGTAGGGCAAGAAATACAATCTGAAAGATGGTTTTATCCCATGAGCATCATGATTTGAACCATTATCTTAATATCTCCTTAATTGGGGCTGGATCACTCAGGGCCCTTAGTTTTGTAATAGCAACAACACAATTAAACAAATTCTAAAAATTTTATGATGTGCTTGGGTTTCAGATTTCTGTAGCCTGATTGCCCACTTGTTTAGAACAACAGGAAGGACATAGAAGGAATACAGGTTAGGGTGATTTTTAATCTTCGGAATATACAGGCCTGGTCTGGACTATTGGGTCAAAGCAGTCAGCTTCAAGATGTCAGTGGCTTCTCTCCCTACTTGGGCAGAGTTTGAGGTCAGAGATGGGAGTGCTGGACCACTCAGGTGGATTAGCCTTTTTTAGGTAGGAAATGTGGATCCAGGAGTAAATCCCTGGAGCTTGACTTCACAGGGATTAACAAGAACTACTTGGAACAGATCTTTACAGTGAGGTTGCAAACACTTTTGTGATGTCTTTTTCAGTTTACAAAATCTGCAGGTTGAGTTATGTGGGGGTGGAGGGCCACTCTCTTTGTTACTGTAAAATTATTGTTTTACTAAAGAGTGATTTTTATTAATAGCTTTAGGTAGATCTTGGCAATAAGTGAGAATTCCCCCTTTTATAACTAAAGAGCCTAAGGCCCCTGGGGGAAGATGCATAGGTCTTCCTGATTTCAAAAGGGTAAAGCTTACATTTGAAAAGAACTATAAGGAAGATTTTTGACCAGGGAACTTTTAAGACTTCCATAAAATTGGCTGAGTCTTTATAATTCCATTTATACTTTTTACTAACCCAGAGGATTGTGGATGGTATGTGTAAAGAAAATGTTGGCAAGATGGCACATACCTGCCAGATAGTTTCTTCACTAAAACAAGTTCCCCTATCACTATGTAGAATAGAAGGGGTTCCCTAAGTTGATAAAATTTTCTCTATCAGTATTTGAGCTACAGGAGTGGCAGTGGCATGGTGAACAGGGAAAGCGTCAGCATATTCAGAAAACATACATACAGTAACAAGAACCTATTGATAACCCATACTAAGTGGCAGTTGAATGAAGTCCAGCTGCAGGTGTTCAAGGAGTCCAGAGGAATGGGGGTAAAAACAAGACTTTGCCAGGGAGCAGGGTGGAACTATGTGGCCATCTTGGATTTCCCATAACCCTAATAATTTTACAACCATTTCAGTCCATCTTAATTTCCCTGATTCAGGAGCAGACTGTCGGCATGTTGCAAGGACATCAGGATGGCAAAAGTCTGGCAACAAGGGGTGTTTTTGGTTTCTGTCTTAGAGTTTCGGTAGAAGCAGAATGGGCTTGATCCATATGTACTAAAATTTTTATGGATTCTGTTAATTCTGCCATTGCATGAAAATCAGCAAGGACATTTCCCTGGTTTTCAGGTTCAAGTCTTTCATTGTAACCCTCAGTTTTGATGACAACAACTTCAGAAGGTATGAGGATAATTACAAGGGAGTACATTATACTAGAACCTATCACATTTCTAGGAATTCCACATAATATCTAGAACACTTATATACCTACACAAATATACAGAAGGCTTACTATTACTTCTTATTTGACAGTGTTTTAGAATTCGATTGGGAAATTTGTCAAAAGTATAAAAAATAGGTGTTTTTTTGTTTGGTCGGTTTTAAACACTTGGTTGAATAGAATAACTATGAAACAATACCTAGTTATCTGTTTAACTGTTTAAAGTGACAAAGACTTCATGGGAAAATACAAAAGGTGACATAGTTGCTAGCAAAACTTAGCTCTTTTAAAATTAAGAAGACTCAGTTTTCTTAAGTAATCAAACATCTGATGATGAAGATACCATCATAAAGCACAGAATTTTGTTTTCTGGCAATTACTTTAAGAGCAAAGAGAAAACTCACAGTCTCTAATTTTCCAGAGCAGACTAATAGTCCAAGGGAACTTTGCCTTTTTAACAGAGAGAAAACTAGATTTTAATTTTGCTCCAACTTACTTTTGGTATTGAAATCATTTCAAATAAATTCATCTTAATCTTAGCCAGCTTGATTACACATTAAAATTCTTTTCCCAACATTTCTTTTTACAAACATTCTACAACTTTTACTTTTTACATTCAGATTTTGTCCTAAATCTTCCCTCTTTAAATAGCCAGCCTCACTTTTAAAAATTTTGTTATCATTAATCTACAATTACATGTAGAACATTATGTTTACCAGGCTCCCCCCTTCACCAAGTCCCCCCAACAATCCCCATTACAGTCACTGTCCATCAGAGTAGTAGGATACTGTAGAATCACTACTTGTCTTCTTCTCTGTGTTGTACAGCCCTCCCCATGCCCCGCCCCCACATTATACATGTTAATCGTAATGCCCCCTTTCTCCCACCCCCCCTTATCCCTCCCTTCTCACCCATCCTCCCCAGTCCCTTTCCCTTTGGTAACTGTTAGTCCATTATTGGGTTCTGTGATTTTGCTGCTGTTTTGTTCCTTCAGTTTTTCTTTGTTCTTATATTCCACATATGAGTGAAATCATTTGGTACTTGTCTTTGAGTGCATTGCATTCTATTTCCTCCTTTAATTCTGTTAGTATTTGTTTTACATATGCTGGTGCTCCTGTGTTGGGTGCATATATATTTATAATGGTTATATCCTCTTGTTGGACTGACCCCTTTATCATTATGTAATGTCCTTCTTTATCTCTTGTTACTTTCTTTGTTTGGAAGTCTACTTTGTCTGATACTAGTACTGCAACACCTGCTTTTTTCTCCTTGTTGTTTGCATGAAATATCTTTTTCTATCCCTTGACTTTTAGTCTGTGTATGTCTTGGGTTTGAGGTGAGGTGATTCTCTTGTAAGCAGCATATAGATGGGTCTTGCTTTTTTATCCATTCTATTACTCTGTGTCTTTTGATTGGTGCATTCAGTCCATTTACATTTAGGGTGATTATTGAAAGATATGTACTTATTGCCATTGCAGGCTTTAGATTTGTGGTTACCAAAGGTTCAAGGTTAGCTTCTTTAGTACTTTCTGTCTAACTTAACTTGCTTATTGAGCTATTATAAACACTGTCTGATGATTCTTTATTTCTCTCCCTTCTTATTCCTCCTCCTCCATTCTTTATATGTTGGGTGTTTTATTCTGTACTCTTTTGTGTTTCCTTTGATTGCTTTTGTGGGTAGTTGATTTTATTTTTTGCCTTTAGTTAGTATTTAGTTGGTCTGCTTTCTTTGCTGTGATTTTATTTTCTCTGGTGACATCTATTTAGCCTTAGGAGTGTTCCCATCTAGAGCGGTCCCTCTAAAATACCCTGTAGAGGTGGTTTGTGGGAGGTAAATTCCCTCAACTTTTGCTTGTCTGGGAATTGTTTAATCCCTCCTTCATATTTAAATGATAATCATGCTGGATACAGTATTCTTGGTTCAAGGCCCTTCTGTCTCATTGCATTAAATATATCATGCCATTCTCTTCTGGCCTGTAAGGTTTCTTCTGTTGGGAGTTCTGTGTACTTCTATGTCTGAGCGACTA
The DNA here is from genome assembly GCF_030020395.1 of Manis pentadactyla. Lineage (NCBI taxonomy): Eukaryota > Metazoa > Chordata > Mammalia > Pholidota > Manidae > Manis > Manis pentadactyla. The sequence goes on along the minus strand of NC_080029.1, from coordinate 100,214,289 downwards.
TTTCCTTCCCCAGTTTGGGGAAGTTTTCAGCAATTATTTCTTCAAATACACTTCCTATCCCTTTTTCTCTCTCTTCTTCTTCTGGTACCCCTATAATGCGGATATTGTTCCTTTTGGATTGGTCACACAGTTCTCTTAATATTGTTTCATTCCTGGAGATCCTTTTATCTCTCTCTGCATCAGCTTCTCTGCGTTCCTGTTCTCTGGTTTCTATTCCATCAATGGCCTCTTGCATCTCATCCATTCTGCTTTTAAATCCTTCCATAGATTGTTTAATTTCTGTATTCTCCCTCCTTAGCTCTTGCATATTTCTCTGCAAGTCCATCAGCATGGTTATGACCTTAATTTTAAATTATTTTTCAGGAAGATTGGTTAGGTCTAGCTCTTCAGATTCCTTTTCAGGGGAGACTGCCTGGGTTAATATGGTCTGTATCAAATTCTTCTGCCTTTCATGGCGATATAGATAGTCGTGGGTAGTTGGCATGTGTCAGCTGGGAGAACGTCCCTTCTTGCTAGTTTGTGGCTCTCCTCTCCTGGGAGAATGGGAACCTCTGGCTGCTTGTGCTGGGCAGTTGCGCACAGATGGGGTTTCTGATTCTTGCCTGGCCACTGTGAAGGAAGCTCCGTGCGCGGTTGCTGTGGGTGTGGCTGCTCTCAGGCTGCTGCTTTGCTATGGCGGGGCCGTGCCAGAGCAGGATGGGGCGGGAGGCTGTTTATCGCTGTGAGGGGCCTCGGAGCTGTGCTGCCGCCCAGGGGGTTAGGGCGCCTGGAGTTCCCCAGGTTCCCAGCTACTGAGCTGATTGTGCCGGGATGCCTCCGTCCAGCTGTGGGGTCCCTGTCCCTTTAAGACTTTCAAGAAGCACTCACTTTTCTTTGTCCCAGGGTTGCTGACTGCGGGGACCCGCTCACAGGTTTTACTGTCCCGTTTCCCTAGTATCCAGCACCCCATGCACTGTGTGTCTGCGCTCCGGTGTGGATGGCTGGGGCTGGGTGTTTAGCAGTCCTGGGCTCCCTCTCCCTCCCCGCTCCGACTCCTCTCCTCCCGCCGGGGAGCTGGGGTGGGGGTGGGGGCGCTTGGGTTCCACCGGGCTGCAGCTTGTATCTTACCCCCTTCGTGAGGCGCAGGGTTCTCGCAGGTGTAGATGTAGTCTGGCTGTTGTCCTGTATCTTCTGGTCTCTCTTTTCGGAATAGTTGTATTTTCAAAAATATGTATGTTTTTGGGAGGAGATTTCTGCTGCTCTACTCACGCTGCCATCTTGGCTCCTCCCCCCCCCTCACTTTTCATACAAAATTACTTCATTTTCCCTCAACAAAATGCATTTCCTTTACTCATACCTTCTTTTACTGAAAGCACACATCTTACTTTTCTTGTACACAGAGATGTTTCCCTTGTTATTTCCAGTGGCTTTGATCACACTTATGAGAATTCTTAGTTTTTATAAAACTTAATTTCTGGTGAAAATTAAGTAGTAACTAATTGTGAACTGTTACACCATGCTTTAGAGTGGCAAATTTATGAATACATTTCATAATTTGTAGAACATGCCTTTCTTCATAGTACAATCTTTCAGTAAAGCTCAAACAAATCTCCCAACAGATTAAAATTTATCTTCAGTTTCAAAGTATACTTAATATTGATAGCTCTAAAGACAAGTCTCTTTCTAAGAAATCAACAAAATTAAGCTAGCTTTAATATTGAAAATTACCCTAGATCACATGAGCTTAAAAAAACATTTGGGTTTCTATTATATTTCTGAGATTTATAAATGCTTAATTTAAAAGTGCTTATTTTTAAACCAATTAAATAGAGCTCTTTACAAATTAACTTTAGCAATACTATCTGGGGCAGAAAAATCTCACATATCCACAACACATACGTATAGATATACTTGAATATTCAGCAGACCCAAACACAGATGTTATAGTTATTGACATTCGTAGGGAAAACACCTAAGATTCACATTTGTCCTTAACAAGCAACCTTATAGACACTGTAGTTTCCATAAGCAAGTGTGCTTCTATAACAGTTTGTATTTTTAAAAGGCTTCCTTATCCATTGTTTTCAGTCTTAGGAATTGAGGATGATCTAGGTAAGAGTTATAGGTAGACTTTGACATGTTTTTAGTCTTATTTTTCTGGTTTTGCAAAAATCTGGAAGATAAGGACAGTTGCTGTCAACTCAAAGAATTGGGTTGTAATTAAATTATAACTTTACCCACTTACATTATCTTCAGTTTGCTTCTTTATATAGTCCCAATTTTACCTTAGGGAAGACCTTAAAAAATCCTATCAGGTCCTAAATAGCAAATAACTATATAGAAGTTGGACTTTTCTTTTTTAAACTACAGAGCTGCTAAATAAATATCTTGTCAGTTTTCAGCCAGGACCAACATTAAATATTTTTGGCAAAACTGAATGACACCACTTGGGTGTAAGACTGGTCCCCAAAAAGGATGCAAATGGTACCACCTTCCCCAATCCAGAGCCACTCCCAAAGACAGCTAAGAGAAAGAATCAAGAACCTGTATCCCCCAGAAATGCAGAAAGCCAAACACAGTTTTATGACAGAAAACAGGACAAGCAAGAAGGTGATAGCTATTTCTGGATGAGAAAGATCCTTAAGCAATGTGTCTGGACCTGGAAAGGAAGAGACAGCATTAAATGTTATTTCCCTTTTTGACCGGACATTCCAGAAAGAGATTCAGGAGAGCTACTTCTAGTAAGAGTTTTCACTCTTTGTGGGCTTCTGCCAATTCTTCCAGGACCCTCTCTATAGGCTTCAGTATCTACCAGAATTTCCCCTTGCTATTTAAGGGAATAATATAGTAGCTGTCAGAAACCCCTCAGCTCCCTCAGCATGAGGGGCCCAGATGGGACTGCCTGTAAGGCCATTAACGTAGCAGACTTTTGTTTGTGCCCATGTAGGCTTTTTGGAGTGGAAATACAATTCAAATGGTCACTGGAATGAATACTCAGAGGAGGAAAGGGGAGCAATCAGTTTTGTAATCTGTTGTTTGTTTGTTTTAGGTACCTAATATCTTTAATTTCTCATTAGTTTTTATAACAGAATTTTGAAGAATTTGCTTTCAAGTGCACCTCTTAAATGATTTTATCTATTTGGAATGTCCTCATAATGGCTGTAATTATTCTAGGTTGTAATTCCCCTGAGGGCTGGCAGCAGTTTGGTAGGACCTACTCACAAATGGAGTTTTAACCCACATTCTGCCCAACCATATCTGGCTGCAAATGGGGTGTAACTCACATTTGTGTTCTGTCATAGGGTTTCCAAACTGATGGTTAGTAAGTCAACTTTTCAGGATTCAAAACAAGCTTGGTAAGATTTTGCTGTTTTTGCTAGATATTCACAGCTGCCAGAACCATAGTGTTTAGTGCTGGGTGCACTTGACTCCTTAGAATTTGAAGGATCTGATTAGTTAGTGTATTTGTACAAAACAAGACAGCTAATATCATCAGAAGCCAAATCAAAAGTACCCCATTTGGGGAATTGCAAAGATGTATCATATTTAGTAATGTTAATCCTTTTAGATAAAAACATGCACAATTCAGCCCAGTATTTCTTTTTTATTTTTTTTTGACCTTTTTAAAAAAAATAATCTTTTAATCATTATTTTATTATTTTTAAACTGAAGTATAGTTAACATATATTAGTTTCAAGTATAAAACATAGTGGTTCAACAGTTATCTATGTTATTAAGTGCTTAACCCAATGTAGTTCCAGGGGGAAGGGTGTTCCTGGACTGGGGAGAATCCCCTACAAAACTGGTTAAAACAAATAAGTCAAGGGAAAGGGTAGATTGGGAGAAACTGTTTTTATTGCTCAAAACTTGCTTGAATTTGCTAGCTAGGCCCAGCCCCATTTATCTCCTCTGGCTGCCACTCACACTCTGCCACCTTAGCACACTCTACTTCCCACCCACCCCTTCTGGGAGGAACTCCATTGGCAGGTCCTTGGTGACTGGCAGATGTCTGACCAATTACATGCCAGGAATGGAGGGGAAGAGAGAATAGCCATTATCTTTCCACCCCTTGCCCTGGAGGCTGCAGGAGACTGCAGTGGTATATACCAATTGATATGTAAATGATAAGGCAACATGGAAGACCTGTTCTGGATTACAAATAACAATTGATATGTAAATGGTTAAGGCAATTCTGGAAATTCCGTAATTTACCCCACAATCCACCTGTCCAAATCAAAATTCTCAATTCACAATCTACTTGCCCCCAATCTTCCACAATGGCCCTTGTATGAGAAAACTGTAGCACTGCAACCAGACTAATAACATACAATAACACCAGAAACCCAGGCAGCAATAAAGGCATGACAATCCTCAAGCCCGAGGATCCAACTGGGTTCAAAGTCATACTCAGATTCTAAGTCCATAGCTTTCCCATTCACAGAAGGCCAGCAGCTGAACCAGTAGGGAGCTCCCTGAACACTCAGCAAACAGCAGCTGTACCCAGGGCGTAGGCCCGATCTGCAAGGACTTCAGAAGAAAATAACCTTAAGGGCAATAAGATACATGTTTTCATGACACCAGCATAGGCAAATCCTGTCCATCTGGTAGGATGCATTCAAGAGAGTGGTCCTGTGATCAAGGACAGTGGCAGGAATGGGGTCTCTTCCTGGTCTCATACTCCAGACTTTCACCTCCCTCCCTGTAGAAGTTATGGATGGGTCAATATAATGGACTATGGGAGGCACATGAACTGGGCAGAAAGACAAAACTTTCCTGTCAGATGCTGTGAGCTGCCCAGCCATTTTGGGTACATTATCTTGATTTTTGACGGCTACTCTGCTGTTACTCCAGGAGCACACAGGAGGCCAGTTTATGGGCCTTGTCCCCAAGGGGCCTGAAGGGCCAGCCTTTGCTGGTCCATGTGTTGAAATGTCCAGCACCACGTCCACTCAACAGAGTCTCCAGGGTTTACCACTGCTCTGCTGCCCATACACCAGCTTCAAGAGTTCCTCTTTGGTTTGCACATGCAGATGTATAGGAGGGGCAACAGTGTGTGTTAGCATTTCTAAAGGGCTCAATACCCCCTCTGGAGCTTTTCAAATGCCACAGCACTGTCCACAAGCAGACTGACCAGCTCCTTAGACTGTTGGTGTCTGACTTAAGGCCAGATTTCAACAAACCATTGTACCTCTCTATCATGCCTGCCCCAGTAGGGTTATATGGTACATGAAACTTCCACTATTCCTAATTGTTGCACCCATTCTTATAATGCATGTCCAGTAAAGTGGGTGTCTTGACCACTTTCAATCACCTGCGGCTGGCCATAGGCTGCAAAGGGATGTTGTAGGCTCCTTTTGGTCATTTTCTGATCTACACAACATGCAGGAAAAGCAACCAACAGTCCAGCAAGTGTGTCCACACAAGTCATGGTATACTGTACCCTTCTGATATGGACAGAGGCCCAATATAGTCTATCTGCCACCTGATGAGGGGTATCAGCCTCTTAACTATTGTCCCATGTGGCTGCAGGACTCAGTTTAAGTTCTTGTTAGAGCACACAAGGCACTCTTTCTGGGCTCTTCTGACTTCTTTGAAGGTCAAAGGCAAGCCCCACCTACAGGCTTTTTGCCCCACATTGTATTTTGCCCCACGTGCAACAAACGCTGATGTAACCTGTGGGCTACTCAGAGGCAGGCTTTCCTTCTAGTGAGTGCACCTGGGCCAGTGTGTCAGCTTCATCATTCCCAAAGGCAAATGGCCAGTCACATGATATACAGTGACTGTGTTAGTCTGACCAGAGGCCCATAGGTCTTGTGACAACTCTTACCCCCAAAGGGGCTTGTGGATAACCATCCAGTTGGCATGGTACCATGCCAGTAGTCACAGGGTAGGACCCCACTGGACAGCCCAGCTGTTCATGCAGGAGATTACTGGGGAGGGCTCCTGGGTGACCACGAGCCATACTGTCTGCAGTTCTGCCCATTGACTGCTCTTCCCCTCCCCATTCTCTATCCATATTGTCTCAGTCTTAGGATGGAAAGTCACAGCCCTCCACTTTGGGGGCTTCTCATAACTGGAACCATTTGTATACCAAGCATCTTCACATATAGGGGCTCTTCTGTCCCAATGAGGGCTCTTTGTTACTAATGGCTCCAAAGCAAGTTCTTCCTGCTTTCTACTGGTGTATGTCACTGGCTCCAATAAGTGTTGGAGTTCTCCACTTAAAGAGCTAGTGGAGAAGGCACTACACTGGTGTAAATATGCACCCCATTTGGCCAGTGTGCACATCTGTGCCACACCACTTCATGGCCTTTGGGTCCAGTCTTGCCCCCATCCCATGAAGGGATGGGTGCTTATTACCTCAGTTGGAGCTGTTCCAGTGATGGGCTCTGTAGACAGCAAGGCATGATACACAGCAGCCAGTTGCTTCTCTAGCAAGGTGTACCAGCCTATGCACCTTTCCATAGTTGTGACCAGAATCCAATAGGTTGGTGTGTCCGTTCAAGCCTTGGCCAAAGGCCCCATCCATAACTGTCTTCGGTTACATGAACATGTAGCTCACAGGGCCTTGATGGGTCCTTCACACTCAAGGCCTACACAGCCTTCACTGCTTGCTTAGCAGTGGTAAAGGCAGATGCACATGTTTCATCCCAGTTCTACCTGACGCCCTTTTCTACCAACCAGTATACAGACTTCAGAATTTGTGCCAAATACAGGATAAACACTCTCCAGTAGCCCAAAAGACCCCAAAACTCCTGTAACAATGCCACAGTGGTAGGGGTAGGGAAAGCCTGGACTATATCTATGTCTGCTTCTAGGATAACTTTAGTCCTACCTGACCAGACAACTCCCAAGAACTTTTCTGACGAACCAGGTCCCTGAACCTTGGTGCTGTTCACAGCCCATCCTTTCTCCTGTTACAGCAGTCTAGGAACTGCCCCTTCTAAATCTTTAAGAGAATCAGATGTGAGTATAATATCATCAGTATAATGATACAGCCACACTGTTGGCAGTTTCTCCCAGGCTGCCAAGTCCTGGGGTACAAGTTAATAACAAATGGTGGGGCTGTGGAGGTATTCCCGTGGAAGGACAGTGAATGTCCACTGCCGGTCTTCCCACATGAAGGCAAACTGTTCCTGACTTTCTTGTGCTATGTCAATAGAGAAGAAAGCATTAGCAAGGTCCACAACAAAATGATATGTCCCTAACACATGACTGAGGGTGTCCATAAGGGCTATTATAGAGGAGACAGCAGCATGCAGAGGGGGTGGGACTTCATGCAATTCTCTGTAATCCAGTCATACGCTAGGAGCTATCTGACCTTTTCACTGTCATACAAGGGAATTAAAAGGACTATGAGTAAATTAAAAGAGCTTATGATGCCCACCTTCTCCAGCTCCTGTAGAATTTCTCCAATTTCCTTGTGCTCCCCTCCGAGGGAATTTATATTGCTTAGTTTTTGTCACCCACCAAGGTGCAGGTAGAGCTACAGGTGGGTGCTTCACATGTCCCTCAGAATTGCTTTTACCACATGTACCCTCAGTCTGAACTCACCTGCAGTGGTCTATAAGCACAGGCCCTGAACGATATCCACCCCCAAAATATATTCAGGGATGGGAGAGATATACACAGTATACTCTTTTGGAGGTAAACACCCTATCCCCAATGGGATTTGGGCTTTCTTCACTCTAATTGCCTTACCCCCATAGCCATCTATCACAGCAGGAGTCCCAGGAAACCGTTCAGTGTTGCCACAAATCAGAGAACATTCAGCTCCTGTGTCCACCAGTGCCAGGACATGCTGTACATTCACTGGGGACCAATGAATTTCTAATTCTACACATGGTTCGCAACATGTCCCGCAAGGTGAGAGCCTTGACAACCCTCCCAGTCAAACTGCAATGCCCAATTGCTCTCCTGTGGGGCCCCAGTCGGGCTCTGAGTACTCTCCCCCAGGAAGTCCTGAAGGCACAGGGGCCAGACATGGGGCTTTGCCTCCTGGCTTCCATGTCTTAGGCCTCGGTGGCTGGAACTGCTGCTCTGGCTTTAATTGCTGCCACAGCTCTAGCAAGATTCTATTGGGCTGTCCATCAAGTTTTTCTTTCACTGCCCCTGCTTTATCGAATCAACCCATATCTGGGTCCTTGAGACCTTCATGGGGTCCTCTGAACCTCTTATTTCAGTCACAGACCGTATTTCCTTCCAAGCTCTTATTATGTCAACCTTCCCCAGATCTGCTATAGTACAAATAACCTCACTTATGGGTTGCCCTATGTGGGGGGCAAGAATAGTCAATAGGGATCCAAAAAGGGATGAGGGAGCTGTAAGGAGCACCAGGTTTCTCATCCCCATGGTGAACAGCTCACTGGGGTCCTCAGGGTGTCTATATTGTAGATGATATTTTTCATGCCCAACTCCTGTAAAACCTGCTGTAGTCCTGCCTATGTTTGCTAGCTAGTGAAGAAATATGGTAAATCACCCTGATTAGGCCAAACTGCCCTGAGGGCTGCTGTCAGCCAATCTAAAAGTGCATGATTCCCTGGGGTCTGATGGGCATTTTGTAACCTCTGCTGGAGGGGTGAGTTGTCAGGGAAGCCAGTTTACCCATGACTGACCCAGACAGGACAATGCCCTCTACTCCTAAATCCCAAAGACGAAAAAGCCACGTAGGCAGAGGCTATGAGGGCTTCTGTCGAAACCAGGTGCTCAAATCCACCAGCTCCACCTGGGTATAGGGGTGGAGCATGGAGTGCTACACAACCTGGGGAGGGGGTAGCTCCTCTCCTTGAAGACCCGCAGTTGTTGTGTCTATATTTTCTTAACTACAATTGATCGGGCTTTCAATACGGAGAGGCTGGTGCTTCTGGCGGGGGCCTTGCGGCAGTTCTGCCCTCGGCCCCACCCCCTCCCCCTTCCCCTTCTCCCCCTTCCCTGATGTCTCCCCGGCCATCTCCCATGCTGAAGGCACCACCGCTTCCTTCACCTCCCCCGGGGCCTCTTGCAGCTCGCCTTTTCCAGTTGCCCTCTCCCAGGCCATTAGTATGTCTCTCAGCAGTGCGACCTCAGTTTTCAATAGCTTTCATTCTCTTTTCAGAGAATCCCACAACTCATCTTTCTTTCTGTTCTTCCAATCTATGCTGAAGTTCATCTCTCTCCTTGGTAACTCTTTCCAATGCCATGAGAAAAAGCCACCCCACATATCCTGCCACCCTGTGGCTACACAGTTCCCCCAAGAACTTCCCCATTTTGCCAAGGGCCAACTCCACTGCCTCTGGTGTCCCCAGCCTTCCCCAATTCTGGGGAAGGGCCCACTCTTCTAGGAGGCACTTTACTGCAGGCCAAATACCCACTGGGGAATCTCCAGGTGAATCCTCACCACCCACATGGGCTTTCTGGGTGTCTCCCCACCATCTCTAGGGGCAGCCTGCCCAAACATCACACCCATGAAGACAGATTTTGGGTTCAATGGATCGTATGGACTCACACCAGATGTAGCTCCAGGGGGAAGGGTGTTCCTGGCCTGAGGCAAATCTGCTATGAAACCTATGAAACCGAAATGAGTCAAGGGAAAGTTTAGAATGAGAGAAACTTTTTTTTAGTGCTCACAGCTTACCTGAATTAGCTAGCTAGGCCCACCCCCAACTGTTTCCTCTGGCCACTGCTCAGGCTTTGCCACCTTGGAGTGCTCTCAACTTCCTGCCCGCCCCTTCTAGGAGGAACTCCATTGGTGGATCCTTGGTAACTGGCAGATGCCAGACCAATTACATGCCAGGAACAGAGGGGAGGAAAGAATAGCTGTTATCTCTCCACCCCTTGCCCCAGAGGCTGTGGGGGAGCTGCAGAGGTAAACACCTATTGATATGTAAATGGACTAAGGCCAGGCAGGAGATTCTGGAAATCGTGCAATTTATCCTACTCCCAAGTAGAGTAGTTACTGTTTGTCAACATAGAAAGATGCTACAGTATTATTGGCTATGTTCTCTATGCTTCCCTATTATCCTCATGACCGATTTATATTATGATTGAGATTTTGTGCTTCTTTAACCCCTTCACCTATTTCACCCATGCACCCCAATCCCTCCTGCATGGTAACCACTGGTATCTTCTCTGTGTCTCTGAGTCTATTTCTCTTTTGTTCAGTTGTTTTGTTCTGTTTAGTTTTGTTGTTTAGATTCCACATGTAAGTTAAATCATATAGTATTTGTCTTTCTCTTTTTCCATCCATCCATGTTGCTGCAAATGGCAAGATTTCCTTTTTTATGGCTGAAGAATATTCCATTGTATATATGTACCACATCTTCTTTATCCATTCATCTATTGATAGACACTTCAGTTGCTTCCATATCTTGGCTATTGTAAATAATGTGGCAATAAACATAGGAGTGTACATATCTTTTTGAATCAGTGATTTTGTGTTCTTTGGGTACATTACCAGAAGTGGATTTGCTGGTCATATGGCAGTTCTATTTTAGTGTTTTGAGGAACCTCCATACTGTTTTCCACAGTGGCTACAGCAATTTACATTCCCACCAACAGTATAGGAGGGTCCCCTTTTCTTCACATCCTCACCAAAACTTGTTATTTCTTGTCTTTTGGATAGAAGCCATTCTTACTGATATGAGGTGATATCTCATTGTGGCTTTGATTTGCATTTCCCTGATGATTAGTGATGTGAAACATCTTTTCATGTTCCTTTTGCCAGCTGTATGTCTTCTCTGGGAAAATGTTAGGTCTTCTGCCCATTTTTTAACCAGGTTATTTGTTTTTTTGGTGTTGAGTCATATGAGTTCTTTATATATTTTGGATGTTAACACCTTATTGGATAAATCATTTACAAATATATTCTCCCATACTGTAGGTTGCTTTTTTGTTTTTTTGATGGTGTCCTTTACTGTACAGAAGCTTTTTAGTTTGATGTAGTCTCACTTGTTTATTTTTTGCTTTTGTTTCCCTTGTCTGGGAGATGTATCCAATAAAAAATCACTCATGCTTAAAGTTCCAGAGACTCCTGTCTCTTCTTCTAAGAGTTTTATAGTTTCATGTCTACATTTTGGTCTTTGGTCCATTTCAAGTTTACTTTTGTGTATGGTGATAGACAGTGATTCAGTTTCATTCTCTTGCGTGTAGCTGCCCAGTTTTCCCACCATTTCCCAATTCTATATTCTTGCCTTCTTTGTCATATACTATTTGACTATATATGAATGGGTTTATTTCTGGGCTCTCTATTATGTGCTACTGATCCGTGTATCTAGTCGTGTGCCAGTACCACACTGCTTTAATCACTTTAGCTTTGTAGTATAGCCTGACATCAGGGAGCATGAGTCCCCCAGCTTTGTTTTTCATTTCTCAGGATTTCTTTGGTTATTTGGGGTCTTTTGTTCCATGTACATTTTAGGGTTCTTTGCTCTAGTTCATTGAAAAATTCCACTGGTATTTTGAGGATTGTACTCAATCTGAAATTGATACAATTTCAATCTTCTCAAATTTACTGAGACTTGTTTTGTGTCCTAACATATGATTTATTCTGGAGAATGCCTATGTGCATTTGTATTCTGTTGCTTTTGGGTGACATGTTCTGTTACATGCCTATTAAGTCCATTTGGTCTTTTTCATTTTCTGTCTGGATAATCTATCCATTGATGTAGATGAGCTGTTAAAGTCTCCTGTTATGTTGCTATCACCTTCTCCTTTTAGGTCTGTTAGTATTTGCTTTATATCTTCAGGTACTTTTATGTTAAGTACATAGGTATTTACAATAGTTAAATCCTCTTGTTGGACTGATCCCTCTATCATTATGTAATGTACTTCTTTATCTCTTGTTACTTTCTTTGTTTTGAAGCCCATTTTGCCTGATGTAAGTGTCGCTACTCCTGCTTTTTTTCTCTTTTCTGTTTCTATGGAATATCTTTTCCATCCCTTCACTTTCAGCCTATATGTGTTTTTATGTCTGAAATGAGTCTCTTGTAGGCTGCATATAGATGGTCTTGTTTCTTTATCCACTCACACACCATATGTCTTTTGACTGGTGCATTTAGTCCATTTACATTTAAAGTAATTATTGATAGGTATGTATTTATTGCTATTTAGCTCATTGTTTTCTGGTTGTTTTTGCAGTTCCTCTCTGTTCCTATCTTCTTCTCTTGTTCTCTTCCCATGTGATTTGGTGATTTTCTTTAGTGTTATGCTTGGATTGCTTTCTTTTTACATTTTGTTCCACTATAGGCTTTAGGTTTGTGGTTACCATAAGGTTCATATACATCTTCCTATAAATATAACAGTCTATATTCAGTTGGTTGATCAATTTCAAACACATTCTAAAAGTGTCTTTTTTATTCTTATTCTTCCTCCACACTTTATGTATATGATGCATAATTTACATCTTTTTGTTTTGTATATCTCTTGACTTATTTTGTGTATAAGTAATTTTTCTACTTTTTTTCTTGAAGTTCATACTCATTTTGTAAGTGAATGGTCTACTACCTTTACTACAGATTTATTTTCACTGATGAAAAACACTTAAACTTCTTAAACTTAAAAACATTTTCATCTGAATTAGTCCCTTTAACATATCCTGTAAGACCAGTTCAGTGATGCTGAATTCTTTTAACCTTCATTTATCTGCAAAACTTTTAATCTCACCTTCAAATCTGAATGAAAACCTTGCTGGTGCAGAGTACTCTTGGTTGTAGATTTTTCCCTTTCAGCACTTTGAATATTTCATGCCATGCCCTTTTGATCTGTAAAGTTTCTGTGCAGAAATCTGCTAATAGCCTTATGGAGTTTCCCCTGTAGATAACTGACTGGTTTTCTCTTGCTACTTTTAAGATTCTCTCTTTATCTTTAATCTCTGCCATCTTAATTACTATTTGTTTTAGTGTGAACATCCTTGTTAGGGGCTCTCTGCAATTCCAGGACCTGGATGTCTATTTCCTTTCCCAGATTGGGGAAGTTTTCAGCTTCTATTTCTTCAAATAGACTTTCCACCCCTTTGTCTGTCTCTTCTCCTTCTGGGACTCCTATTATGCAAATATTATTTCATTTGGAGTTGCCACAGAGCCCTCTTAGCATCTTCTCATTTTTAGAAATTCTTCTTTCTATTCCTCAGCTTGGTTAATTGCCACCACCCTATAATCCAGCTCACTGACCCATTTACTGACTCCTGTATCCTGCTATTCATTGCCTGTATTGTATTTTTAATTTCAGGTACTGTATTTTTCAACTCTGATGGCTCTTTTTAAATATTTTCTTTTTATTGAAGTTCTAGCTGGATCATCGATTCTTTCCCCAGTTCAGTGAGCATCTTTCTGACCATTATTATGAATATGTTACCAGGAAGATTGTTTATCTCTATTTAGCAATTTTTCTGGTATTTTGTCTTGTCCTTTTATTTGGAACATATTCCTCTGTCTCTTCATTTTGTCTGGGTCTCCATATTCTTCCTTTCTATTTGACAGATCAGCTATGCCTCCTGGTTTGAAAGTAGAGGTTTATGTAGTAGGCATCCTGTGGAAGCACAAAACCCCTTGCTCATTAGAGTCTAGTTCTCTGTTGTAGCCAAGTCATGACTGCTGTTGGTGGGTGGTGGGTGAGACCTACTTTTCTACCTATCTGCCAGGAATGGTAGATCCTGACTCCTAGCCTCCGTGTGTCCTTTGTGTGATGTTTGGTGTTTCTGCTGGTATGCATTGTAGGTGGGGCCATCCTCTGCCTCTCTGTCAGCAATGGCCCACTACTGCTGGGCTAAGCATGTTGGGTGGGGCAGGTCTGAGGGAGTTGCCAGTGCTGAGCTAGTGGAACAGATGGAGAGTTTCAGAGCTGTAGCCTGCAAGCATCTGGTCAACTGGGCTGAGGGAGGGCTGGAAAAGTATCATCTACCTGTCCTTTCTCCTCTAGAGAGCTTCATCAGGCCCCCACACCTCCAGCACACTTCCTTAGGGTAGCAAGTCTTTCAAACTGCTGCCTCTGTGTTGGGTCTCAGAGAGACCAAGTTGCTGGTCCTCTACAAGCAACTGGAGTCTGGTCCTCCCCACACCCCTCCCCACACACAGTGCTCCAACTCTCCCCGGTGTCCAGCCCCATTACTCTTCAAATCCCAATGCAATGGGAACTTATCTTCCCAGAGCAGATCCCCAGGGCCAGGTGTGCTGGGTTCCTGAGTATTTATTCTCTTCCCACTCTACCCTCTCCCCCGCCCCTTGTTGGCTAGGATGGGGGAAGAGCTTGGATCACAATTGATCATGACTCTGCCCCTTTATCCTTCTTAATGTGTTCTTCTTACCAGGTGTAGATGGTTTATTCTGCAGTCTTCAGGTCTTTACCTGTTTTCAGGATTAGTTGTATTTGCTGTAGTTGCTTCCTTGGTCTGTACATGTAGGAGGTCATCACAGCAACCTCTTATTCTGCCATCTTCCTCTGACCCAGCTCCATATTTCCTATGCATAATACTGGCCAGGATTTCTGAAAGGAGCCAGGGGAAGTTTTGGAGTTTTGACTTCCCATGATTTAGGTGGTTGCTCTCAGTTGACTGAATGCTTTGGGCCAGTGTGTTGTTTTGAGTGCTATTTCCGAGTCCCACCAATGGGTCATTGGCTACTCTCTTACATGTCTCAGATGTTCTGAACATCACTTGATATTCAGGGTTGCTCGAAGTGCTGGAAGACCAAAACCATACAATGCACTTTCTGGATGAGCTAAAAAGATGCTCCTTCTAACTTAGGAGTGAGGTATGTCCTTCTGCAGGAAGCCCTGTGAGACTGCTACACATCATGGGCCAATGTCTTGACTCTTCTGCAAAGTCTTCTAGTTACCCAAGAGGACCAGAAAGAGTAGTTGTCTATTTTCTTTGGGGTGAGTTCACTCTCATTCAGTTTCATTTGAGAACTAAGGATATTTAATTTAACCAAGAACAGATTTAATCCAAATTGAACTTGTACTGAATGGCTACATAAAATAACATTATGGCTCACTTATTTCAGATAAAGTAATAAAATAATCAGAACAACAGAATGTATCTAGATAAATAGTTGTTGGTGTAAAACACAACACATAAAACCAGATTTGAAAGCATCCCCTCAAACTCATCAGCTTCAGATTGGCACTTAAGCCTCAAATGTCCAGGATGGTCACTTACAGATTATCAGAACAGAGGGGTCCAATAAAGCCAAAACACAGCAACCATGAGTTGTGGGTGCATAGTCCAAAGCTTCAGAGAGGCTGAGAAGAAAAGGAGGGATTCACCTCAATCAATGGGTCACAAGGGGACCTTCTACAGGTGCCTGTACTTCAGTGTTGAGGAAATGGTGTCCTTTTCTGCTCCTCTGAAGATCAGGTCCTATTGCTGCCACCAGGTGACAAATCACAGACTCTAGAGACCGAGAGAGCTCTGAAACAGAAGAGGTTATTGAGCCTTCACAGATGCAGCCCAATGAAGGACTGACTCCTGGTCAGGAACTTTCTGCCTCTCCAGCAACAAGGCCAGTAAACAGAAACAACTTGTCTGCCAGACTGAAGAAACTGGGCACATTTATGAATCTCAAGGAAAGAAAATCCTTTAAATTCACATTGGTTACAGATAAGGAAGGTGGAAGGTGGGCTAACACAAAGTGAGGAAAGTCCAGGGATAGGCGGTCGGTCCAAAGAGAAGGCTGGTGAATTGTTATTGACAGTCAGACACTGGTCATGTGCAAGGGCGATGCAGTGGTTCCGGGAACCTTCTAGATGCTTCTTGAAATGACTTTATTCAGGAATGTGCAGTTTCTGGTTAGCTACAGCCTGTGGTTATTAGCTGATTACTGTCCCTTGTCTCTCTCTCTCATTATGTCTCCCTTATGTCACTTCATTTAGGACATTTCAGAATTTTTCCTTATCAATTTCTATCAAACTCTGAGAAGACAGAGGATGGTGAAGGAATTGCCAAATCCAATTTTCAAGGCTGTAAAGAGCTGGATCCCCAAGGTCTGAAGGGCTCAATCTCTGTGGCTCAATATCAATTATTAAATAAATAAATAAATTCAGGGTTGGCTGACTTAGTGGCTAGGAACAAACACTTACTAGGTGGGTGAGCCTGGGGCAAGGTACTTTAACTCTTCACACTTTGGTTTTCTCTGACAATGTAAATAAAATAAGGACTTGTCTGAACTCTGTCCCTAGTATGGGGAGACTGCCCCAGGTGGTAGTAATTCTCTTGCTATGTGGACAGTGCCTGCTCATCACTGGATGGCTACCTATGGTGGGTGGGCACTGCAGTGCGGTCTTAGCCTGGTACTGGTTTCCACACAGCCACTTTGCAGTCCCTTCCGTTATCAATTCTCCACACTGCTCCTAATGAGCATCACAAAACCCACAGCTGATCAGGTCATCCCTGATTCAAACACTTTTGTGATTCCTTTCTGCTCTAAACATAGAGCAAAATTCTTTCTTCACTGGATTCATGTGACACCAATCCCTCCTTGTTTTCTGTCCTCCAACTATGCTTTACCTCAGTTTGTTCATATGTAAAATGGAGATAGTAATAGTGTTTTTTCTTAGGATTGTTGTGAAGATTAAGTGAAATTACTATTTGTGAAGTTCCTAGAATAGTGCCCAGTATGTAGGAAGCACACATGGGAATGTTTTCTGTTTTGAGGAAGGCAGCAGAGAGTGTGGCTAGATGCGTGGATTCTGAAGTGACACTCTGTTCAAATCATAGCTTTGCCACTCACAAGCAGTGTGACCTTGGGGAAGTTACTTAACCTCTCTGTGCTGCAGTGTCCTTGTCTATAAATAGAGTTAATAGCACTTATCTTTACAGCATGGTCACATGGCTTAAGGGAGTGAATACATGCAACACACTTAGAACAGGGCCCGGCACATGATAAACATACTCCATGCTATTTTGTTTTCATGCTTCCTTGAATGTGCCAGGTATGACTTAATAAATTTTATCAATTTATCATCCAAGAATTTTCATTTTTATACATACAGCAATTTTTAGACCCAAATAATGTAGCATTTCAAAACTGTGGGGAGAAAACCTAGTAAGAAATGGAGTTGAGACAGCTGAATAAACATCTGGGGGAAACAAAAAGCTGAAGCTCTGCTTTATTCCTTATACCCAATAAGTGAATTAAGTAGTATAGATCAAAAATTTTAAAGTGAAAAACAAACTAGTAAAAGTACTGGAAGAAAACTTGGAAAAAATATTCCTAATGACATTAGGGTAGGAAAGACTATTCTAAGAAAGAAACAACCCCCATACCACATATAAGAAGAATGTGATAAATTTGACTGTCTAATAATTTAAAATTTCTACTAGAGGTAAAATACTACAAACAATAACAAAGGAGAAATATAAACTTAGAAAAGTAACTGCAGAGGGCTACTATATAAAGAGCTGTTACAAAGCAATAAAGAAAAAGAAACCAAAAGAAAAATGGGCAATAGACCTAAACAGGAAGTTCAGAGAAAGAAAAGAGGGCCTCATCTTCACTTATAGTTAAATAAATAAATTCAGGCAATGAAATACTATTTTCATCTTTGGTTTGTAAATGAAAAGACTAACAAGGCATATATTACAAGGGTGCTGGGAAAGTAGCACTCTCATATCCTGTTTGTGGAAACGTAAAGGGATACCAATCTCTTTGGAGGGCATTTTGGCAATATCGACTAGAATTTAAATGGATCTAATTTTTGATCCATCAATAACACTTTGGGATTTATGCTACAATACGCTCATGTATGTGTGAGAAGATAGTTCTTGTGGAAATGTGGGCAAGAGCAAAAACTAGAAACAATCTTGATGCTTATCAGTGATCCTGGTTAAATAAAGTGTAGCATATATATATATATATATATATAAAATGAAATACCATGAAAAAGAATGATTTTAAATCTATAGGGCTGATATTGAAAGATCTCTAAGATAAATGAAAAAATGCAAAGTACAGAGCAGCATGTATAACATACTTCCATTTATATAAAAAAGTGGTGCACACACAAATGCTTCTCTATCCTTCTCTCCTGCTACTTTCAAGATTCCCTCTTTATCTTGCTAGAGTATTTCTGGAGAGAAACCTAAACAGCCTCAAGTGAAGGGGAGTGGAGGGCCAGAATGAGAAGGAGTTGAACTAAGCATGATATCATCCCCTTTTGTTTTATTCAAAAATTTCTGATTACTTTTCAATTAAACTCTTTTTAAAAGTACATATTTTGGTTTAAGGGGAAAAGCTGTTCTGTCTTCTACCCAGGTTTGTTCTGTTTGCTAGGAGATCCAGAGAAAAACTTGCACTGTATTTACTTTTGTCAAGTATGTCAGCAGGTATTTATTGGTTGCTCTAGAAATTTATTGTGAAATGTATCATACATATCACAAATATACAAAATGGGTACAAAAAATTTATAGATGAATAACAAAACAAACATCTCTCTACCACCCTCCAGCCAAAGAACTGGAAGCTTAGCAACGCCTTGCACCATCCTAGGTGCTCGTCCCCAAAACACACCCTTCCCTCCCGGCTGGACAACTCTGAGCTGAAGTATACTGGACAGTAGTACTCTCCCTTTTGTGCAGATCAGAGCATAGAGGCTTAGATAGGTGACGTCCTTTATTCAAGGTCACACCGCTTGCTCATTAGCAGAGTTGGACTCAACTCCAGGTTTCCTGATTGTAGGTCTAACGCACTTTCTTTTATGGCTCGGATAATTATCTTAGTGTAACAAGACAGAAAAAATTTCAATTTACTGTTTTTAGTCATTTTCATAAATGCATGTAATCAGCTCCAGTACAGACAAAATTGATTGTCTTAAAAAACGTATGATTGCTCATTGAGAGGACCATTAAAGATTTCACAATGCTTCATTTGTTGCCTGGGGGATTGATCACAGCAGGAATAGTTTGAAACAACAGGAGCATCAGTAGGGAAAATTAGTCTTTTATTTTCCTGCTCATTACTAGTCTGAGATAGGCACAGCTTCTGTAAAAAACCATGAAGAAGTTTTTATTTCCTGACCTTTTGGTTTCATTTATATGCTAAATGTCAATTTAGATATTTACCAGTAAATTGTATTCATCTTCACTTGGGAATATTCTTTTAACAAACTTGAGCTGCAAGATTGCATCAAAGTGAAACATGGTATGGAAACATAAGAAAGGCAGAAACATTTTTTTCTGATGACAATGATTAAGAATTTGGATGAAAATGAGAAAATTTAAAATTGAAAGTTACACAATCTAGATTGTCAAATTAAATTGGTTTGTGATTCAGGGAGAGAGAAGAGAGAATGCAAGCTTTATGTGAACTAAAACATTGTCTAATGACCCAGCTTTCCTTGGGAACCCAAATATCACACCTTCACAATCATCCTGTCACTTGGAATAATTTGGACAGATCTCTGTTGCTTCTGAGGTAGGGCAGGGACATGGGACAAGCATTGTGATTAACGTTTCCTGCCTATAATGAAAAATGCCAAGATGTAAATAGATTAGTAAGAACAGGAGGGACCCTGCCTTAAGGCTAAGATTCCATTTTAAAAATCATGAAGTTACAAGGTAAGTTCCTAACATATTCTTTGGTAATCACCCAACAACCTATCTTAAGGCAGGGCAAGCAGTCCTAACTGGCATGGTCCCAGTGCTTGAGGGTAACCACTCTCTTGGAGAAGAATAGGATCAATAAATTCCTTGTGCTAAGTTTATCTTACAGAATTATCCAGAGGACTGGCTGTGGGTGTTGACATGTCTCTCACCCCGACCCTCGCCCCATTCTCAAAAGCCTTAAAAGACAGAATCCTAAGCCTTTGAGGGCACCTCCTCTCTGAGGTTGCCTTACACCCCTTTCTTTGAGTGTGTACATTTTACCTTACATGAAGACTTCTCACTGCTCACATTGCTGCCTTTTGTCTCTGCACTTTCCCAGTGTAAAGCGTCTTTGTTATTTTGCTATTTCATTCCATTTTTTAGACTTAAGCACAAATCTTCACTCTCTCTGTCCTACTTCAGACAAGTAGGGAAGGGCTACTGCGATCTCTGATTTGGGCTTGCAAGTTCCCATCACCTGGGTGACCTGGATAGGACCACAGGTGTATGACCATGCTCTCTTTAGTAGCCTGCCGGAAAATCTCCTTTCTTTTTCTTTGGGAAGTTCTCAGAACATAATCTCATGCC
This sequence comes from Manis pentadactyla, assembly GCF_030020395.1. Classification (NCBI taxonomy): domain Eukaryota; kingdom Metazoa; phylum Chordata; class Mammalia; order Pholidota; family Manidae; genus Manis; species Manis pentadactyla. Next base: position 100,194,170 of record NC_080029.1, on the reverse strand, counting down.
ATCCAGTGCTCTGCAGCTCCCCCAAATCCTGGGGTGGCAGGGAATTAGTTCTCATGCTGGGCAGATTCAAGCAGACCCTGGATGCCAGGTGACTCTGGCTTCAGGAATTGGCAAGGGATTTGTCTTATGCTGAGCAGGAGTTCAATGAGCTCCCCATTCCTCCCTTCCCTGTTCTCTGCTACCTGCAAGCAAGGCAGCTGCCATTCCCTGCTATTCATGCTGTAGTGAATTCCTTCCTTACCTACCCTCGTCAGACCTGCTCAAGAATTCTTTCTCAGAGTCAAGAATCCTTCCCCCTGCCTGGGTTGAGGTTTCTCCTAGTGCATGGGAGAGCCAGCTGTAGCTGCCCAACAACACTTCTAGACAAATGAACACAGAATGAACTAGAATAGTTGTCTAGTCCAGTAATTTTCAAATTGTTTGTTAGTCATAAGATTTTTCTTTATCCCACATAAATTGCCAAACCTCAAAATATAAAACAAATAAAAATGCAGCTACTCTGGGTGAACTAGGGTAGGACTGGCATTAGTTCCTTAACTGTCAAATGAGAGGTTTGGACTAGACAGCTGCTTTCAAACTCTGCTCCCACTGGGGATGGATGGATACCCAGAAGCCAAGAGTTAGGGGAGGAGAGATGAGAAAGCTCAGGTCCAGAGAAAGCGAGTAGCATGGCTGACCCAGGCTCACCCAGCTGCCTTCCAGAGCTGAGTGCTATTTTCCTCCACATCTACTTTACCATTCTGTTCAGCCTTTGCAGGAATTGTCTGAGTTCAACTTGAAATGCAAATTTTTGCTTCAGTTTACTTTGAATACAAACAAGACATTTCATTTTTACTAGTTAAAAATGCATCCGTTTCAAGAATTATTTTTTTGTGTGCAAGAGAGAAAGGGTTAATCAAAAGTGTTTTTCATCCGAATGAACGGAGTTAAATGCAGTGAGTTGCCACTGTGCACCTGAACACAAAACTTTGGCTTGGTTGGCCGGCTGCCCTCTTGAGCTCCCTCCCTCTAACCTTTTACTCTCAGGACTGATTCATGAAAAAGTAAGAGAGCAAAGTTGGCTGTGGTCACCAGCTTGCTTTGGTTTTCATGTTGCTAAAAATGTGTCCTGCCGCGGCTTCTCTGAAGTTCTCTAAGTATAGATTCTGGTTTGCTAGTTGAAACACTATTTACATTCCAAGTCATCTTTCAGATCTGATCTATTTTATAACTTAAATCCATTTCTCTTAGACAATTGAATAGTCTTGATGGCTCTCCTTAATTATACAAATTGCTGTTCTTATGTGCATACAAGTAGTCCTTTTGAAACAGCTCCAGGTTGCTGATAATCAGTCTGCCTTTGACTGAGATTTCTTGGCCTGCAGAGATGGGCTATGAATGTGGTGGCCCAGCTGTTGGAGGGTTAGACCACAGGTGCTGACGTAATCCTTCATGGGGGTCTGGAAATGGAGTCAGCCACCTTGGACTCATCCCTGTGAGAGGCCCAAATTCACACTGATGCCAAGACATGGTGATGACAGTCTGCAAACTGCAATGGGAAGGTGGGGTTTGCCTTGTATGGGGGTGAAATTCTCAGTCATAACCTTTCTCATGCAGACCCACAGGAAGATCAGCTAAAGGTCCAAGCATTTGACAACTGAAGTGAGAAAGCCCTGGCCAATGGCTTGGGTGCTGAGCACTCCTGCCTGTCTGTCCTTGTTAGGCAGAAACATAGATATAAGTGGGATGGAGAGAGAATAAGCCAAGTAAAGCCCACTAAAAGGGACTCAAAGAGTTAACCAGTTAAAACTAGAAAGCCAGAAAAGACTCACAGAATTAATGAGTTAATCAGTTGAAGCTCCAAAGGCCAGGAATAACTTGGAAATCCAGATATTCCCCAGATAAAGAAAGGTATCTGAGCACAGCCCATATTTGGGTCAATAAGATCACACCATTGTAAGATTTACTTTAGCCTGCTGAAAGGCCCAGCTTATTCTTTAACTTAACCTGTATGCTGCTTTTTTTTTCCCTCCTCCAGCCCCCAATCAAATAATTTGCAACCTGGGCAGGAGATAAGCAAGAGATTAATTTTCCAAACAAACCCATGTATAAACAGCATAGTAAAAACAGGACAGATTCCATCTTAAAGCTAAGATTGTGTTTTTAAAACCCAGGCAGTTAGGAAGTGAGATGCTTAACATATTCTTTAGCCAACAGACAACTCAGCCCACCTTGGGGGCAGGGCAGGCGGTCTTGACTGATATGTTCCCAGATGGAAGCTGCTATCCTGGGAAGGAACCAGATCTGTAAATTTCTTGTTAATTTTGCAGAATTACCTGAAGGACTAATAATAGAAGAGGAGAGACTTAATGTCTCTCATTAAAGATAAACATCTTGAGACCACTCAACAAGTCTACATCCCCTATCCCTTTGTCACATTCCTAAAATAATCCTTAAAAGGGGGAGCCCCCAATCTTTCAGGGTATGCCTCTCTCTGAGGTTGCCTGCTCTTTCTAAAGTGCATAACCTTAAATTAAACTTTTTCTTAACCTTTCAGGGTGTGCCTCTCTCTGAGTCTCAATGCCATTCTAATGCTGGGAAAGGGAATGGATGAGTGAACTGGGCATAACAGGAAAAGAATCAAATAGTCCCTACCAACAAGAGCCTGTCTGGTTGAGAAGTCAGAGTAACACATGAAAAGGCTTGCCAACAACCAGCCAGATGTGGATGCTGCTGGACTCAGAAGACCACAGTCAGGTTGCCTGTACTTTTCTCAACCATTCAGGGTGCCCCTCATTTCTTAGATGCCTGCAGTTTTTCTCTCTCTAAGTGCATAACTTTAAATAAAACTTATACTCTGCTTCACTACTGTGTCTCTGCCCTTCAATTCTTTGTTGCGATGGGGACAAGAACTGAGGAAAATATACAATGCCCCCTAATATCCTGACTGGGGTCCTCAGAGACCAGCTAAATCCTGCCCCCCAACTTTCCCAAAGACCTCTATCTCCACTGACTGTGGCCTCCTGAGTCCAGCAGCATCCACATGTGGCTGGTTGTTGGCAAGCCTTTTCATGTGTTACTCTGACTTCTCAACCAGACAGGCTCTTGTTGGTAGGGACTATTTGATTCTTTTCCTGTTATGCCCAGTTCACTCATCCATTCCCTTTCCCAGCATTAGAATGGCATTGAGCACAATATAGGTACTCAGTAAATACTTCCATTATTGATTACTCACTCAACTGGGAGAGGAATGTGCTCCTCAACTGACAATATTATTCCTTTCTGGCCAACAGTAACATTGCTTATGTGAACTGGACATCTAGTATGTGGTTACCTGTTTCTCTTTGTGCCTGCTTACTTAGGATGATTTTATTTTGTCAGACACTCCACTAATCCCTAGAATATAGTTGTTTGAAGTAGCTAAGGCTATCCTATTAGGATCTGTGGGTAAAACTGAAACATTTCCAAAACTTGCCTGGCCTTAGTGCATTGCCATATCAATAGGTGTTTCCAAAAGGTGGAAAGAAGTAGTCCATCTCCACATCAATAGGTAAGCACAAGGGGGAGTAAGGACATATATGGACCAGAGAGGTTGGGTGGGGTCCCTTCTTGCAACCGGGTTGTGAGAAACACAGCAGAGCAGAAGTGGATGACTGCTTGTAAGCAAGAAATGGTTTTCTCCCACTTTATTTCACCCTTCGGCTGATTTTGGTTTCCAAGGTATTTTGCCCTGGTTTGGGAAGGTGTATTTCCCCTGCCAGAGTTACACTTGGCAGTATCAGTAGGACTTCTGAACCTGAAATCTGTCTTCATGGGTGCAACCCTGAGGTGGGCTGTCCCTAGAGATGGTGGGGAGATACACAGAGCCACCCCTGTGGATGGCGAGGCCCCAGTGGCTTCAGTGGTGGAGGGTGCAGCTTCACCTAGGAGCCCCCATGTGGGGGGCTTCCAGCTGGGGAGCTCCTAGTGGGGAACTGGTCTAGGGTAAAGAACCTCCAGAAGTGGGGAAGGGTGGAGACACCAGGAACTGGAATTAGCCCTCTGTGAGATAGAAGACTGCTTAGAGGCCCTGAGTGGCTGTGTAGCAGCCAGGATTGTGGGATGTCTGTTTATCGAGATAGTGGAAAGGGTTATCAAGGAGAGAGACACACTTTGGTGTCGCCTGGAGGAGCTGGGTGATGACCTATGGGATGCCCTTAAGAAAGAGAGAGACAGTTATTGAGAAGACAGGTCAGGCTCCTGGAAGATACATTAGCAGTGAGGGAGGGGGCATCAGGAGAATCCACATTGCAAGAGGCCGTGGGGCAGGTGAAGTGAAGACTGGTACCTTCAGCCCTGGAGTTGGTAGAGGAGATGTCCAGAGAGGATGAGGGGGTGGGGCTGAGGGCTGATCTGTTGCTGAGGCCACCGCCTGAGGCACCAGACTCTCCCGTATTAAAGGCCTGCCGGATTGTAATTAAGAAAATAAAAACACAACAACCCTGAGCTCCTCAGTGGGAGGAGCTTCCCTCTCTCCAGGTTGTGAAGCACTCCATGCTCTGCTCCTATACCCAGGATGAGCTGGTGGACATGAGCGTCCAGTTTTGGCAGAAGCCATCAGGACCTCTGCCTACATGGCTTTTGCGTCTCTGGGATATGGAAGTGGAAAACATTGTTATGTTGGGTCCTGAAATGAGTAGAATGGCTTCCCTGATGACTTACCCTTCCCTCTGGTAGCAGTTACAAAGTGCCTGTCACACCCCAGGGAATCAGGAACTTCTGGATTGGCTGACAGCTGCCATCAGGGCAGTTTGGCCTAATCAGGGTGATTTACCATACTTACCCACTAGCTGGAAAATGTATGCAGAGCTCCAGCAGGTGTTATAGGAGCTGGGCATGAAAAATATCATCTATAATATGGACCTGTAGGGCCCTGATAAGGAGTCATTCATCACAGGAATGAGAAATCTGGTGCTCCACACAGCTCCCCCATCTCTCTTTGTGTCCATGGTGACTATTTTGCCCCCCATATAGGGCAATCCATAAATGAGGCTGCTCATACTTTAGCAGATCTGGGGAGGTTGAAACAGTAAGAGCATGGAAAGAAGTATGGGCTACAACTGAAAGGAGAGGTGCAAAGGTCTTGAGGTCTTGAGGACCCAGATGTGGGTTGATTTGATAAAGCCCGGGGTAGTAAAAGGAAAACTTGATGGGCAGCCTAACAATAGGATCTTGTTAGAACTATGGCACCAATTAAAGCCAGAGCAGCAGTTCCAGCTGCTGAGGTCCAGGACACGGAAGATGGAGGCAAAGCCCCATGTCTGGCCTGCGTCACTACAGGAATTCCTCAAGGATAGTACTCAGGCTCTGCCTGGGCCCTCACACCCAAAGGATGATTGGATGTTACAGTTTGACTGGGGGTGGGGTGATCAAGGTCCCCACCTTGGGGGACATGGTGGGGATGAGAGGCCACGTGGAGAATTAGATATTCATTGGTCCCTTGTGAATGGTCCTGGTGCTGGTGGACACAGGAGCTGAATGTTCTTTGATTTATGGCAACCTTGAGTGTTTTCCTGGGACCCCTGCTGTGATAGATGGCTATGGGGGTAAGGCAATTAGAGTGAAGAAAGCCCAAATCCCATTGGAGATGGGGCATTTACGCCCAAAGGAGTATACTGTGTACATTTCTACCAACCCTGAATATATTTTGGGGGTGGATATCCTGCAGGGCCTGTGATTACAGACTAGTGCAGGGGAGTGCCGACTGAGGGTACATGTGGTAAAGGCAGTTCTGAGGAGACATGCTCAGCACCAATCTGTAATTCTGTCCTTCCACAGCGATACCTCCACAGTCCCACCATTTATCATGGACTTGTAGCCCAGGACTTGGCCACATGGAAGAAACCGCAAATGGTGTGGCTGTATCACCACAATGATGATATCATGCTCACATCTGACTCTCTTGCAGATTTAGAAGGGGCAGTTCCTAGACTGCTGTAACATCTACAGGAGAAAGGATGGACTGTGAAGAGCACCAAGGTTCAGGGACCTGGTTTGTCTGTAAGGTTCTTGGGGGTTGTCTGGTCGGGTAAAACTAAAGTTATCCCAGAAGCAGTCATAGAGAAGGTCCAGGCTTTTCCTACCCCTGCTGGCCTTCCCACATGAAGGCAAACTATTCCTGCCTTTCCTGTACCATGTCAATAGAAAAGAAAGCATTAGCAAGGTCCATGACATAATGATATGTCCCTAGTTCATGACTGAGGGTGTCCATAAGGACTGCTATAGAGGGGACAGCAGCATGCAGAGGAGGTGTGATTTTATTCAATTCCTTGTAATCCACAGTCATATGGATTAGTCAATGCCTACAACTGTGGCACTGTTACAGGAGTTTTAGGGTCTTTCGGGCTACTGGAGAGTGTTTACCTGTACTTGGCACAAATTCTGAGGCCCATATACTGGTTGGCAGAAAAGAGCATAAAGTGGGACTGGTATGAAACATGTGCATCTGCCTTTACCACTGCTAAGCAAGCAGTCAAGGCTGTGCAGGCCTTGACTGTAAAGGACCCATCAAGGCCCTGTGAGCTAGATGTCCATGTAACTGAAGATGGTTATGGATGGGGTCTTTGGCCAAGGCTTGAATGGACACACCAACCTATTGGATTCTGGTCACAACAATGTAAAGGAGCAGAGGTCTGGTATACCTTGATAGAAAAGCAACTGGCTGCTGTGTACCATGCCTTGCTGGCTACAGAGCCCATCTCTGGAACAGCTCCAGCCAAGGTAATAACCACCTATCCCATCACAGGGTGGGTGCAAGACTGGCACAGATTCCTACACTGACCAAATGGTAGCATAGCGCCCTCTTTGTCCAGGAGATAAGAGCATCTTACAGAGAAATTTTGTTTTATCTTTATGGCCAGTGCATGTACCTCCCATGGCCCTATATATTGACCCATCTGTAACTCCCACAGGGAGGGAGGTGAAAGTCTGGTGTGCTAGACCAGGATGATACCGCATTCCTGCCACTCTCCTATCACAGGACTGCTCTCTTGCATCCTACTTGATGGACAAGATTTGCCTATGCTGGTGTCACTAAAACATGTATCTTATCGCTCTTAAGGCTATTTTCTTCTACAGTCTGTGAGGCCTTGACTGGCCCCCTGGCTGCAGCTGCCGTGTGATGATTGCTCTGAACTCCCTACCTGTTCACCTACTGACCACCTGTGGAATGGGCGAGCTATGGACTAAATCTGCATAGGACTTTGAACTTCGCTGAATCCTCTGTCTTGAGAATCATCATGATTTTATTGCTGTTGTTATTGTATGTTATTAGTCTGGTTACAGTGCTCCAGTTTCCTCACATGGGGGCCGTTGTGGAAGAGGGGGAGTGAGTCGATTGTGAGGTGAGATTTCTGGAGGGGTGGGTTGTAGGTAAAATTACAACATTTCCAGAATCTCTCACCTGGTCTTAGTGCATCTCCATATCAATCAGTGTTTCCAAGGGGTGGAGAGAAGTAGTCCATCTCCATATCAGTAAGTAATTACAAGGGGGAGGGAGGGCATATTTGGACTGGAGAGATTGGGTGGGGCTCCTTTTTGCAGCTGGGTCGCGAGAGACACGGGCAAGCAGAAGTGGATGACTGCTTGTAAGCAGTAAATGGGTTTTTCCCACTTTATTTCTCCCTTTGACTGATTTTGGTTTCAAAGGTATTTTGCCCCGGGCTGGGAAGATATAATCCCCCACAGAGTTACAGGGTCCCTGAAATATGGCTGTCCCCCTCCTGCCCACATCAACATCACAGCAATACCAGAAATAATTGATGTGCCCTAGTCTGTAGGGTATTAACACAAATCTTTCATGCTCTTGATAGGAGCACCTACATAAGCTCTGCACCCAGTTTGTTAGGGCTGGGTCAGCCAGGCAGATACTGGGATGCTGACATGTCAAGGAATCTCAAACATCAATAAAAATGCAAGGCCATGGAGCAAACATGATACTCATTAGCTCCTCTTGCTTTGCTAAGTGGTTTAGAGTTTGGGTGGAGGTCAGCCTGCCCTCCAGGGAACAAGGGTTGGAATACTTATCATAAGGCATTTCTTTTGCGTAGTAGGGACCTCAGGGCTGAACTGAATTGCTGGAGACAGTGCAGCCTCCCAAAGCCCTCCTTCTTGCCCCACCTCACTGTCCAGATTCTCTAATAAAATGCTGAACAAATAATTAGCACGTGTTGGCTTGGAGTCCACCTACAAACCTTGGCCAGACCTTCTGAATGGAAAGGCAGGGGAGTCACAGGGGTGAAGCAGCTTGGGCTGGGCTCAGGCCTCCTCAACAATCCCAGCTGGAAGGGGTGGTTCCAGCAAATGCCCTCGCCCAATGCCTTCTGCAAAATTACTTTCAGCTGGTATTAGGGCCTTGGGGGACAGCCCAGCGTCACATTTATCAACACTAGGGACATATGAAAATGCACAGTGGGAATCCCTGATGGAGCATTTCCTCCCCTAGGTGAGCACTGAGGTGTCTTCAGGCTCTGACCCCAGGTAAACAGTGGCAGTGGATGACTATTGTCTCCTCTTGACCACACAGGACCCTGCACAAGATCCCCAGCCCCTTGATAAAATAGGACTCATGACAGTACTTACCCCAGGGAGCAGCTATGAGGAGGAATGAGAGAATCATTCTGAGAACAACTGTATGTTCATACTGGTGTTATATGAAGATACTGTTTCAGGATTTGCCTGTAAGTCAGTTGACTCTCCTTTTGGAAAATCATCAATTCACACTATTTTAATAAAAGTATTTGAAGTCTAATTACTAGCTTCAAAATATAAATGGAGTAGGATTTACAGAAATAGCCAGCTACTACTCAGTAAGTGCCCTAATATAACTATATTCTATCCACTAACTATATGCTTCCATTGGTCATTATAATCCCATCCTAAACCTCTCCCTCTCTCACCAGGCGCCAAGCCCCCGGCTCTCAGCCTTGTCCTGTGGGCAGTTCTAGTGGCTGCCTCTCAGGAATGGCTGGTCCTTCAGCTTTTCCTCCTGTTGACTGGTCGGATGGGAGCTGCTGGCAGCAAGGATCATGCTCACACCAACAGGCTGACCAAGCTCCAGAACTACAAATGCTGGGCCCATCTGGGGCAGCTGAGAACACGCTCTCCCAGCATTTCCTGTGCTAATACCTTTCTTTCTTTCCAAGGTCAGAGATAGACACAAATACGGAGATAATGTGATTATCATGTCTACTTATACTGCATCTTGTCCTAAGACAGTTCTCACCCAGCCATAAAAAAAGAGAAAATAGTAACTAAAACTCAAGTTACTAATCTCAAATCCTTGCCCATACTTTAAGAAGTTGTGTTGTAGTGAATTGCCTATTTTCAAATCCAGTAAGGTTACAACTTATTCTGGCCAACTGTTTCTTAAAGAGGAAAGCCTTTTTTAAAAAAAAATCTCTGTATATTTTAAATATATGCAAATGTAATGGAATAGTTTTCAAATGAAATTACATGTAACTATGAAAAAACACAGATGGCTATTGGATCTTGAGATCTTGAGGTAAGGTAGAAAATTCTAAACATAAGAACAAAAGAAGAACCCATAAATGAGAGGCTTTATAGATCTGACTACATTAAAATGAAAAATTTTCAATGCCTCTTCCCCCAAAAAACCCTACAAACAAAATTAAAAGGCAGGTAACACCCAACACTGAAAGGTGCAGTGGTAAGAATGTTAGCTTTGATGTCAGACACAGTTCCATCTGATCTGAATTCCAATTCCTGTACTCACTGGGTCTGTGACCTCAGACAGAATGATTAACTTCTCTAAGCTCAGTGACCTGTTTGTAAAATGGGAATAACTGTAATGATGAAAATAGTGACTATCACACAGGGTTATTATCAGGATAAGGACCTCTTGACATACAAATCTAAAGCTCTCAGCATAGCACCTGACAAAATGTAAGTTCTCAATAAATGTTATAATCATTACTAAGGGAAAGTACTAGAACATGCATAATACACAAAAAGTTAATAACCTTCTTTTTAATAAGGGTATTTATAAATTAGTAAGAAAAATATTTTAAAACAATTAAAAAGTGAGCTAAAACATGATGGAAAAGTCTTGCACAATAAAAAATTTCAAATCACCAGTAAACTTATGAAGAACATGCACCCTCGCCATAACAAATACCTGCAACACTCTCCCTGGTGTTAGTCATCCAACCTGTCCTGGGGTCAGGCCCTCCTCTTTTAAACCTTAAACTACCACCAATGATTCTCCAATTTAGAATATATTAGAATCACCTAGAGGGCAATTTACATACAGATCCCCAGGCTCAATATCCATTGATTCTGACTCAGGAGATCCAGTCAGCACAGAGCCCAGACATCAGCATTTTAAACAGATGCTTCCAGGGCTTTCTGATGCAGATGGTCCCTGCACATACTTTGAGAAATTCTACTATGTACCATCAAAAACAAGGGTCTGTTACAATATCTTCCAGGTTCTGTAATTTCTTTTTCCCCTCTCCCGAAAACACCCTTTGAGTTTAGATCTTGCGAATAGAGCCCTGACTAAGAGGCGGGGCTATTTTTGTTCTACTTCTGATGACTCTTCAGTAGTTAAAAACACAACAAAACAAAAAGGACAGGGTAACTTTTCCATAGGCCACCATGCCACATTAACTTATTAACTTGCAAAATAATTTTAAAATTAGTCTTTACACCTTTCTTTATTTTTAGATTTACTACAATGGACACATTAATGATCATAAAACAGTTATTCAACCCCTAGTCATTCTCTCACATCATGTATCATCCTGGCTGTAGCATGGGTGGTACCCAAAGTCTGTCCTTCTGTCCCAGGTTGGAGATGTTCATATGTGGTCACACAGCATCCCACACTTTACCCATCAAGGCACTTATGTCATTGTGTGGTTACTTGTTTGTTCTCCATTACACATTTGAGGGCAGGGGAAGTATATATCTTGCTTATTTTTATAACCTTAATGCAAAGCCTACAGCCTTCCACATAGTAAGCTGTGAATGAGTAAATTCTTCATTCCTCAGCAGGAAAGAGAAATGGTCACTTTCCCTTCCTGAGCATCCTGTATTCAAACTGGATTATCTTCTGTTCTTTTTGTGTTTCCTCTGATTTATTATTTGAGTGCTAAAGAGATAGTAGGTTGGAATATGTTGCTTCTGGGATGATTAGACATGTGGAATTTACCCAAGGCTGTGTATTGCTTCTTCTTGGTAATTAAAGGGTGCCTAATTGAGCTATAGCACCCAAAAGAAGGTAAAAATCACAATGTTGGCATCCATTAGAAAATTACCAGGCCTGCAAAGAAACAGGGAAACATAACCCATAATGAGAAAAAAAAAATCAGTTGAAACCCACCCAGGAATGGCATAAATGAAGGGATTAGTAGACAAAAACAATAAAAATATTATTTTAACTGCATTCCAAGTACTCAAAGAGCTAGAGTAGAGATTGAAAATATTAAATAGAAATATAAAAAATATAAAAAACATTCAATTCATACTTCTTGAAATGAAAATTAGAACATCTGAGATGAAAAATACAGTGAATGGGACTAAGAGCAGATTAGACATTGCAGAGGAAAGATTAATGAACTTGAAGACACAGCAATAAAAACCAGTCAAAATGAAACACATGGAGAAAAACACTTACAAAGTGGACAGATCATCAGTGAGCTGTGGGGCAATTTCAAATAACCTAATGCATTGTAATTAGAGTACCTAGCTGGCAGGGAGGGCAGAAAAATATTTGAAGAAACAATGGCAGAAAACTTTCCAAAATTTAATGAAAACTATAAACCTGTATCTCCAACAAGCTCAATAAAATCCATGCATGAGAAACATGCATAAAATGATGCTAAGGCATATCATAATAAACTGCTTAAAACATTCAATAAAGGGAAAATCTTAGAGACTGCCATAGGAAAAAAAAGGCACAATCCATATAGAGGAACAAAGACAAGGATAATAGCAGGCTTCTGATTGGAAACAATGCAAGTGAGAAGATTCTAGACTTAAAATAATTTTCAGCAACGAAGGCAAAGACTTTTCAGACGTTTTTATGTCTACCTGTATCATGCTTGAGCTAAAATGAACCCCCTGGTGTTCGAGAGCCTTCTTTCCTCCTCTCAGTGCTTGCCTTCTGAAGTCCTGCCCACCCATCTCAGCTTGGCCCAAATGCCAACTCCCTCTTAAAGTCTTTCCTAATTGCCCACTGGATTTTATTCTTACTTCTGTTAGGATCCTACTCTCTTTGTGTCATAGTGTTTGAGACTTGTGTCTTCCCTCCCACTAGCCAATAAAGTCCTTAGGGGCTCCTTTCTTCTTCTTCCTCATCACCCACAGTGTGCACCCACACTTCCCAGAACAGGCACTTAGCATCTGGCATATTGACTTACATATTACTGGGTTGCTAAAAATTTCTTTTAAACTTTCCAAGATATTTCTAACTGATTTAAATGTATTTACTCATCAGCAAACACTTGATAAGGTTCTATGCTTATAAAGGTAAGAAAAAAATCTCTGTATACGAAAGTCTTGCAATACAGTTAATTGATTTAATTTGGTTGTTTATAAAAGAGCTAAAAAAGAATGTCTGGATTTAATAAGGAATGGATAGGCTCTTGGTTAGATCTTCCCTTTGTCCAAGTAATGAATATTCTCACGCTCGGCATCTCCACTGTTTCGGCTGTCACCTTCTCCGTGAGGCCTTCCCCACCCACATGACTCATAATGGCAGCGTCCTCTTCCCTTTCTCTAGTCCTCATGGCTGTTTCATTGTTCTCCATAGCAGCTATCAACTTCTAATGTGGTAGATAACTTGTTTATTTACTTTGTTTTTTGTCTGCCCCTTCCCCCAGAACATAAAGTCCAAGAGGATGAAGATTTGCATGTTTTGTTCATACTGTTTCTTGTGTACCCACAGTAGTGCCTGGGACATAGTAGGTGCTCAGTAACTACATGTTCAATGAATGAATGAATCACTAACAGGTAGTGTGGGTCTGCACATCAGTCTGACCAATACCTGACACCATCTTCTATTCATTGTGTAGCATGAATTCTGAGGAAGGACTTAAAAAAAACAAACTCCAGGACCCACCTTCAAAATGCTTAGCATGGCAAGAAACCAGATTCAGAAACTGGCATATAGCTTGGCTTAGATTTGCACTTGTTGAGTGTGGATAAACTCATCAGGGAAGAGGTGTTCATCAGATACCTCACCAGAGTCATAGCAAAGAACAGTGAAATGTATTTAAGAGACAAGGTGACTAAAGGTGACAAATTAGACCAAAACTGTACACAGACAAAGTTTCATTTATGCAATAGAGATAAATAAGTGCAAAGTGAGTTAGGGGAGGAAGAGATGAGTGTTTTGAAGTGAGCTGAGAATCACTTGTCTCCCTCAGGCCTCTAATGAAAAACTTCAGAGTTTTCTGAAGCTGGAGTGCTGCTGGAATAATCTTTCCCTGACTGTTAACTATAATATTTTGTGTTCACATTGTTCCCTTCAACAAGCATCTTCAGATAACCTCTGATTTTTATCTAAGCATTTTTATCCTCGCCTAGTAGTCAGAAAAGCGTACATAAACCATAGTTCAATAACTTGCCTGATGTTGGGGGAATGGACAAAGAATAAGCTATTATCCCAAAACACTGCCTGTGGCATTGTTGTACATAGCAAAAACATTTGTGAAGATATTTTTGTCAACCCACTGCCTGCTCAGCCCCTCCTCCCTCAGTGCAGGGAGCTGCTACCAGGGGTCACTCCAGGAAACATTTGGAGGCAGTCCTGAAGGGTGAGATGCTCATCCACAAAACAATGTGGCCGCTACTGGCATCGGAACACTGGCTGGATGGGACCATCGTTCTGATTTGGTCAATGAAAGAATCAATGCATGAGTTCATGTCGGACATGAGTAAGAATATTTGCAAGTTATGCTTAGTATATAATTAAGTTCCCTAAATCGACATTCAAAATACATTCTCTCCTTTTGGACCCACTAATCACTACCTGGGAAACAGCACTGACTTTAGAGATCTGTGTGTTTCCCAGGCATCCAAGAGTGCAAACTTCAGAGTCATCCTAGAATCTGCCCTTTTTCTAGCAAGTTCTGTTGATTGAACCTGGACAGTTTTTTGCAAGGCCTTAAAATTCGATGAAGCACAGAAAGGAAACATTTAAGAAATACTGAAGTATCAGTAATAACAAGCAAACACACACTGAGTTCTAGGCACCATGCTAAGAACTTCCCATGGATTATTGAACTGCATCCTTACGGTAACACCTGTGGTACATACTGCTATCATCGTCTTCTACAGATGAGGGAACTGAGGCGTGGAACAACAGAGAATGGGGAACCTGTCAGAGTTCACACAGCTACTAGGAGAGCCAGGAGTAATGCTGTTATGAGTCCAGGGCTCTTTATAAAGGTTTTGGGGTCTGCCTTTTACTTTTTAGGCTTGTAAAGACCTCTCTTATGCAGAAGACATTTCTTCTTAGAAGCAGGATATTCTCCGTTCCTTAAATACTCTTTCATTCCTCAGTTTTACTTCCCTCATTTATTCCTCTCTTTCCATCTCATGTTCAGTCTCAAGACAAATTCAGCATCCTCACTTCTGAACTAAGCCACTGCAGCGTTTCCAAATTCTGTCTATGAAGCCACCATCCTTAAGTGTGGGCCAGATGGCTTTTTCTTCCTTAGATCTGATTTGTTACCAAGTTTGATTCATTTTTCTCTCTTGATATTTCTAAGACACATATTTTCTTTCCATTTCTGATGCCACCGCCTTAGCCAGACATGAATCGTTTCTTGTGTGGATGAAAGCAATACTGTAACTTCCTAGCTTTCATGTGGTCTCCCCTCTATCTGGTCCTTCCTGCATTGCACCACCAGACCAGTCCTATAAAGCCACTTTCTTTGTGACTCCCTGCAGTACAGAACCTCTAATGCTCCCAATTGCCCATCAGATTCATTCTCAGCTTCTCAGAAGTAGAAATTCGAGGTTGTCTCTCATCTGGCCAACCTCAGATCCCTTCTTTGCAGCCCAAACTCCCCAGTGCGAGAAAGCTTCTCTTCCAGCTTTGTACCGTTTTCATTTCAGTCCCTAGACCTTGGCTCAAGTTATTATGTGCACTTGCCTCCCCAAATCTCAGCAACCCTAAGTTGCCCATTTCAAGTCCTGTCTCCTCCATGAAACCTTACTTCCTCTCTCTAGTGAGGACTGATCTTCTTTCTTGGCTGCACCGGTGCTTATCACACAGCTCCCTTTAAAGGTCTTTGTGTTCCCAGGGATTGATTCCAAGACCCTCAAGTGCTGCCTATGAGGGGACAGCATTTTCCATCTTTGAGGGAAAAGGATTCCAGACTCCAATACTCACCCACTAAATTGCTGAAAAACTAGGGAATTCTTTTACAGTTGCCAGCTCATCATTTTGGCTTGAGGACAGTTATCCATAATAAATTCCCAAGTACTTCCCAGTTTTTACATACAGTCCAGGCAGGGTATCCCAAATTCCCAGCACCTTGGTGAGTACAAGAAACCTATTTCTGAGTAGCAAGTGAAGGGGTTCCTCTATTACATTCAGAACAAACTTCACAAATTGCATTTTAAATGATCTTTTGTTAGCCTTGTTTTAACTCTACCTTTCAATAAAGAAAATTGTGTCTTGAGTTTTAAACTAGAAGAAAATTGTATATACTTAAAACATAGAGCTATTAAAACCCAAAGTGCTACATAAAAGCAACTGATGGGCTGAAAAATGCTCCCTTTGTAGCAGAATCACAGTCTAAAAGCTTCAGCTTGTTTCACACAACCTGACCTTTAGTCTGTAGATAAAATGCATGTAAATTAAGCTTGAATGTCAACTAGATTTGGGCAAGGATTTCTGTTTTGGGAGGGAGGGAGGGGAGTCTGAGGAATGTAGAGAAAAAAAGAGTATCTTTTTTTTTTTTCTCCCAGATAAGTGTTTTATCAGATCTAAAAACTGTCCTGATAGTTTCTACATAGCTAACCATATCCTGGAGAACACGAGACCCTAAGAAGTAAATTGTTCTCCTTTCTTAAAAGTTGTTTTTGCTTTACCTTCCACTCACATTTTGTCAATTTCTCAAATGAAAGCATCCACAACTTTTTTTCTGGATTGCCACCAACAGGAGTCAACAGAAGTTAACAATAGCGGAGCCAGTCAGGAAGGGGGTAAAGACGGCTCCCTCTTAGTGGGTGTCAGACCTTGTCGTCGGTGGCAGCACAGAAGGGGTGTGAACCCAGGATATCCTGAACTGTCAAAGAAGCCCAGTTGCCGTATCAAGACTAACTCTGTTTTGTTCTCAGTGACAAGGTGGATTAGGTCGGTGTGATGCCCATCTAGACTTCAAGAGGTCAGATTTTATCCTGAAGCAGCAGCCAGTAGAAGGACATTATCAACAGACCATCTGGCATTCTGAAGGACTTAGAGGTAAAGAGTAAACCTAGAAACAAGATGCTGAGAGCAAGGAGCAAAAGGACTAAAGATAAAGTCATGCTGGTTAGTCTTAATAAAAGCAACAATGAAAACACTTACTGGGAACCTGAGTATACCAGGCACTGCATTTCACCTCCATTATTTCCCTCCTAACAACCCTATGAGGTGCATACTGTTCTCTCCATCTTACCGGTGAGGAAACTGAGGCTTGGGGAAGTTAAAAGCCTTGTCCAAGGTCACTCGGCTACCAAGTTGTGGGTCCAGCACGTGAACCTGCCTGACTCCCAGGCCCGTACTGCTTACCAGCACAGCACACCTCAAGGAGGCAGCAGGGAGACAGAATTTGGCTGGGGATCTGTCAGTCAAGAAGGAATGCCAGGTTGTTCAAGTGAAGGGCAGGCACACGCTGGCTGAGGGAGGCAGCAGCCTCTTGTGGAGCCACAGGAGATGCTGAGAGAGAGGCGCTGGGCAGGATGAACAACAGCCCCTTGGCACTGGACCCATGGTCTGAGAAGTTGTTCTGGAATCACCCAGAAAGGGCCCTCTGCCTCAGGGTCTCAGCTGAGTGGCCTAGTGGGCGGTGCCCCTAAACGATGGGCTGGGCTGGTGGATTCTGCCAGCTCCCCAGAGCACGGTGGCACTTTTCTGGGGAGACACATGGCTTTGAATTCTAAATCCATTTCACCCCTGGCATAGTGGTGGTGAGGGCTGAAGGAAAGGCAGGGAACAGCAGATAAAGATGAGAGTGGACAATTTACCAGCCCTAGAAGGTCCATCCTGCTCAGGTTGTAAATACCAGCTAGCTTGCTCCTGTGGCCCTCCCCTCTACTGCCTTGGCCAGGAAGAGACTAGGGGCTGTTTAATAACTCCAGGATCTGGAAACAGATCCAAGTGGTTTACCTGTATAACAAGATAATGTATAAATTCATGTGGTCAACACAACTGTTCTCGTGGGTCCCGGTGCTCAGTCTTGACCCACCTGTTTCTTACATCTGTCCCTAGATAATCATGACAACTATATGTCCACACTGAATGTTTTGGGTGTGCTTTTTTGCATGTGTGCAAATATGTATTGATAAAGAAAGTGTCTAAAGGTTGTAGCTAAGGAGCCAGCTCTCTCCTGTCTTCCTTAATGTACCATCATGATGTGATACACAAATCAGGTTGATGGGTGTGTTGACAATACCAAGAGCAGACACAGTCTTGGCAGAGCTGTAGCTTCCTTCAAGTTCGCTCCTACCCTTAACTCCCACCTGGAGACGGCTTCTGACATGCAAACCAACCACAGTGTAAAGTGTGCCATTCCAGGTGCTCATGTGCACATGGTGTCATGAGGAAGGCACAGAAACCCACCTCTCAGGCTCTGCGTGTGGGCCAACACAGGGCTGCCCTTTTTTGTTCAGTTGTATCAGGCCTCTCATCTCTCATCATGGCCCACTCCAGGCTGCAGGACCTAGAGGGGTATCAGTCTCTCCCCTTCAGCTGAAGAGAACAGATGGGGTGTGAAACAAGGCATAGATATGGGGTTAATGACTGCTTAAAGCTGTCCTGACACTAACTACTCTTAACTTGGGAAGCTAGCCTAGAAGGAGCAAGGCTTGGTGGCTGACTCAGCCTGGCAGCCTTCCCTAGGGTAGAACCACACTTTCTGGTCAGCTCTGTCCTGGAGTCTGTCTCTTTGTGGGAGGTCTTAAAACCTAGGATTAACCCCACACTAAAACAACCCTGATTTAGTAGCTTGGGTTTTCCAAAGGAACAGCCCCTAGTGCCTCTCTGCTCCAGTAGAGCCTCAGTTTGAATGAAATGTTGATTTTGTAAAGAACAAGAAGAAAATGTTTTAGGCTTTGTGGGCCATATGGTCTGTGTTACAATTACTCAAATATGCTGCTGCCATGTGAAAATAGCCCCAGTCAATGTGTAAACAAGTGGGCATGGTTGTATTCCAACAAAACTTTATTTGTGGTTACTGAAATTTGAATTTCATATAATGTTCTTGTGTTATGAAATATTCTTCTTTTGATTTTTTTTCCCTAACCATTTACAAATGTAAAAATCATTCTTACTTCATGGGCTGTACAAAAAACAAAGAGTAAGCTTGATTTGGCCATTGGCTATAGTTCGTTGATCCCTGGTCTAAATCCTCAGCTTTTATACCGTCTGGAAGTGACCCAGTAAAAGGGTAGAAAAGAGAGGTAATCCCAGCACAGCCAGTTTAGTGCCTTCAAGGAAATACAGCATCCATGCAAACAGGATCTGCAACTACAGGTAATACAATTTTTCCTGTATAAACAAGATAATGTATAAATCCATATATATTGACCTCATAGCAGTCATCAGGAAAAGCTCTGTTACAATAATGCATTACTGCTTAACATAGCTGGAATCTCTTCCTTGAGAACTAATAACCTCAGAATTGGAGCACACACTTCTGAACAGCCACAGTGATGGGAGATCTCCATCTGCCAAAGGCGGAGTTGATGTTCAGAAACAGCCAAAGAAACAAAACATAATGAAACCCAACCCAAACCAAATGCAGAAAATCATCTCCACTCAACCAAAAATAACAATAACAATGGCACAGTTACTATTATCCTTTCAGAATCAGGCTGGGAAATAAGTGGGGAGGAGGGGCTGGGGGCGCCTACATAAAGCCATTTTTGTTCAAAGCCATTCATGATTCTAAGATGAGACTGCTGTAACCTAAGCTTGGAAGTCCTACCATGGCCTCTGACATGGGAGCATTGTTTGGCCAACACCCTGTCAGACAATTAAAAAAATTTTTTTTTAATTTTTGTCAATATTTAAAATCCAAGAGATATTATATAAAAGTTTTTATTTTTTTACTTCTCTTTGCAAAATCAAAGATCAGGCTCACTGGGCTCCTGCTCTTGTACAGCAGCAATTGGCAAGAGCCTCCCCTTTAGAAAGAGCACAAGAACCTCAGTCCCTACCATGCCCTATTGCCTTCCAGCTTGGTGCCAGCTGCCATGTAGCCTCGTGCTTATGGACTTTTCACTCACAATAAGAGTAATACAATTACATGGTTCGAAAGTCAAAATAATGTACAAAGCTATACAGTGAAAGACTCCACCCTACCTTATCCCCACCCTCCCTAAGTATTGTTAATTTCTTCACTTATTTTTCCCTTACACACAGTAATACAATATATATTTTTTTCTTGCTTTCTTCACTTAAAAGATATTAATTGATCCAATAGAAGTATACAGAGAATTTCCTCATTCTTGTTTCACAGCTGCCTAGTATCCCAGTGGGTGGATAGGTCAGTTTATTTAGTTCTGTATTGATGGACACAGGTTGTTAGTCTTCCACTTTTACAAACATTCTGGGTTGAACGATATACATATGTCATTTCATAGGTGATTAAGTCTGTTGTGCAGGATAAATTCCCACAACTGAAACTGCTGGGCCAGAGGATAAATATGCTCTTGACCTTTTTAGGTATTACCAAATTGCCTTCTCTAAGGTTGTACCATCTTGCGCTCCAAACAGCAGTTCAAGAGCATGTATTTCCCTTCAGCTTCCCCAACAGAATGTGTTATCAAATGTTTTACTTTTGTCATTCTGACAGGTAAAAATTCTGTTTCAAGGTGGCTGTGATTTGCAAGAGATCTTTCCCCACATGTTTGAGACATCTATGTTTCTTTTCTTGGTCTATTCCATTGTCCTACTGGATTCCTGTTTCTGTTGCTGATTTTCGTATTAAATTCTTGATTTTTTTTCCTGTCAGTTTCTAGGAATGCTATATATGTATATTCAGAAGATTAGCTGTGTATCTATGACCTGATACATAGCTGCAAATTCTTTTCCAGTCTGTCATTTTTCTTTTATCTTTGTTTATGGTACGTGCATGCGTGCATGTGTCCTGGTTGTTGTTTGTCACGCAGACATCTTTTTTGGTTTTGTTGTGTTTATGAAGTGTAGTTTTATTTATTTATTTATTCATTCATTCATTCATTCATTCATTCATTTATTTATTTGCTGTTTGCTTCTGGCTTTTGAGTTACAGTTTGAAAGAAAAGTCTCTCCCATTCTAAGATTAAAACTGATTTTACCCATATTGTCTCCTAGTAATTTTAGTGTCTTACATCACATTCTTAAAAAATGTAAATCTTTGATCCACTCAGAGCTCGTCAAGGCATACATTGTGTGAAGTACAAACTTTTTCCTGCTTGGGTGCTTGAACCCAGATTTTGGGCAGGATGATGAAGCTACCAGAACATCAATAAAGGTGAGACCTGAAGAATGGGATGGGAGAGCAGCTGATGAAGGAGAAGTGGGGCGGGGATGGCGGCGGAGACTAAAACAAAGCAGCATCTCCTATAGGAATTGCGGGCAGATGGGTTCCCGTTACTGGTCTAGCTCAGTAGTACCCAGGGCCCCTTTTATTACTTTTCTTTGAAGTACCCACTTTCATTTAAAGATTTAATGTGTTCAGCCAGTACCAAACCAAATGTGCTTCAGTAATAATTAGTTATGTTGCCCTTTTAACAAACTCATTTACAGCTGCCAATCAGTTTCTGGTCAGAATGTGCTAACCAGAATTACCATGCTGAGCTGGTGTACTCTGAGCCAAAAACACAGAACTCGGAAGGATCAGTTAGTTTGAGGGGGCTCATCTTGGATAAATGAGCCATTTTCGAAGGCTTTCTGAAATGCTGACATTGGTTTGAATACAGCCTATTTCTTTGTTCCTAGATGTCTAAGGAAGTGGGACCTCAGTGGGGGGCCCCTGATCTCACCCTCATTCAAGACCTATTAGTGCTCTATGAAAGGGCATGGGAAAGTGCAGACCTCCCCCGCAGAAGCGTGCACAGCAACCTCCATGATGTCTACTTCATAGTTCTCTTACTAATTTTTCTCCTAGAGATGCCTTGTGACAGTTCCTTTAAAAAATTGTTCCCTCAGGTAAATAATGCTCTGAGAAAAACATAGTAAAGATGAGAAAAGCTTGCAAAGGTGAATGGTAAGAATATTTCTACAATAAAGTAAAAGAGCTTTTCAGTAGTAAGATTGGTTTGTCTGCCTGGAGCGGAGGCCTCATGAGGAAGCAGTAAGAGTGAGATGCTTAACGCAGCTCCCCATCATCAGGAAGCCATGCCAAGATCCTTTCTGTGAGTAAGTGGGCACCCACCCCCAGGCTGCACCCCAATAATTAATTCAGAACCTCTGGGGATGAGACCTAGGTATCAGTCATGCATAAAACTCCTCATATGGTTTCAAGATGCAGTCACTGCTCTAGAACTACTCCAAGTGTGGTCCTCAGACCAGCAGCTTTGGTATCAGTGGGCGCTTCTTAGAAATGCAGAATCTCAGGCCCCACCTTAGACTTTCTGAATCAGAATCTGCATTTTAACAAGATCCCCAAGATATTCATCTACACATGAAAGTTAGAGAAGCAGTGGTTGAGAGAAGCATTTCTCAAAGTGGAGGACCATCTGCATCAAACTCACCAAGGGGATGGAAGGGTTGGGGGATGCGGCTGTGGGGAAAATGGACGTTCCTACAGCCAGGATCCTCACCTGACCCTAAACTACTTGATGATACAATTGGCCTACTGCTAGGCTACTGCTTCCACACCCATAGGCAAGAAGCTATTATTGACTGTATTGCAGAGGCAGAGACAGAGGATTACGGACCTGCAGACTGCTGGATGTAGACATGATTCTAGTGCTTGACCTACCACCAGGAGAATAAAGCTGGGTATAAACCCTTTTATCCCAGGAATGTTCATTCCATTGTCATTTTTTGGTCTCACTGAATTCATAGTGAATTTACCCAGGGCTGAAACCCTCAGACAAGACAGGGGGTCAGGGGACTTCTTAAGAAAACAAATTCTGGAGATTATAAATCTGAGTGTAGGGCCCTGGAATCTGCATTTTTAGGGTGTTCCCAGGTGATCCCTAAGCTTACTGTTTGAGAACTACTCCCAAGAGGAAAGCCAGAATCTGGCAGTTGCTTTCTTCCAGCCTGTAAGGAAATTCCTTCAGTTACTCTAAAAGGTCAAAGCACACCCACTGCAAATTGGGGATGAGTTGGTGATAATCTGCAAATGCCTCTCAACCCTAACAAATGTGGTGTTCCTGGTCTTTGAACTGTAACAGAGTGGGTGGTGATAGTTAAACCTAGCTTTTAGATTGACACAGTAATGGGTCTCTTCCCTCTCTTGTGTTAGTGACTGAACAGGCTGCAGTTTGGATACATAAGCTTCTACCTTAAAAGCAGGATTAAAAATATAAAATGTTGATGCTCAAATGTACCCTTCTTGGAGGGTTTCAAAAAAGCCTCAAAATGCAGAGTAGAGAGCCCAGTGAGAGAGCTAATTTCCCTCAGGAAATTTCTTCATTTCACAGAGCTCTTTTTTGAAATTTTTGCTTGGGCCCAGATTTTTAAATGATAACATGGGTAAAAAATGAAGCCAGGTGTAGAAAAACTGATCTCTCTTAAAAGATGTGTTTGCAGTGTGAAGTACTTCCACATAGTTTAAAAAAGCATTTCAGCTCATGAAAGATATTTTAAAAGCTTCTATAAGAGAAGCTTTAAGTGGATTTATCTTCAAAACACCGAGGATTCTGAAGTATGGCTCACACTTGACTTGAAGCGACAGAACTGAAATCTTTGTAATTATAAAGTGCAATAAGATCGTTGTGGTTGTAATAGATAATGGAATGGGGAACTGCAATGTGATCTAAATGTAATTGTTAGATAATTATTGAGTTAAAAATCAGCAAAAGCAAAGAAACTTAAAACTGGAAAAAAGATTTTTGAGGATTTGCTTTAAAGATTATCTTTAGGGCAGTGTTTCTCAAAATTTTTGGGGGGAATGCAATGGAGTCCTTCTGAAAATCTAATGAAAGGCTAGGATTCTCCCCAGCTGCACACGTTCCCCTGAGTGTGCAATTTCTGGCCTTCCATAGACTCCGTGGAGCCGCTATTTAGAAACTCAGCTTTGACACTGAATTTTAAGAAAATTGCTGTATATTAACGTCTCCTGTTTGTAACCACTTTAGATCCAGGAACAACTTTCTCAGCATCAAGGTCCCAGGAGGCGGTAAAATTAGGGCTGATTGTTTTCACTTAAACCAAGACAATTAACTGAGCAATCTCATGGGGATAGGTGAAGGCGTGGTGAAAAGCAGGACTGCTAGATTTTGCCAGGAAAATAAACCCATTATTGAAAAAGCCTGTGCTCTTTCAGAAATACCTTTCAGTGCTCTCAGAGGGCCCCAGTGAGGTGCACAGGCGATGCCCAGTGTCCGCTGCAGCTCCCTTCACACCAGAAAGGGACAGCTTTTGTCCAAAGTTAGAAAGGGAAGTTGGCTCTTTAAAACATGGCCAATGCCCCACATTTACCATCAGACTCAATGGCGTAAGGGGTGAAAGGCTAACCCCTTCACCCCCACCCCACTTAATAGATAAGGAAACTGACCCCAGAGGGCTAAAGTGCTTGCCACGGTGACATCCCCCGGCGGGCTTCTCCCCCCAGCACCTCGCCATCTCGCCAGGGAAGGAGAGGGCTCTCTTTCCACAGTGCCCGCCGCCCACCCCGGCGGGGGCGCTATGGGGAGCCGAGCCGCCGCCTACCGGCACCATGGAGTAGGTCATCATCATCATCATGTCGTGGCTCTCGGCGCGGATGGGCGGCGCGGCCTCCCCGGCGTGGCTGCGCTTGTTGCGCGCGGCGCTCACGGGGTCCGGGACTGGGGCTGGCGCCCCGCGCGGCGCGCGATTCAGCTCGGCCAGGAAGGAGCGCAGGGCGCCGTCCTCACGCTGCTCGCGGCCCAGCTGATCCTCCAGCGCCCGCAGCGCCGCGCTCAGCCCGCGCCACTGGCACAGCACAAACACGGTGGCCGCAGCATTGAGCGCCGAGAGCAGCGCCACGGCCGCCAGGGCGCCACGCAGAGCCCAGCCCGCACCCCCGCGGCTTCTCTCCACGCCTCGGGCCATGCTCTGCTCTCCTCGAGCTCCAGGGTTCGGCATCCCCCGCCCGGGCAGCCTTTATACACCACGGGCCGGCTGTGGGCTGGTGGCAGCGCCGTGAGTCACGCCGCCCTTTGGCCTGGCTGGCGGGGTGGGTTGGGGACAGTAGTACCGGTGGCGCCCGAGCAGCCCGGTGGGACAGGCCGGCAGAGAGAAGAGGAGCCGGTGGAGACAGACTGCGGAGTGGGGGCGGGCAGGGCTCACGCTCCCGGTGCCGGGCCAAGCAAACCAGCCCAACCGCCTCTCCCTTTCTTTCCCTGCTGCCCTGCCCATGGGCACTGCCCTGGCCCAGACACGCAGAGCGAGGGCCAGACTGCGGGGGAGAGCAGGAATTCTTCTGGCCCGAGAAGTGGCTGGATTCCACCTCCTCCTCCGCCCACGCCGATCTCCCTGGAGAAGGATCAGCAGGCTCAGATACCAAGGCAGCGCCCACTGCCCTGGGAGATCTGCTGCTGGGCCAGGGCCTCTCCTCCCTGTAGTCACAGGGCCCCGTGTGGTCGCCAAAGACCCCACCAGGCTTTCCAAGGAGCAGGATGGATACACAGGGAGACAATGGCTTTGGAGGGTTAAAAAGTCCACCCATCAGAACCAGAAAAGCCTATCCCTGCCTGGCAAGCAGGAGTCATTAGGGAAGGGTGATTTGTGACAAGATGTGACAGGTGGAGAACTCATCCGTGAGACCCATACCCGGAAGAGAGCAGGGTAATGAGAAAAAAAACCCAAAGTAGAAATCAGGAGATATGGTTCTGACCCCATTCTGCCACTGCCAGTATGTCCCCCGCCTTCCTCCCCCCTCCCCCGGGACTGATCCTCAGGTGATTTCTGGCTGCAGGGCTGGGGCTCTGGTCAGGCGCCTTCTGGACCTTACGTAGTCTGCCGTGCTTGAGAGAGCAGTTGCCTTATGCCTCCTAGTTACCTCTTCACACCCCTCTCCCTTTCCTGAAGGGCCACTGTCCCCCAAATGCAGAGTCACTTCTCAGTCTCCTCAGAGGACCACCTTGCTCCCTGCCTTCTCAGTTTGCCCCAGAACGGCTCTGCCTCCTGGGGCTCCAAGGCCTACAGGAGCTTATTGGAAGGCCCCAACCAGAAGCCAAGATTGCTGTTTCCACTATCTTATTATCTCACAAGAGGAGGTGGCTCTCCTTGCTATCAAGCCAGCTGGAGCTGTCAAGGATTTATGCTGACAGTCTGGATTTCCTAAGTTTTATTCGGGACATTGGGCAACTTCCATATTCTTAGAAGAGCATCCAGGATGAGGTGGAATTAGAAAAGCCTGAAGGGTGGGGTGGTTCCTGAAGATCTCCAAGGATGGCAACATGACGTCTAGGAACAGATGGAGGTGATACAACTTTGTCCGCTTCCTCCCAACTCTGACATTACTCTGATCTATTTGGAGAAATGCTATATATCCTTTCTCCTTTCACCCAGGCTTAGGTTGCCCATTGTCAGGCTTAAGATTGACAGGAGAAGCCACAGAGAGACAAGAGTTGGGAGTCATCCCCTGTAAGATCTTCATATAATTCACTAAAAACCTCCTGAGCACCTAGTGTGTGTCAGACACAGTTGGAGGTACAGAAATGAACTAGGCAAGCAGCCTGCAGTGTGAGTAGTTGGAGTCCCATGGAACCTCCTTAACTTTTCTTTATCCTAATATTCATTATAATTACTGTTGCCTGGCCATCAGTCACTAATGTCCATAGTCAACAACAAAGTATACAGCTCCTGAGGTTAGAAGCCACATCTTGTTTGACCCTGTCTCACCCAACACCTAGCCCAGTCTTGAAATAGCCATTCAGTGACTACCTGTTGAATGAGTGAACAAAAATGAATGAATGTAAGGCTTTACAGTGAGGGCATGTCTATGTAGTGTAGTGTGTGTAGTGTGTAGTGGTGGTAGGGCTTAAGAACAAGCTGCTTATGCTCTAGAACTGGCCCACCTTCCTCGGAAGGCTGCCTGTCCGATGGTGGCGACAGTGAGTGTCACCTGACCTCCCTGGGGCAGTCCCTGTGGCTCAGAGCTGTTAGCCAGTAGGAGTGGACTACAGATCTACTTGCAGCCAGCCACACTTTATCTGACAACCTCAGGCCAAGATGCTGCCCCTCCTGGGATGCATAACTCAAAGG